>NC_089231.1:25842358-26152622 GCF_963924675.1 Phocoena phocoena | reverse complement strand
TTTATCCCACTCATCTTTCTGGATTTATGTCTCTTATCTCTGATCTTCTCCCTCTCTTTTTCTCTTTCTCCTCCCTCTCTTAGCTCCGCCCTCACTTCATTTCTCTCTCCTCAAGAATCCAGAAAATTCTCAGAAGTGCTGCCTCTGCAGATTTGCTCATGCAGAGATCCTGTAAGTCACCGAGCTAGTGGCTTTCCACTGAGCCAGTGAACTTCACAGTTTTCCCCTGGTCACAGTTATGAGTTACCTAAGTATATTTTTGCACATCACATAGTCTGTCTTCAAAGGAAAAAAAAAAGCAGGGGGTGGGGTCGGGGTGAGCTCCCTAAGGCAGAGAGAGCCTCTGGCCAAGTTGATTCCCTGGGAAGTGGAACAGTTTAGGAAACAGACTTTTCTGAAATCTCTTACCCAGCTACACTATCCTCTAAAGCGGACCGACTAGAGTAAGGCAAATAACGACAGAGGGGAGACCTGACAAAAACAGGAAGAACGAGTTCCCCAAGGGTGGAAGTTTGCATTTTCCAAAAATGGCTACAGCGATAGTTCTGACCCCGCACGCTCGTCCAGATTCTTGGACAATCCTCTGACAAGAGACAGAGTCTGATTCCCTCCCTTTGAATATTGCTTAGCCTCAGAATCTTTCTTCTAAGGAACTGAATCCAGAGGAAGTAATGCTGTTGGATTCCTGATGCTAGGGTTAGAAAAGGTGAGAAGGCTTCCATCTCTCTCTCTCTCTCTCCCTTGGAACCCAGCCTCCCGTTATGAGGAAGCCCAGGCCTCACGGAGAGGCCACATGCGTGTTTCAGCCAACAACGAACTGAGGTCTCAGCCCACAGCCAGCATGGATTGCTACACAAGTAAAGGGGGGAGGGAGGGAGGAGGGAGCCTTCACCTGATTTCGGTTCCCAGCTTCCACACCCAGCCAGATGACAAGCAGAGGAGGGACGAGCTATCCCCACCAAGTCCTCCTCAAATTGCAGACTCCTGATGTATTAGTGATCTATTACTGCATAACAAATTACCCCGTAACTTTGTGGCTTGAAGCATTTATTTTCCCACAGCGTCTGTAGATCAGGAGTTTGGGCATGGCTTGACTGGGTTCTCTGTGTCAGTCTCTCAAGAGCTGTAATCAAGGTGTCGGCTGAGACTTTAATCATCTCCAGGTGCCACTGGGGAGTCTCTGCATCCAACCTCATTCACAGGGTTGCTGGCAAGACTCGGTTCCTTAAAGCCTGTTGAATGATCGCCTTCAGTTCCTTGTCATGTGGGCCTCACGTCACATGGTGGCTTACTTCACTCAGGCCAAGAAGGCAACCTAGTGAAAACAGAGCAAGACGGAAATCACCGTCTTACCACCTAATCACACAAGCGACAGCCCATCACTCTTGCCATATTCTGTTTATGAGAAGCAAGTCACTAGGACCAGCCACATAAGGGGAGAGGATTACACAGGGGAGAGAATACCAGGAGCCGTATCAGAAAAGCCTTTCTCACTGAGCAAAATTAATGTCTTGTTATTTTAATACACTAAGCCTTGGGATGGCTTGTTATGCAGTGTTAGATAACTAGAAAACACCAAAATACAGGGAGAGGGGAGGGCTGTGTAGGAAAACTGGATTTATTGAACATTTACCATGTACCAGGATCATTTGGCAAAACGTAAACTTAGAGAGGTTTAGGAACTTGCCAAAGCTATTAGTGGCAGAATGAGGATGAAACAAATTCTATCAGATTCCACAGCCCACAACCTTTTCACTTTTCCACTCTACTTCCTGTTCTTTGAAGAGAAACAATCCCAAGCCATTTGAATATCAAATAGGGTTTTACTAACGGCTTTTATGTTTTCCAAATTCCCAAATTTAACCAGCAGAGATTATTTCTAGGTCTACTTCCCCTCCCCCACCCCTTCAACTCTCAGTTATGAAGGACTTTCCTCTTAATCTGTATTCTCCTCAAATTCTGTATCTTATAAAGCTGGAAGGACCAGCCCACCATGCTTAGCTGGATTTTCCTCCATAAAAACAAGCTTTCTGGAATACTGTTCCTTGCCCATGGTGAGGACATAGATTCCAGGAAGTTGGTTTCAAATGCTAAAAAAAGAACATGAGGCAGACATCTGCTTGAACAGAGAAGAATGTAAAATCCAACTGCTCCTACTGCTGGTGTCTCTGTCAGTACCCACAACCTCCACCAGTCCCTCAAGAGGCAGTTCAGGCTGAGCACATAAAAACTTCATGCTGATTGATTCAAGGATCCAGGACAGGAGGGAGGCTGACTTTTCACTGTAAATCTTTCTGCACAGTATTTAAATACATATATATATATTTAAAATCTGTTTAAAAACTAATCTCAGATAAGAGATTTCTATTAAGGAAAATTGAGGCATTTGTCAGGATGGATTCAGTAATCACTATACCCTCCCAGGGGCTGATTCTGCACTGCCCCACATGTGGTTAGGACTGTGCTCTAAGCATCCAAGGTGAGCTCAGGCCTGGGAACTCACGGCAGACAGAAAGAGCATAGAGATGCTCTCCTCAGGGCCTCCTGCCGGCTAGGGAGACAAGGAAGGTTTTTCCAAAAGCAGCAGATAATTCAAAGCCAAACCCTGGATGCTCAAGGGTTGAATGATAATCTGAAAGATGAGCCAAATCAAAGAATGAATCCACTTTTCTGCAGTCTAACTAATAATGATGTTAATGAGAATTACCATTATGAGTGCTTAGTTTGTTAACATTTAAATTAGCGATACGATTGGAATTAAGTCTACCATTTTATTATTTGTTATCTGTTTCTTGTTTTTTTTGTTCCTCTGTTCCCCTCTCCTTCCTAATTTAGACTATTTAAATATATTTTAGAATTCTTTAATGTACATATTGGCCTTTTAACTAGCACTATTTGCATCATTTTTTAAAGGTTACACTAGGGATTATGCTACACCCTTGATATTTCACCAAGTTAATATTGTACCATTTCATAGAAAATTTACAGTTGTAGTGTCCCATTTATCCCTAATACTGCTCTACTCACAGTACTCTTTATGCTGTAATTGCCATGTGTATTACACCTGTATCTGCAAGAAATATTATAGTTTCTTTTTAAAATAGTCATATGTATTTTAAAGAAATTGAGAGGAAGAAAATAGTTTTATATATTACCCAGATATTTACCATTGCTAATGTTCCTTATTCCTTCCAGGCGGTTCAAATTTCCCTCTGGTATAACTTCCTTTCAGCCTGCTTTGCCTTTCTTCCAGTGAAGTTCTGCACTCAATGTAAAAGAATATTTACTTGGCCTTCTTTTTTGAAGAATAAATTTACTGGATATAGAATTCTAAACTGATAACTCTTTCTCTTGACCCTTTAAAGATGTTGTTCCACTATTTTCTAGCCTCTATGTTTTCTCTTAAGAACTTGGTGAATGTTAAAATTATTGTTGTCCAGTATGTCATGTGCTGTTTTTCTCTGGCTGCTTTCAAATATTCTCTTTATGTCTAGTTTACAGTGTTTTGACTATAATGAACCTAGATGTGATTTTCTTTGCCTTTATCTTACTTTTTATACTCTAGGTTTCTTGAATCTATACATAATTATGTCTTTCACTAAATTTAGAAAAATATCAGTCATTATTTCTTTGATTTTTTTTTTTTTTTTTTTTTTTGCGGTACGCGGGCCTCTCACTGTTGTGGCCTCTCCCATTGTGGAGCACAGGCTCCGGACGCGCAGGCCCAGCGGCCATGGCTCATGGGCCCAGCCGCTCCGCGGCATGTGGGATCCTCCCGGACCGGGGCACGAACCCGTGTCCCCTGCATCGGCAGGCAGACTCTCAACCACTGCGCCACGAGGGAAGCCCTATTGATGTACCTTTACGTTTACTGATTTTTTTTCCCTGTCATCCCCTTTTGATATTAATCCTGAGAGTCAGGCTTTTCACTATTGGAGAAAGAAGTTACAAATAAGCAAGAGAGGAAGGCTAGAATGAACCCCCGTTGCATTGGATGAGTGTTGGAGATCAGTAGAAACTCATTTATTATGATGATGAGAAAGAGAGAGAGAGAGAGAGAGAGAGAGAGAGAGAGAGAGAGAGAAATAGATGGGTTCACACGAGTTAGTGTACATACATATATTCCTAACTCTATTCATTGAGAGGATTTAGAAACAATGACACTCCCATAGCAATGAGCACACCTAGTGCCCAGATCTTGGTTTCTAAATACCATTCTCTAATGAAAGGAACAGGGGTCCTTGGAGAAATGGTTGATCCCAGGGCTAGGGCAGAGGAAATAAAAGATGAATTTTGAGCATCTTGTGGTATCAAAAAGTAAGGAAGTGCTCAAAAAGAATTATGGGGGCTTACCAAAGGACACAAGTCACTGTGAAAGTGTTCCTAATACATTAGTATTGAATTATATCCCAAATAATATAACAAATATTTATTGTTCCATACTGATATAAATTGTTGACTAAATAAGTAAATGGGGTGGGGGATGAGACAACTCCTCCTTCATAAGAATTCCAACTAATCAATGTAGAACAAAAGAAGGAAATAGAAAACCACCATGAGAACATCACAGTAACAATGGTTGAAGGCAAGATTCACCAAAGAATGCTAAAAGTTGTGGGTGAAGGTCTAAGACAAAACAGAGTATAGTTTCAAAATATCTTCCTCAAATATTTATTAGTTCCTGTGGTAGAATATGTTCACAAATTCTTAGATACTTCTCCCTCCAGGAAGGAGACTTTAATTTTTCTCTCTGTGAGTGTGGCTGGATTTAGACCTTCATCTAACAAATAGAGTAAAAAAGAGAAAAATACTAACTGTATAGTGGAGACACCTGGCAGGCACCCCTGAACCAACTGCTCAAGGTTAACATTACCAGTAGTAAGACACTGACACCATGTACCCTCTGATATGATGTAATGAGGACAAGTCACCTTGGTAGTATTCCTCCCCAAGATCATCACTTTAATTGTGAGAAAGCATTAGACTAGTCCAAATTGCAGGATATTCTGCAAAATATCAGACCAGTACTCCTAAAAAGTGTCAAGGTTATGAAAGGCAAGGAAAGAGTAGGGAGCTATTACAGATTGGAGGTAACTAAGGTAAATGTGAAGATTAATGCAACGTGGTGTCTTGAATTGGATCCTAGAACAGAAAAAGGACATTAATAGAAAAACTGAGATAAACCTTCCCTTTAAAATGTAAACCTTCCTGAGCATCGGGACAGTTATTCAACTCCCAAGGGCTTAATATAAAGTTTTCAACACTGATTTCTTGACGTGTTCAAGTCAGACATAACAGTAATAACAGCAGCAGCCATTTATCACATCTTCATGTAGGCCAGATACTCAACTCAGGACTCTACACACAATGTGTCATTTAATCCTCCCAATAACATCATCAACTCCATTTTACAGGTGAGATGTTGGACACAGAGAATTACAGTAATTTGCCCAAGGTCACACAGCTGGTCATTGCAGGAGCCAAGAACTGAACCCAGGGAGTTTGACTTCAGCACTCAGACTCTTTAACTACTATGCACGGTCTGTGGGAGTGTTTACTAAATTATTGTCTTGAGGAATTAGGAAACCCCATTACAAGAATACTTTGAATCATCCAAAATGAAAACCAAAAAATACTGGGGGAGGAAGCGTTTATATAATTCTTCCTGAAGCAGCAAAATCTATACCCTTGTTTTCCAAGCTTTAGTCATTCTCCAGCTACCTCCTTGATTTCTGCCGTGGCTGATATAACCTGCGCTCTTAGTCACTTAATACCTTTTAAATCGACTCAATTGTTTTTGCTTAAGTAAATTATTTAAAAAGGAAAGTGATCTCATGTCACTATTGTAAATGAAAAAGCAGTGTCCTTTACCTTAATTAAATGGTAACCTAAAAATAAAAACCATAGAAACAAAACAATGTCAATAGATTACATTTAGATGTTGGTGCCTGCCAAGGGCCTGAGCCTGAGTGAGTTCTGTTCTCTCTTTGCTACAACAGGGAAAATGTAGCAAAGGTTGGAAAGCTATCCATGACAGACCAGCAACAAAAGGCAAGCAGAAGAATTATCAAAAAACTGAAAATAGTAGTCTTCTTTGTAATTTTGGGATTCGGTGACAGAAACTCCACAGGAACCGTGATTTAAACAAAGTAGAAACGACTTCTATCTCACACAAAAGTCCACAGGTAGGAGGACTAGCTGGTATGAAACCCCACAGTGCTGTGAGGAGGAGGCACCTATCTTGTGGTCCCATTAGTACAGCTTACACGGTCACTTCAAAGCCCAAGATTGCTGCTCCAACACCAGCCAACACTTCTGCTCTCCAGGGAATAAAAGAAGAAAAAAGGAAGAAAAAGGAATACCTCTTCTCTATGAGAACACTTCTCCACTTTGGCTTGCATCTCATTGGCTAGAACTTATTCACATAGCCAGGGAGACAGGGAAATGTAGTTTTTATGTTGGGCAGCCAAGTGCCTAGCTTAAAAAAGGAAGGGGGGATTCTGTTATTAGAGGAAAATGGATAGACAATAGCCATCTCTGTGATTTTACAATTCTCCATGCCCCACCCATCTTCTTCCAAGATTCACCTTAGGTGAACCACCTAAGTCATTCCAAGCCCAGGCCTTGAGCTGACCTTTCCACCTGCCTCTGAAGTTGGCCTTGACCTTGCAGCTCCTCTGCACACCTTCAGAGCTAAGGAAAGCACTTCTCTCTCCCTACTAAGGTTACCTCTTGTTATTAGGCCCCTTAAACCTGCCCTGCCCCCTGAGTCCATCTCTTACAGGGCCCCCCGTGCTAAATGGACTGTGGAGTGGCACAGCACTGCTATAGAGGAGGGAGCACTGCTTGGGGAGGCATCAGACCTGGGTGGGCTTTCCAACTCTGCCCCTTTCCTATAAGATGTGAAACTCCTCAAACTTCAAGACAGAGTTATCAGAGCCCATAACTCAATCTGGGGCCATGGATTCTTCCATCCCATGGCCGGGACCTCTGCCTTTGACATGGTGGTGTCAGGTTCAATGAGGAAGAATCTCTGAGAGTGAACCAGTGATGGCCAGCACTCCATTACTTGCATGTTAGACTTGAAATAGAAAGAACTGATGCTAAAATAATTCAATCTCCCCCGTGGTTTGGGGTGGGTGGACAGAGGGTTGCCATTTCCTGTTGCCACATATAAATAAGATCTGGTCACCCTGTGGGAAGTAGCCTATTTCCACATAGGATGAGGGTTGCCAGCCCCCTGAGCTGCCCCTGCTCACCTGGCCAGCCGCCTGGTCACCCTCTCCTCCAGCCGTGCTCCCTCCATCCTACAGCACAAAGAATCAGAGTAACTCATCCAAGGCCCCTCAGTCAAGTGGCAGAGGCAGCCCTCAGACCCAGGTAGTCTGGCTCCTAAACACCACGTTTCCTTACGTCAGGCTGAAGTTGGGCCACTATCCAGACCAAAGGCTCGGATGTATAATGCGGTGGTGAGGACAGGACTCTGGGGGAGAAGCTTGGCCTGGGGGAAGGGTAGAATTTTCCACATTGTGCTTTAGAGTTTTCCACCGAAGTGCCTGGAAGAAGGGAGGACGGTGCTGGGAGCAAAGGCTCAACCGTGGGACAGGTGAACCATTTGGAGTGGGAGGGAGCCTTCATGCCCTCTTCCCCTGGGGAGGCCTAAGTAGTTTTCATTAATTGATCGATCCTATTGGAAAACATACCAAACGTACAGACAAGGATAGAAAAGAAAAATGTACCTACTACCTGGCTTTATCAGACTTAATGCTGAGCCATCTTTCCTCCAGATTTTCACTTTTAAGAAATGGAACAACAGATGAGCTGAAGTTTCCTGCGTATCATTCCCCTTTCCCCAGAAGAAACCACTATCGTGAAACTGGTGTTATCATTCCCATGAGCATTTTGATACTTTTAATACACATGTCTGCATCCATACACATCTTACGTTGCTGATTTTCATGTCCTAAAACTTTGTCCCAATGGAATCACACTGGACATTCCTCGTGCACTTGTTTTTTCCACTCAACATTTTCCCTTTGTTTGTATCTATGTCGATACATGTGAACTGCAGTTCATTTGTTTTAACCTCTATATAAATAGGACACAATTTCAAAATTTTATTTTCTGGTTGTTTTATATCTTTTAATGTTAGAAATGACCTTGTAAGAAGATTCTTGTACCAGCGAGGCTCCCACACTCCTCTGCAGTACTAGACTTAGAAGTTGGATGCCTGAGTCATGGGGCAGGAGCACCTTCAATTCTTCAGACTGTTGCCAAACTTCTTTCCAAAGTGGTTCTACCGATTTATACTCCCACCTGTAGAACTTTGAACTCTCCACATAGTTGCCTACACTTGGTATTATCAGCCTTTAAGTTTTTGCCAAGCAAAACGAAACGGTGTCTCTCTGAGATTTTAATTTGCATTTTCCTTTATTAGCAGTGAGACTGAGCATCTTTTCATGGCTTTATTTTATGGGCCTGAGTCTTTAGGTGTCTCCTGCAGTGAGATTCAAGGGGAAGTGCAGATTAGCCAGAACTCAGATCTTAGTCCTGGAGCTCATTAATTCCAGAAGCTCTCCTAACTCCTGGGTAAGATATTCACTGTTGCCTGAATAGACCGGAGGAGTTGATCTCGTGGAGGCTGAAGGGAGAGAGTAACGGGGGAAGAGGCCTGTTCTACCCTATCCACCAAACAACTGGAGTCTGGCACAGCGCCCCTGGTGGTGACCTGTGGCATGACTGCTGCAAGGCCGGTCCTGGATGGCAGCAGCCCTCTTCCCTGCAGAAGCCTCTGGAGAAGATGTGAGCAAGAGAAAAGGTAAGATCAAGAGACAACTGCCCTCTTGGGCCAAAACCACAGGAAAATTCTGTCTGACATATTTTAAGAAAATTCTATCGAAATATAACCGATAGAAAAGTACACAAATTACAAGAACCCAGCCCAGTTGAATTTTCACAAAGTGAACATACTTATATAACCACCACCCAGATCTAGAGCAGAATATTACCAACACCCCAAAAGTCCCTCTCATCTCCCCTCCCAGTCACTACTACCCCACCTCAAAGGCAAGTTCACATTTTTTAAAAAAATATATTATCTTGGCTGTTGAAGAGTATGAGAGCAGAAGTTCTCTGGATTTTTCCCTTGACTCTCATGAGGGAAGTTACCTGAAGTCTTAGGTCATCACAATACCATGTGAATGTTTAAGTATTTGAGCACATAGACCCAAATTATAGCAAGGTCTCTGAGGCCTCTTGCTTGGCCGGGCTTGGTTTACTGGATGGACAGAGGGAGGGCGTAGGGGGCCGGGGGAGGAGGGTGGGGGGGGTGGAGCTCTGGTGTGGGGAGTGGCCAAGGAGAGTGATTATTTACTAACTGGAAGGAAAGTATTCTGATATATTACTGCCCAGCACAGACTTGCTCACATGCAGCTGAGTGTCAGCAGAGGTGCAAGTGAGAGACACAAACCCGCTACGAGGCTCTTGCAGGCAAGAGCGAGTGGTGGCTTGGTTTGGCTGTGGAGATAGAAAGAAGTGGATTGTCAGCATATTTTGAGTATATTTGGGTGGAAGAAGTTACAGGACCTGCTGTTGGATTGGAGGAGGGCGTGAGGGTGAAGAAGGTGTGAAGAACAATGAGGGCATCTGGGCAGACACCGATGCCATTTACTAAGATAGGGTCTCCCAGAGCAGGAGCTGGGTTAGGGTGGAAATCATGAGTTCTGTTTTGGACACGTTAAATCTGAGATGCTTCTGGGCCCAGCATGTGGAAATGTCAAGCAGAGAATTAGAAATGAGACTTTAGAGCTGAAAGAGAGGTCTAGATTGAAGATTTAAGCCTGGGAGTCTTTGGCCTACGGAGGCTATTTAAGCCCATGGTGTCAATGAGATTTCTAAAGAGACAGAACCAAAAAGGACTAACCAGTTATAGTTACACAGCCTTTAAGTGTGTTAATGATATCAAGCCTATGTTTTTAAAGGGGTCCTTGTCTTTTAAATATACTGAAACGTTTACATATAAAATAATATGAAGTGTGGAATTTGCCTAAAAATAAACCAGGGGAGAGGAGTGAATATTTATGAATGTTATGAATATTTAGGCCATAATTTGGAAAGTGTTGAAAATGGGTGAGTACATAGGGGTTCATTAGACTATTCTTTCTACTTTTAATGTATGTTTGAAATGTTCTATACTAAAAGGATTTAAATGAAAACAAGGACGCAACACAGAGCCCAGAAGACCTCTAGCCTTTAGTGGTCAGATGGAGGAGGTAGGAAAACCTGCAAAGGAAACAGAAGTGGCCGGAGGGGCAACGAAGGAGGATGACCAGCAGATCAGGGTCTCTAAACAAGAGAGAGTGGCTGACGAAGGAGTGAGATGGTAACTGGCCTGTTAGGGACTCGGAGGGCAAGGCCGATGAATGTTTAATTGCACCCAATGGATCTGGCAACGTGGAGGTCCTTGGAGATCTCCACAAGGCAGTGCTGAGGGAGCAGGTTCAGTGTCAGAAATCTGCCCGGAGTGAACTGAATGAGCGCGGAAGGGTGTGTAGACTCTTCTTTTGACAAGCTTGACTGTGAATGAGAGCAGAAGGGCAAAGAGCTGAGGGAGGGTTTTCTTCCACAAAGGGAGAGACAATGCATTTAGATCCGAGAGAGAGAAGTGCAAGGGCAGGGCCGTGAACCCCTGGAATTAGGCTCCGAGCAACCCACCATCCACTGTCACAGGAGGGAGGGGGGAAGCTGGTGCAGATGAGGCTGGAAGGCTTGGAGGCCAGTGCCCCTGTGATGGCTGTTCTTCCCTCTTCTTGGGGCAGGACACTTGGTCATCAGATGCCCAGTAGGGGAGGTCATGTAGGAAAGCTGAGGAGACTGAAGCTGGCTTGAAAGAGTCGTGGGGAATGGGAGGGTGAGCTTGTTGAAGACTGTCACCTCCCCGTCACCACTTCGTGAACACATGTTCTGATACTATTTTCAACTCTGCAGCCCTGACTGTTCTTTGATGTTGCAGGAGAGCTCCAGAGGAGGAAGCCGTGAAGTAAGGCATCCCTGCGCTCAAGTTGGAAGTCCCTGAAACACTGAAGAGAGGGGACCCATCTCCCTCAGAGCTGGAGGCCATCTCTGAATAAGAGTCAGGGTCAGAAGGACCCGAGACAAGGACCCAGGAGTGTGTGAAAATGCCTTCATTCTGCAGAGAAGACATTGAACGGTAAAGTACCAATGATGTTAGGCTTGATTCAATAGTTCAGCGATTTGCTTTCTGTTAATTTCACAAATAACCATTTTTACTATATTCTCTTTTTCCGTCAAGTGAGTATTCATATAATATTGGCAGAAGACAAAAAGGTGGCTGATATTTTTTGGTTAACTACTAGTACTTATCTCCCGATTTTTCTTTATTGCTTAAGAAAATTAACCTTAACTTCAATATTTTTCATTACCTCTCCTTTTAAAGGTTTCTCAACCCCTCACCGGCTGTCTGTCCCCAGGCTAACATTGCCCAGAGAAGCACAGGGCTACGATGTTAACAATAAAAATAGCCAGCAGCTTGATCTGCAGAGTATCTGCCGTGTATCTGCCCTGCCCTTTCTAAGCCATGTCTCCAGTCTGCCTAACTGGAGCTTCATACAGGCTCCTGCTCTGTGAGGTTGGCAAGACAGAGTGGTGGTTTTCATTTTTTTTTCCTTTTAATCCCCATTTAACAGACAGAGAAGCTGGGGTTCCTGGAGGAGATGTGATTTGCAAAGACCACCCCGCTTGTTAAAAGTCAGAGTTTCAACTAGAGCCCATCATCTCTGGCTCCCAGGGTTGGGGTCCGAGGGATGAGAGGCTGGGGACTTGCGGTGACAGACAGGACACCAGGATGACAGCTGTCTCCAGGGCACACAGGCGACTCCTTGGGCGCCCTCTCCTGGTGTCCGGTGTATGAACAGGATGTCTTCCCCAAAGACAGCAGCCCTCTCAGGGCAGAAAACTGCAGAAAGCACCTCTGATGCCAGAGAAAACTAGATGCCTGCCAAGCTCGGGCCTCTGCTTAGACAGCTCCAGGCCAGAACAGAACTTGGCTTTTACTGAGCCATGAGCGAAGGGCCAAAGAAAACAATTAAGAAACCCCCACCCCTAGAAGCCAGCCCCCTGCCCCCAGCCCCTCTGCATGGCTCTAGTGACTCACTCCTCCCCAGGGTGCGGCCTTGGAGGAAATGGCCCAGGAGCGCACGGGAGGAGCTCTGTATCGATGGACTTCAGGCAGGTCCTGGTCTCCAGGAAGGAAGAACACCATTGAAATCATCACGGTTGGCAACGGTGCTGCTGCCCAGGGTCTGGGGGCATCTGGTGAATGGTGTGCGGGAAGGATGGTGAGGGAAGGGGTGCAGGCTCGGCTGCAATGGGGAGCGAGCTTCCCAGCCATGTCTGGACAAGGACAGAGCTGGACCCAAAGGGGCCTGTCTGCTGCTACGGGCACAAGCTCGTGGACCATCGACCACCACAGGCCAGGAGTATTTAACCTATCACATCCACAGGTGTGGTACTGTGGAGACAATCGTTAGATTTTGCCCGCCCCAGGCTAACATTTTTAAGGACTGTCATTTTGGACTTCTTACCAAGAGAAAAGTCTGAGGCCTGATTCTCCTCTGTATGAAACACCATCTTTGCTGCAAATAACACACAACGTAATGATGCAAACGAGTAAACAATGAGGACATGCAAACCCATGCTCTCTTATTGCCAGAGCCCACCAAACCTGTCCCAGACCGTCAAAATGTTACCTAAACACACGTTTTGCCTCTCGTTGTTGGCACAGCCAGGAAAGAAGAACAACGGTGCCAGCAGGGCGGGCTCCCTAGAGGCTTCCAGGTGGTCAGTTTCCGGCTTGAGGGATGGGAGTCCAGGGATGGAGCTCTTGGGACGCAGAGCACTGTGGCTGGAACTTAAGGCTCTGTCCACATTTACTGGGGAAGCTGGGGACAGGCTCTCTACAGTGCCCAGCACAGGTCCAGGAATTCGCTCATTTCTCCCTTGGTTCACGCATTCATTCATCTGCCATCCTGCAGGCACGTGCCAATGGCCCTCCTGTGCCCAATACAGAGCCGGGCTCCTGGGCAGATTCAGAGAGTAATGAGACAGTCCTTGCCTTGAGTAACTACACTTGTGGCAACACAATGCAAAACAGGCCACAGAGCTGTGCTGTGGGAACACACGGAGCATCTCCTGCCCCTGGCCTCCAGGCCACTCTGCCAGAATATCTGCTCCCTCACTTCATTCAGGCCTCTGATCAAATTCCTCTGTCCTGGAGGCCTTCCCTGGCCGCACCCCAATCCCTCCCTGTCCCCTGACCCAGCCTTATGTTTCTTCAAGGCGCTTACCTCCTCCTGATCTCACATGTATCGATTGTCTTGCCCAGAATGTCAATTTCATGGAGGCAGAGACCTTGCCCTGCTCTCTTCGGAGTTCTCAGCTCCTATACAGGGCTTGGCACAGACGCTGCGAAGTAAATATTTGCCGAGAGAAGGAAAGGAAGGAGGGAGGGAAACTGCTGTGACTCACCAAACGTGACAGATCTGAGAGGGCTTCCAGGTGGAGGTGGCCAGGACTTACAGTAGGATTTTCCCCAAGTCGAAAAGAGAGGCCCAGGCAACCAGGCAAAGGGAGTGGCACCTACAGAGTTAAGGAGGCTGGAAGGAGGGAAGGCCAGAGAGGTAGTTGGATATAACTCCTGAAGGGCCTTGAGGCCGCAAAGGGGTCAGGGCCTTGACCTTGGGCTGTAGGGAATGGTCCAGAGTAGTTAAACAGAGGACAAGGAAGGGCAGGGTATGCTGTGCTGGAGCCAGGAGAAATGGAGGACAGCTTGACGGCCAGGGACGACTTGACTCGGCAGCTTTCAGACTGTGCCAGCAGAGCAGGGAGGCAAGTTCCGGGGGGCCAGAGGGTCCCTAAGTGCAGCCCGGGTGGGGCCTGGGAGGCTTCATGGAGGACGTGAGCCCTGCGCAGGGCTCTGGAGGCCACACCAGGGCGGCAGGAAGGGGGAAGAGAGGGCAGGGTGCCAGGGCCAGCTCTCAGGGGCTGACAGTGCCCACTCCGCCCACCTCTGCCTCCCCCCACCCCCCCACCCCGTGAATACCAACATGCTCGTCCAAACATTCTGGGTGGACTTAGGCTAATTATCCAGCCAGGAAATGCTTACGTGGACAAGGCCGAGTCTCCCAACAGCCCCCATCCCCGCCTGGGGCAGCCTTGAGTCTCCTCTGTCCACCCTCGTCGCCTGGTGCCAGCCCAAGGCCGGGGACTCGCCCCAGACACCTCTCAGCCCCTCACCCTGCTCTGGACCTCCTTGGCTCCCCCTCTGCACCCCTGCAAACCCCTCCCCCTCCCCCCTGCATCCCTGTCCCACCCTTGGAGGAGGCTTGGGCTTTGGGCCTCTCTGGGATAAGGGGGCCTGGGGGTAAGGGGTGCCGGGGCTGGGTCTCCTCCCGGCTTCTGTCTTTCGTGGGCCCCCTGGGCTCCACTGCCCTCTCCACCCCTCCTTCCCACCCACACACAGGGGAGGAGGGCAAGATGCACCCCACATAGGGGCCCCCTCAGGACCCACCAGCAAGCCCACGCCAGGCCTTGAGGAGGGAGACAAACTGAAAATCAGCACGTCCAGAGATGCCCCCCACCCTGCCTGGGGGTAGGGGAGACACATCATACTTACACAGCACTGCTCGTTATAGCTCTAAAGTCACTTTCTGGTGCAAAAACATAAAAAATGTATTATGTATGACTTGGTATCACGTTTGATATATTTAGGTAATTTTTCAGAAAAGAAAACTAGCAAAACCTCTCTGGGAAAAGAAATCCCCATTTCCCCCAAACTTTCAAGTTATTTTCGTGCCTTCCTGGCTCTGCTCTGGGGAGGGAGAGGTGACGACTCCACACCCACCGGGATCCCACCACCGGGAGAGGCGAGCGTGCAGCTAGCTCTTCCCCGGGTGCCCAGCCCGCCAGGGGTGCCAAATTGATTAACTTCCTCATGGTAGTGAGCTCCCTCATGTTTTCCTTTGCAGTGTCTCGGCTCTAAACGATCGTGACCCAAGGCAATTTACAGTTACTTCCATTTTTTTTTAATGAAGTCTGATTTAATCGTTGGAATGGTTAATGGCCTCGTCTGTCACACATAATAAAACAGAGCCTAATTGCATTTTAAAAAGGCCCTTTTGGTATGAACAGAAGCAACAACTTGATGCCTTGTGAGAGAGGGCTTTGCTGGGTGCTCAGATGGCTTCCCAAGGCCACCAATTTCTCCCTGGGTCGCCATTTCACCCTCCCCAACTGTTCTTTCTCCTCAAGGGATTTCCTAATTCCTCAGCCAGTTAAAACCCTTGGCTGTCCTGCCAGCATCCTCAGGCCGCCCCACCCTCAGGCTCCCAGGGTTTTACACACCCCTGCGTGGTTACAGCCCTCCAGGTCCTCACATGGAAGCAAATTGCCCAACACCCATTTTATACCTGGGAAAACTGAGGCTGGCTTGCCCTACTTGTCCAGTGCCCCAGGGCGGTGAGTCAGTGCCTCTCTGATAGGCACTGTCGCCACCGCCAACCACTGACCCTCCCCACCCAGCCAGACAGCCCACAATGTGCTCCACCCCTGTGGCAGGATAGGGCCCTTGTTAACAGCCCTGTGTCCTGTCCTCTCAGAGTCACTGTGCTTGAGCACTGAATCCAAAACCCAGGGCGAAACTAAGGCAAGGACCAGTGATTCACCCAAGAGCCTAGAGCTTGTTCAAAGGGACCTGAGGTTAAATTTTGGTCATTGAGCAAATAACACACTTGCCTCCTATAAAATACGAAAGTCGGGCCCTTCCTATAGGAGAACCTGGGAAAGCCTACAGAAGCCTGGCCGGGGCCGGCCCCCTTCCCGTGCCCTGACTCTTCTGCTCTCCTCTCCTCCCCAGCCTCTGTCCAGGGCACCGCCTACCCCTGCCCCAGCGCTCCTTGGGCGAGCCCACCCCAGAGCCTTCAGCAAGGTTTACCAGTTGGCCTAGTAGGTGTCACAGGGGAGGCTCAGGTGGCCTAGGTAACACCAGACTGAAGGCCTAGTAGTCCTCGCCCTGGGAGGGAGGGAGATCTAAAACAGAACCATGGCCATGGTGACCATGAGCCATGTGACCTTGAGAGCGGGCTCTCTCTGTGGAACACATCCTAGCATCTCTCCACTTGTCACGTGGGGGCATCTCCATGCCCCTTCCTTCAGGGGGCGCTTTGCTGAGGGCGGATGGGGGTGCCAGGAAGGCCCACAGAGCCCACCTGGAGGGAGGCCAGAGTCCTGTGAAGAAATGCCCGGCCAGGGGGGTGGCTCGGCCCAGCCAAGCTGTGCACCCTGCAAGCTTGGGAAACGGGGCCTGTCTGCACATTCCTGCCCTTCGTCACGCAGCCTCTTTTAAGTGCCAGTGCCTGAGCGGAGGCTGAGAAGCAAAGAGCGTGCGGGCTCTTGGCCAGTGTCTTGGGCTGGAGGGGGGCAGCTGGGAGAGGCATCCAGTCGTAACTGCTGCTTCCTTCCTGAGCTCGGCCGGGAAGGGGGCCCGCAGGACGGGGCCAGAACTCACAGATCGTCTCTGGGGGCAAAGCCCATGGCTGTGCAGGCCCACTTGGCTTCTCTAACAAGGAAAAGGAGGTTGTGGGAATGGGGAGCCTTCTAGCCCCTTGCAGTACGGTACAGGGAGAGGTGGGCTTAGAGTCGAAGGACCAGGTTCCAGCCTGCCCAGCTTCCAAAATGTGTGATTTGATCCCTGTCCTTGTCTGGAATAGACAGCCAGTGATCAGGACCTAGAGGGTGGGGGCAGACCACGTAGGACCATACTCACCCAAACGCGTGGAGAATCTGTAAGAAGCAGAAAGCCTACCCTCCCAAAGGGCAAAATGGGGAGGGAACTTGTGTTCTTATTCTCTCTCTCTCTCCCTCCAGTCAGCTTCAATCTGAAAAGGACAAAACAAAAGCAGGTACCTAGAATAGCTGTGGCAGAGGCTCTGCTGGAAAGAAAAATTCAAATGAGCCCTTGTAGAAAGAAAACTCAGTGGCTCTCGTTGTCAGAAGCTCCACCTGGACACGGGGGCACGTTCTCCCCAGGGATCTGAGAGGAAGCATTTTGTCCTGACTGCCTCTGGCCACCCTCTTGTAACGATCAGGGGAGGACCCTCAGGATGAATCCAGCATCTCCCTCACCTCCCTCCTTGTCCAGCTCAGGCTTCATTCAACACACACTCAATGTCCTGTCCCTTGCTGCCTCTGTCATGCCTCTCTAGCAAAACCCCAATGCTTGTTAAACCAAGAGTCCATCCTCTCTGGACCTGAACTCAGGAAAGGGAATATAGTTGGAGAAAAGCATGCTCTATCAGTCAGCATAGGTTATGCTGCAGTAACAAACAACCCCAGGTCTCAGGGGCACCACTTCAAGGCCAGCAGAGAGGAGGTTCACTGCAAGTCGGTGTGGCTCTGATCGCCAGCAGTATGTGACTCAGACAATCATTCTGTCCTCCCTGAAATTTGCTCTCAGGGACAATGCTTTTCCTTTGTTCTCCTACTTCATTGGTCATTCCTGTCAATCTCCTTACTACTTTCAACTCATCTTTCCAACCCTTAAACTTTGGAGAATCTGGGGATTAATCCTGATACCTCCTTCCTGCCCCCACCCGCTTCCTCAGTGGGCTCATCAGGCACACAGCATTGAGCACCACCTGTGTTCCAATGTCTCCACTTACATCTTTGCCCAATCATTGCCCCTAAATTTCAGATTTGTATATTCAGCTGCCAAATCAACAGCTCCACTTGCACAAGTAAAAGGTGTCCAAAACTAAACTCTTGATTTTAACCCCCAAACCTACTACCACTGACCCCCAGTCTCCCGTCCCAGTTATTGGCAACTCCATTCTTCGAGTCGTTCAAGTCAAAAACCTTGAATATGCCTTGACTCCACAGCCAATTCATCAGCAAACCCTGTTCGCCCCACCTTCAACATACACACAGAATCTGAAAATCTCTCATCATTTCTGCTACCACCCCGATCCAAGACAACCATCCTCTCTCACCTGGACGATTATTGCCAGAGCCCTCTAACTGGGCTCTCTGCTTCTGCCCCTACCCTCTTCCAGGATGGAGTGATTCTTTAAGACTAACTTAAATCAAGGCACTCCTCTTCTCAAAATCCTCCAAGAGCTTCCATTGCAGAGTAAAGTCCAGTGTGCTCACCATGGCCTACGAAGGCCTATGTGACCCGGCCCACAGCTGCTACCCCTATGTCCTCATGTCCCTCCATGCCTGTGTCCCCAAACTCACCAAGCAACTTTCACATCAGGCCTTTGTACTCGCTCTTCCCTCCACCTGGAATGTTCTTCTCCCAGAGACCCACATGGTTTGCTTCCACGGGTCTCTGCTCGAATGTCATTTATCAGAGAGGTCTTCCCTGACCTTCTATATAAAATAGGATCCAATTTCTGACACTTTACATTCCCTTGTCCAGCTTGATTTAGTTTCGTATTGTTTATCGTCATGTGCCCTTTTTGTCTCTCTCCAAAGTAGAATGTAAATACCAAGAGAAGCGATTTTATTTGTTTTGTTCATTGATGTAGCTCCAGCCCCTAGAGCAGTGCCTGGCATGAGGCAGGCATACAATACATATTTGCTGAATGAATGAATGTGTGGCTGAACTAAAGGGGGAGATAGCAGAGCACAGAGGCAGGAAATAACTCACTCCCTTGCAACACAGGGAAAACACTATGTTAGACATGTATTTTGTGAGACATTAAGCTTCTTCACTATTTAGGCTATTTTCAATTGAGTTTCTGTTCTTTTCAGCCAAGAGTATCCTAAATGAATCATTGCCATTTAGGCTGATTGGCTAGGAGCAAAAGTGCACAGGCCCCAGTAGGAGACTCCTGCCAGCTGTCCTTCCACAGCAGCGTGGGGTCAGGGAGCTGCCCCTTGTGATCCAGCTTCCTAGGCCTCTCCCCCAGGTTTATATCTAATGTGGTGGGACAGTGCCTCAGAACATACCACCAAGCTGGCAGTGCACCACAAAACCTATGGCCACACATGCCTCTGGGTCCCTGGGTAAGGAGCTCAGAGAGAGGGAAAAGGTCACTATAGAACTCTGGTACTTCCCCCTGAACACCTAAGAGCAGACCCCTCAGCCCTGCCTATTCTATTGTAGGGACCAGGTTAGTGCCAGCCTCCCCTGGGGAGAGATGGAGGAAGAACCCGGTAGTAACGTGCCATTGTTATGAGCCAAGCATGCTACGTGCAATTTACCTAGAAGGGGGGCTGCCATAGAGTGCTGTTTATCTCCTAACATCTATCCGTCTTTTTTTCCATTGTTAAGCTTCTCTTAAACTCACTCTGATTAGCCTTTCACCCCCATTGCTTCACTAAATCAGCTCCTGTCGCCATTGTCAATGACCTCCAGGATGCCAAACCCAGCAATGACTTCTCAGTCCTCCTCCAACTTGGCCTGTCAGCATCAGCAGTATGTGACAGTCTGACCCTTCCCCAAAACACCACACTCACCTGGTTTTCCTTCTTCCTCTCTGGCTGTTCCCCCTCAGTCTCCTTTGTTGGCTCCTCCTCACTTTCCTATCCTCTTGATATAGGAGTACCCAGAAGCAATTCTGTCTCTGTCCATAACCACTTCCTTGGAGATCTCATCCCATGACTTTATATTTACTCACTGCTATGGATTGATGTCCCCCGCTCCCCACAAATCCACATGTTGAAGCCCTAATCCCCAATGTGATGGTATCTGGAGGTGGGACCTTTGGGAGGTGATTAGGTCATGAGGGTGGAGCCCTCAAGATGGGATTAGTGCTCTTATAAGAAGAGGAGGAGACCAGAGCCCTCTCTCACTCTACCTTTTGAGGATAGAACAAGAAGGTGGCCATCTGCAAGCCAGGGAGAGAGCTCTCACTAGAACCTAATCCTTCTGGCATCTTGGTCTTGGACTTTCCAGCCTCCAGATCTGTGCAAAATAAATTTCTGTTGTTTAAGCCACCAAGATTATGGCATTTAGTTACAGCAGCCCAAGCTGGCTAAGACACCCTCATACTTACCAGTTCCAATGTTCTTTATCCCTTTCTACCTGGTATCATTTCCTTTCAGCCTGAAGAACTTCATTGAGCATCTTTTCTTGTGTGTCTGCTGGAAACAAATTCACTAGGCTTTTGTTTATCTGAAAATGTCTTTATTTCACATTTGGCTTTGATATATATTTTTGCAGGATATAGAATTCTATGTTGACATTTTTTTTTCTTTCAGCACTTCAAAGATTTACTTATTGTCCATTAACTTTTATTCTTCTGAGGAGTCGGCCACCATTCTCACTGTTTTGCCCCTATATGTAAGTTTTTTTCCTCTTGCTGCTTTTAATATTTTTAAATATTTTTTCTTTATCTTTGGTATGCTGCTTTAGCAGTTTAACTATGTGTAATTAGTACTGAATTTCTTTGTATTTATCCTGCTTAGGATTCACTGATATCCCTGGACCTGTGGGTTGCTGTTTTGAGGAGACTTGGAAATTTTTGGCTAATATTTCTTCAGATATTTTTCTCTCCTATTCTCCCTCTTTTCCTTCTGGAATTCCAGTTACATGCAGGCCACAATTTCTGATACAAGTCATTGAGGTTCTATCCATTTTTTCCCAATATCTTTTCCTCTGGGTGCTTCATTTGGATGATGACTTGTCTTCAGGCTCACTGATGCAGTCTTTGGTTGTAACCAATCCTCTGAGTTTTTTAATATAATGTATCCTCCAGTTCTAGGGTTCCCATTTAGTTCTCTTTTAGAGTTTCTATATTCCTCCTGAACTGTCCTATCTTTTTACCAATTAATCCATCATTCCTATTGATTCTTTAAAAGACCTTATCAAATTTATTTTAGAGTTCTTTTCTGCTGATTGCAACATCTGTGTTATCTGTGTCTGCTTCTGTTGACTGATTTTTCTTTGACTATGATCCGCATCTTCCTGTTTCTTTGAATTTTTTTTGTAAGTTTGGACTGTATATAGGATATTATAGATGATTTCTTATAGAAACTCTAGATTCTGTTATCTTCCTCTGAAGGGTACTGTGTGTTGCTCTGACAAACTGTTAAGTATCTGACAGATCATCTTAATCCTGAGGTGGCTTAATTTTAGGTTCTGTTATGGTGAGTCTCTTTCAGTTTTGTCCTTAGTTGTAGGGTGAGTCCCTGAGTCCTGGGATGTGTCTTTACTTATGGAGTGTGGGCTTTCTGGAGTTTCAGTGGGAAGCCTGACACCAAGCCCCTGTACGTTGGAAGCACTGGAGATGCAGTGGGAAGCTGCAACCTCTGCTCAGTTCTATCAGTCTTCCAGTTGCTTTTTTCCTCTGGGCACCTTGGAGTTTTGATCCCCACATGCCTAGTTAAGGAGTTAAGCAAGGATTCAAGAAGAGTTTATACACAGATTATGGGGATGGGCCAAGCCTGGTGCATTTGAGAAGGAACCAGAGGGCCTGGAAGACTAGAGCAGAGTGAATCGGAGGAGAGAAGTGGGAGATAAAGTCGAAGAGGTAGCAGGGCCAGATCTGGAGTACCTACTGGGCCATGCTCCAAGAGTTGGGATTCAAAGAATGATGAGAAAACAGTGGTGGTCTTGAGCACAGGAGTGACATAATCTGATTTACCTTTTTAAAAGATCAAATCCTCTTACTATTTTTCACCTTCCAGATGGAAAAGGTTGAACAAGTTTGATTAATATATTGGGTTGATGAGGGTATGTGGCAAAAGGTACGTTCTCATTCATACCTAGTGGTAGTGTACACTGATAAAAATGCTATAGAAGGTAACTGCAATAAATCAAAATTGCAAATGGAATTAGATTCAGCAAGTCTACCACTGATAATTTATCCTACAGATATACTGTATTTGTGTAAAATGACATAAGTACAATGTTACTCATTGCAACATAGTGTAAAACACTGGCAACAATCTAAATGCCTACCAGCAGTCATCAAATATATTACGGTGTATCCATACAGTGGAGTATTATGCAGTTGTTAAAAAGAAATGAGACTGTTCTTTGCTAATATGGAATAATTTCCAAGAAATAATAAGTGACAAGATTAATTTACAGAGCAGTGGATCTAGTATATTTACATTTAAAATGGGAACTATAGGTGATGATGAACTATACCTTAGGAGGATATAAAAGAAGCTGGTAATACTGACTACCTCTTAGGAAGAAGAAAGAAACTTCAACGTCCACCCTGTTAGACTTTTTCAATTTTATACTATATCAATCTATTTCCTATTCAAAAAGAAAATGAAAATAAGAACACCATTCTGGCTTCTACTGGAAAAGAGCAGAAACTGAGAGACCAGTTGGGAGGTGGGGGGCTGTGTGGTCCTTCACAGAGAACTGGTGGTGCCTGAGCTCAGGTGGCAGTGGGGGAGCTAGCACATCTTCCAGGCCATTGAAGCCCCTTCTTTTCCAGAACCTCTGTGTGTTACTTTGTCTCAGAGGATTTTTCTGAAGAAGAAATCTTCCCGGTAAAATCCCCTCGTCAGGCCCAGAGAAGACAAGGGCCTTGCCCAGACCACATAACTAGGTGGGTGAGTAGATATGAGATCTTAGGTCTTTTGAGTCCCAACCCAGTGCTGACTCAGTTCTAATTACTAGAGTCTTGAAACCAAACCCCACCTGCCTCCTGCCCCGCTCTCAAGCCACCACCTTTTCCGTGCCCCACCTGTGAACCCACAGGTGGCAGCAGCACAGGTTCTGTGGCTTCTGGGGTCTTTTCTCTCTTTAGCCTTCCTTCTTGCCTGATGCCACCTCTGCCTTGGAACTCAGTTATTCTCACCCTCCTACTCTCCCTGAGACCCTCACTACACACACACACATGCACACTCGTGGGGCTAAGCTGTTTCAAGGACCACCACTGCAGTTCCCACCCCAGCACAACCCTTCAGACCTCCGGCTTCTCTCGCATACACCCTCCAGCATCCTCTCCCACCCATCAGGCTCAAAACTTGCCCGTCCTAGGTTCCCGCCCCTTTGAATCCTTTTTCTAACTGACCTAATTAATAACAATTCTACCTGCCATTGGTAACAGTGTGTTTCTTTCATCACTGCCCTGGGTGAGAGGTCTAAGGGGCAGGCATTTCAGGCTGCTTCCATTCAGATCCACTGAGCACAGGGCTAGGGTGTTCCCTACCACACCACCACGACCCCTCCGTGTGCCCAGGATGGGACCCAGGCCCCTAAATCCTGTGCTGGCTTTATGCTCCCCATTCTACTTCTTATTCTAACATTCAAACTGAGGAGTCAATGGATTAATCCTGCACCGGTTCATAAACATTTGCACGTGAGCCAGAGACTCTGGGAGCCACTAATGAGAACAACTAAATATGGAATGACAGCCACTTGGCAGGCAGACTGGGGTATTTTTCTGGGATAGGTCTTCACCTAATTCCAAAGAGACCGGACACAACATCTCTCCATTCTTTTCCTGGAACATTGCTGGGCTTTAGGGGGTCTCTGGCTTTGTCCTCTGGAAGCCTTCCTGTACAGACCCTATGTTGTTCATGTACGGTCAACCCTTTGGCTCCATGACACCACAGAGCAACTATGAAGAAAATAGAGTGGACAGACTTCAGTGTAGGCAAGTAGGAAGCCGCAGACCTCAAAGCGGAAATAACTCCTGTGTGCTCCCAGGGACCTGGCTCTGGGTACTAATGCCAGCTTCCCCTGTTCAGAGCTTTACACAGTGTGCCCACAAAGTGACACAGGCAACTGTACATCAAAAATGCTTTACTGATAATTCAACACACACCGTGCTCAGTGCCATTCCCTGATATGTTTAATGTGCCTACCATTATCAATGCATGGTTCAACGTGCTGTGCAAAATCACAGCCAAACCGGCGCACTAATGCGACGTTCCCATCCAGCCCTCATGATGAGTCTGGGATACATCATCTCACACACCTTTCTCTGGTTTTCACTGAATAAATCTGTGCCTATAGCACACTCAGAAGAGGTAATCTCAAGAGGGCTCAATCGGAAAAAATAAATGAATGAATGAACAAATGAATGAATGAATAACATTACCTACATTTTAAAACTTTATGGCCCCTCTCTAGTTTGTGAAGCACTTTTGCAATCATTGTTTGTTATCCACAGCTTTCCTCTCCTATCAGTTACAGCCCGGGAAGAGAACCTAAGAGTCACAGAGACAGTGCCCTGAAGACATCAAAGAGCATCAAAGACACCAAAGGGCCCTTCGGTCCAAAAAGACTAGAAACCATTGCTTCTTCTACCTCTGTACAAAATCATGTGCTCTCCACCCTGAACCTGGAGGCTGCTCTGATCACTACCTACCCCACCTCCTCAAGGGAGATGGAACCACAGAGCAGGAGAAGGCTCAGCAGAGCAGTGGACATAACTAAGGAGACAGGGTAAGGGGCTGCTACAGGAGGATGGCTCGGAAAACTCAGATTCTGACCCTCCTTCTTTCCCATGGCAAACAGGAATCAAACTACCACAGATGGTGTTGAAGAGGGTAAGCAGAGCCAGGCAGCTTCTGGTTCAAATCCCAAGTCTAAAAGTAAGTGACCTCGGGTGAGTTAGCTGCTTCCTCACTGGGAAAACAAGGACAACCTTGTGTGCTACAATCACCCTTTACATTTGAGTGCACAGCTCTGTAGAGACGCAAATTAGAAGACAGAGTCCCTGCCCTCATGGAGCGCTGGAAATGTGACTATAAAATACAGTAGTCCCCCCTTATCAGCAGGGGATACATTCCAAGAACCCCAGTGGATGCTTGGAACAGCATATAGTACCGAACCCCATGTACACTAAATTTTTTCCTATACAAACACATACCCATGATAAAGTTTAATTTATGAATTAGGTACAGTAAGAGAATTGCTAGCATCACTACTCCTGTGCTTTGGGGCCATTAAGTAAAATAAGTGCTACTTAAACACAAGCCCTGCCATACTGCACCAGTTGATCTGATAATCTAACCCGCTACTAAGTGACTAAACAATGGGATACACTGAATATATAGGATGGAGCTGGACAGTGCCAGATTTCATCAAGCTACTCAGAACAGGTGCAATATAAACTTATGAATTGCTTATTTCCGGAATTTTCCATTTAATATTTTCGGACCACGGCTGACATGGTTAATTGAAACCATAGTAAGCAAAACTGCAGAAAAGGGAGGATCACTGTAACGTAAATATTCTTACATCAGTGGATCTGTCATGTCCCGATGAGAGATGCCCTTTAAAGTAGAGAGAGGCAACTCGGCATCACAGCTAAGAGCTCAGGCTCTGCCTCCAGAGGCCTGGACTCAAATCCCACCCAACCACTCACCGGCTGAGTGGCCTGGGCAAGACACTTACCTGTGTGGGCTTCAGTTTTGCCATCTGTGAAATGGGGATGTTACTAGGAGGGTTGTAAGGATTTCCGTGAGCCTTGCTTTGCTGGAAGTATTTCTGGACTTTAAGAATTGATATCAGAGTTAATTTACGAACAGCAGAGAAAAGCACTGCCATTGCTTCTGTTCCACCTTTATTGCTCAGCAGCCCCCTTACCTGGCAATCAACTGAATAATCTGGGTTGCTTCCACCAATTTGCCCACTGACCTCACCAGAGTAAAGAACTACTAAAGGTGTCGCAGGCAGAGCTCAAGGAAGAATTCTCAGTAAAGTTCGCAACAATGGCATTACAGGAACAAGTCTGTCCTCCAGCATCTTTGTGGGAGTTGGCGGTCTGTGGGAGGGAGAAGCTCTGTGCTGTCATGGAAACAGGCAGTCTCTACACTGCAGGTCAGGCCTGAAGCTTCTCTAGTCACCCCCACCCCCACCCGCCCCTTCCTTTTATTCAGTTCCCTAAAGCATACGGCAGATGTCAGTTGGTGTAAAGGGATGTCAGTTTTCCAGGCCAGAAGCAGGCAGTGTCGGGCGGTGGGGGATGGGAGGGACACACTTCAATCTGGAAACTGAACCAGGAAGAGGTTAAGAAACCCACAGGGGATTTTAAAGTAGACTAGCCAGTCTAGATATGTACTCTTATGAAGAATGGCCCATACCTGGCCCCCCTTCCCAGGGGGCTAAAGAGGACCCAGAACCAGAAAGATAATTAAGCACTCTTGAGTCTGTGCCAGGTCTCCCAGACCTCCAGGTCTAGGTCAGAGCTCAAAAATGGGGCAGTGACTCCAATCTTCTAAGAGCTTTGTTGGATGACATCCAACGTTCAGCCTTGTCTGTCTGTAACTCTCTTTAAATCTTCTGAGGTTCCCCCATACCAAGCACTCCTCTGCCCCTCTCCTTACCTGATGATTTAGTAGTGAGGGAGATGTCATTTTTTCCCACCACATACCTGTTATTTGGGTGGAGTTTTCTTCTTAATTCTCAACCCAAAAGAACAAACTCCCTACTTCCTTTTGCTTCCTGGTCTGAGACGTACTTGGATATGGAGTGGAGTGGAGTTGATACAGAAAACCTTTTAAAGAGGAGACTGGGTATAATTATTTTTACTGAAGTACAGTTGATTTATAATGTTGTGTTAATTTCTGCTGTACAGCAAAGTGACTCAGTTATACACATATACACATTCTTTTCCACTATGGTTTATCACAGGATATTGGATATTGTTCCCTGTGCTGTACAGTAAGACCTTGTTGTCTATCCATCCTATATGTAATAGTTTGCATCTGCTAACCCCAAACTCCCAGTCCATCCCTCCCCCACGGCGCCTCCCCCTTGACAACCACAGTCCGTTCTCTATGTCTGTGAGTCTGATAATTTAAATGCGTGATAGATTTCTACCCCATTTGCCAAAAGCCATCCTAAAGAGGGCTGAGAAAAGTCTGTTACATGCTGGTAATTATATAGTGGAAACAGGTACCCTTGCAGACATGAAGTCAGAGGGCTCCTACCGTCCTGGCTGCCTAGACAGCTCATCTGAGTGCGGTCACTGAGGAGCCACAGCCAGGTACGTGGGGCCCGTGGAATGGCTTCTCATCCTAGGAAGGAGTAACCTGACCCAGGAATTCTAGGAACCAAGCAAATTCAAAATTCTACACATATGAAAATAAACTAAATGGCCACCAATCAAGTCATTTCCCTGTCCTAGACCCTCCTGAACTTTCCCTTTGCCCACTCCTGTACCGCTCGTCCCCTGCACGCTCACCATCCCCACTGTGCCTCTGCTCAGGCTATGTTCTCAAAGGCGAATGCTACCCACCCTCGCCTCGCCATCTTGGCCCACCCTCATTGCTCCCTCTGGGACCCTGCAGCACTTTGCGCCACAGACTGTGCTTTGGATCTGATTCCATACTGCTCTACAGTCAGAATTGGTTACATCCATGACAGCACATCAAGATTCTCCCAGATAGGTGGCGTTTCTCCTACAGCACCCACAGTGCGAGGCACAAAAAAAGACCGGCTGATCAACCAACATATTTGATTTAGAAATGTAAATAAAATAGCCCCATGCCTCCTCAGGCGCAGCCATGGCTGAACGCTCACACTCTTGCACTGTCTTCCAGATTCAGCATCTTCCTCATTCCCTTGATTTGGGGGGTGCCAATCCTGGTTTTCTCATGTCAAAACAACTTCTGTGCCTGTCTAGCTCTCTAAAGACATAGTTACTGACTTAGAGGTTTTTCCGTTGGAATGAGCACCATCGTCCCCCAAGGACTGGAGTGCCATGGGGTGTTCATTAGGACCACACTGCAGCATCTACAGCTTCAACTGAGACCAGTCTAACTCACAGCCCCCAGCCCCGAATGGAGGGTAAGGACTAAGCCAAGTCCACTTGGCTTCCAGGGACAGGATGAGAATCACAAGGCTCATGGCCTCCAGTGTTTTGAAAAAAGCTACCCCTGAAACTCAGAGAAGTGCTTTAGCACCTCCAGTTACCATTTACTTCTATGAGCTGGATTGGGTTGGTCCACAATCCCAAGTCTCCCCCTGCTCCCACCCCAAGCTCACACTCATTTCAGGGCTTGCCAAAACCTGTGATCACAAAAGAGAAAATGAGAGCAGCTGATCAAGATGGGACCCCGAGGAAGGCCAAAAAAAAAAAAAAAGGTGGAGGGAGGAAAGAAGCATACCAAGTATTTCAAGGAAAACAACTTAAAAATTAATGAGTTGTCAGAAAGGGAAGACATCACAAGAGGATCAATCAGGGAAGTTTTTCTGAGCACCTGTCAGTTGATCAAGGAACATTTACTGCAGGCCCGCTGTGCATAAGGCACTGCTGGAAATGTTGAAGTGGATACAAAGATGTAGCATATATAAAAAAGAAATGTTTGGGTAAAACTGATTTTAGCCTCTGACGTCAAGGAGCTTATAATCTAAGTGGCGTTCATTAAATCTAAACCACTCTTCCTGAAAGGCCCCGATACTTATAAACTGGCTGTCGAGGTTTCTTTCATGAGTGCCCGTGTCACTCTCTCCCAGGGCTTCCATATGAGATTTTGTGTATATACCTCTCACGAGCTTCCAAGTGCTGCGGCCAGTTATTGCTATGGGGGGAGGGAATTTTCAATAGCGGTGGTTAGGGAAGACTTTGCAGAGGAGATCAAATTTAAACTGGGTCAAGAAGAATGGATAAATTTGGAAGTGCAGAGTGAAAGCTGGAGAGCTTTCCAAGGCAGAAAGGAGCTCATGGTTTAGCAAGGAAGTTAAGTGTACATAGGCCTAATTATAACATGATAAATGCCCTCCCACCAGTATAGACAAATGACAAAGGAAATGCTCAGAAGGGACAAAGAAGTTTGGAGAGAATAAAGCGAGGTCCTTGGTGGGGGTGATATCTGAACGGGGCTTTGAGGGATGACTAACATTATATCAGGCTGAAGAGAGAAGGACATTCAAGGTACTAGGACCAAAACAGGCAAACACTGAAGCCAGAAAGAGCAAGTCTGGGGTAAGAATGTCTATGTAGAGCCAATATTTAGATAATATTAAAGATTCCATCTTCCTCATCAGTTTTCTTCCAGCAGTCTTTCCAATAAAGCAAGGCCATGATGCTTAATAATGGCAGGACAGAAAAGGCTCTGTACTAGAGTAATAGCATTGTAACTACTCAGCTGTGATGTTTAGAGTCTTTATTTATTATTTTATTATTCTTTGATATCTCTAGGATGAAGATAAGGAGTCTTGAAAGTCGGGTTTTATTGAGAATGAAAAGGGAGTTCTAAATTCTAAGAACTCCATTCACATACCAAAAGCAAACTTGGACAACTGAACGTGGAGATTTACTCTAAGCCATAGATACAGGGAACTTGGGATATGAGGTAAGGAGAGTCGTTTCATTAGGGAGAAAGTAGAAAGACTCCTAGTGTAGGGAGAGAAGGATTCAGAAAGGAAGAGTAGGTTTTAAAGAAGTAAGAACATCTGTGACTTCACTTTCCTTCCTCTCAGGGTCAATACTCGTGTCTGTGTGTGTGTGTGTGTGTGTGTGTGTGTGTGTGTGTGTGTGTGTGTGTGTGTGTGTGTAGGGGGCAGGATGGGGATGGAGGGTGAGACAGAAATTGCATGATGGGTAAATGGACCACTTTCCTAGGCATAGCCTGGGGAAGATTGCGAGCCACTCAGAGAAGTCCTTCTTGTGACTCAGAGGCATATGCAATACGGCTTAGGGGCACTAGCTCATGATTGGTAGAGGGAGCTGACCAGCTAGTCTGAGAAGACTCTGTTGGCTTCCCAAAGCTTGAGCAAGATGCTCAGGACATCCCAACGTTCCCACCTCCCCCTTTTCCAAGAGTCAGCAGATAAAGAGTCCTAAAGTTGGAAAATGAAGGCTGTTGAAAGGGGAGACCTTGAAACCACGGGCAATGGCAGAGTTGTGGTCAGCAGCGGGACATGCCAACATGTGAACAAAAGCCAAGGAGTCACTCACATGCACCAGCAGATTCAGTAAGGACAGTAGCCACTGAACAGAGACAGCAGGATGGAACAGCAGAAGCAAGACTGGCCAAGGACCTGAGCAGTCACTGGAGAACCGCTTCCCCCGTCACACAGAGGTGACTTCTACTCCCCCATCCACTAGAGCCATCTCGGGAAGGAAGACTGGAAGACACTTTGAAAAGCTGAGCATTTATTCCAAAGAGGCAATCTGAAGCCCAACATAAGCTGTTGGAATAAGAGAATGAGTTATCTTTGACTGGCAAGTTTAAGGTCATCTACCTCTTCCCACACCCTCCTGAATAAAGCCAGATGGGGCTGATGAGGAATTTTCAATTAATTATATGAAATAAAGAAAGTGCAACTTACTTTTGCACAGTCTAAGTTGCAATGTGTGGGAGGTGGGAAAATGGAATAGCATTGACGGGGCAAGGTCTGAAAGCTCACAGGGAAATGCGGTCTAAAGCAGGGGTTTGCTGACTGACACTCACTTTGGGCTTTCTAAAAATGCAGCTCTCACTGTTCCTTTCCAGACCTGCTAAATCAGAATCCCTCAGGGGAGGCCAGAGAAGCTGCATTTTAAAAGCTCTCCCTGTGACTACATTTCAGAAAACAGTTATCTAAGCACTGGTACAAGAATTAGCCTTGGACAGGACGTCACTTCCTCCCAGTCTGAGGGAAAAGACAAGTGCAGCACCCAATGGCAAGTGCAGTACCCAATGGCAAGTGCAGTAATTGGAGAAGTGACTTCAGCCAGTAAGGTGGTAGGATAGAAAATCGAGATGGCTGGTACAAACTGGTCTCAACATGCTTGGCTGTGAACAGCAGGACAGAAAGTCGTTATGGGGTTGCAAGGAAGTTTGTTTTCATTTTCCTGTTGTCTTTTAAAGTGGGAGTTACTGAAGACATATAGGCTGCAGGAAGGGGCAAGTGGCCACTGAGAACTGAAAACCTGAGAAGGAATAACTGATTGGACACCTTCTAGAGGAGCCACACAGAACTAGCTGGGCTCAGAGTCCATGGCTTAGTCCTGACACAAGACAACTTTTTCTCTGCCACTGGGCTGAGGAGGGGAGAAAGAGGCACTGGTGGTGAGGAGAATGAAAGTTCTGGAGAGTCACCTAAGGGCTGATAAAGATACATCTCACCGTTGGGCCTCGTAGAACCTGGAGATAAGATCAACTTTCCTTGCAAATTTTAGCTCCCAGTCCACATTTAGCAAAGACAAAAATACCCAAAGGCTTTCTTCAGGGAGGGCTGTGGAAGTGGATTGGAATGGAAGGAAATTCTTTTTTTTTTTTTTTTAACTATATCTATGTATTGTTCAGAAGTTTTGGTTTTCATGAAAAAAATGTTCTTATATATCCATGTAACTTTTTAAAAAAATACCAAAGCACACTATGACATTTTTGGATTGTATGTAAAATGCATAATACTTTTGGATAATATAAGTTGGAAAATAAGAAAAGATAGAACTTCATCTAATAACTGCCTAAACAATTTACCAAAACATGAACAAGGAAATAATCACGAATGGTTTAACGTAACATTACTAACTGATTAACGTGGCATGTTTAATACTATGTATGTCCAATACATTTTCTATGCTCATTATATCCGAACATAATGCTAGCTGATCAATAGAATTCTTTGGTTCCACTGCACACTTTTATTTTAGGACACTTGCAACAGACAGGACAAAGAAATGTTTAGTTTCAAATACACTGATGAAAGTATATAGTCAATTTAAGGCACATTAAAAAAATCATGCATAAAAAATGTCTAAAATGTTTATATTTAATTTCAAACACCAAATTTGTGTGTTGCTCAAAGCAAGTTAAAAAAAAATTGTCCATTATGGCTTGCTGAATGGCTTAATTTTAGAGATTTTTCTTATGATTTGTAATAGCTTTCTCTAACTCAACGTGCTGCTGGAGATACTTCAAACATTTCCTGTTAAAAATACATATACATCCAAAGCAAGGAGGAGAAGAAAAAATTACACCACCTAACACAGTGGTTTTCTCTGGTTGTTGTAATCTGGATAATTTTTTTGCTGGTGCTTTTGTATTTCACAAAAATAATGGGTATATTATAAAGTTAAATATAAAGAGTTTCATCCACTGTGCCGCCCGTAAAAGACCACAGAATATTTTTGTGTATTTACATGAATGTGATAAACAAAAGGAGTTGTGTGACCATTAAAGAGGAATATGGGGAAGGGGAGCTCATTTAAACATATATTCGAGGAGATATATACTCAGTTCTCTGAAAAATGTGGTAAGGAAACATTGGGCACCTAAAAGTTGAAGGCTGAAGTCAATTCCACTTTCCAGGGCTACCAAGCCTAGCCATGTCTCCAAAGAAACGCTCGCTCCCCAACTTCAACAGCAGAGACTCGGACCCTCCAGACAATTTTGATACTTGTAATAAACAGGACACAGATAATTGTGGTGTTTCCTTTTTTAAAATGTGTGTCAGTTACAACATACCGTGATCCATCATTATTATTGGCGAATCTTTCCTAAAGCACTTCAGGCCTCCAGAAAGGTCCAGCATTAGGTACAGCAGGCATACAGCTTCTTTGTACGTAAAAAGTCCCAGAAAGATTCTGGAAGTGGCATTAATGAATGTAAAGTTCATCATTAAGAGAAAATGTTTCTCTGAATCAAAGGCTTCTTTTTACCTCATTTGTGAGGTGGACTCTCCTAGTTCTGTACAAGCCAGGCTCCAAGTTTAGAGGGTGCTAATTCCGGTCATATGATAATGACCAGGGGCAACCGCAAGGAAGAACCTAGAGTAGACAGAAAATACACTGCTTTGGTTTTAACTCACCTTCATGGTGTATGTTAGAAGAGGCTTCTACTTAATGCTCCATGGATTGAAAACACTTGAACCAAATATATCCCAGCTTGGGATGTCCTCAAGCTTCCCCACATTTCCCACTCTTCACTGGCAAACAAGTACAACAGTGAGACAGCACAAAGCGTGGGCACGGCGGATTGACTGCTGTTAGGGCCCCAATTCTTCACCCTCCTGGTACCCTCCTCCTTTGCCATTTCACTGTGTGGTGCCTTTCCACGCTGAGCTTTGCTTGGGGCTTGCTTCTGGGGAATGCAGATCAGTCAGTAGGGAGCGTGCAGACTTGAAAGGGGCTCCTGGGACTGGGCTCGGTTGCTGTTCCCTCCTGCCACCTCATGGAAACATGCCTGGGGCAGCTGCAGGAGGATGAGACACAGAAAAGGGCTGAGTCAAGGCCACCTCCCCAGCGAGCCAGGCAAAACTAGAACTACCCAGAGACGCCCCATCTAAATCACTGACCTAACTCGTAAACTAAATGAATGTTTACAATTGCACACCACTGGGCTTTTATGGTTGTTATGCATTACTTCTGTGGCAACGGTTAACTGCTCCCACAGGTTTTCATTTACTTGACATCTCTCAGTGTGGTATCTCTTGCCGCTTTTCTGAGGCAGGTTTGGTAGCAAAGACCTTCTTTGCTGCCACCACCTCCTGACACTCCCTCAACTGTGGATTCAGTCCTCCAGCGCTGAGCTTCTACTCTGTGTAAAGTGTTCTCATTCAATCCTCATGACCACCCTGAAAAGCAACTTCCTCATTTTGGGGAATTGGAGGAAATGAGGAACTTGAAGCAGCAGACTGTTGAAATTATCTATCTGATGTCACCATAAATTGGCAGAATCAGGGCCCAAACGGAAGACCTCTGATTCTGAGTTCAGCTGTATTTTCCATTACATCAGAAATGATAACCAAGGCTTAAAACTAGCAGAATATGATTCTGTCCAAAGTCATTAAAGACAGAAAAAGTTTGTTTTAAAAAGGCAACTGAGTTTTATTCCATTATCCAAGATAACTGAAGTAGTTGACCATTACAGGGCTCTTTTCTTCAAGCATCCCACCCTTAGCATTTTTGTTGCTTAAATGTCCTTTAAGACATTGCTATTCCCAGTTGAGAAACAGCCAACCAGGAGACTAAATTATATAAATCTTCCATTTCTCAGTTTTATCTAAGATTTTATGTTCAATACCCCTTTTCAGCCAATCACTAATTATGTAAATTGTAAATGTGAAGATTAGTTGTTCCTTGGTGGCAATACTCAATAGAATAAAAGTACACCCACAAAACTAGAAATTAAGAGAGGATACACAAAATATGCACCCATTTTAAAGGTGATTTTCTGAAGGATGTAATAACAAGCCAGATTCTTAGCCATCTCTCCCTTTTGTGATTTTGGCTCTTACAAAACAGAAACAAATCAATTAAATATTCTAAGATAAGGCAGTTTTCTAAGGGTTAATTGCAGGAGGTTATAGGGGTAGGATGGAAATGGGGGAAGCAGAACATAGAGAATTAAGTAACATTTTGCTGAATGAAAATCACACCACATGAGATGTCATATAGACACTGCTAGAAACTTTACTCCAAATTTAGTTTCCCAAGTCTAGCTTGATTTTATTAACATATTTGATTTTATACTTATGTTAATTTAAGCACCTAGATACTGGAATGATAAAAGACAGGAAAACAACTGTTTAGTTAAAAAGTAGTTAAACTTTTAGAGGATAACATTTTGTCAGTGGTCGTTGCTTTAGAATTTAAAAACTGAATTTTACTTTGCATCTTACTTCCTTTATGCATGTAACTTGGAGCAGAAAATTCCCCCTTTAACAACTTCAGAGCAAAGCAAGAAACCACAGTGGTTTGCAGGCCACTAATTCTGTTACAGATGAAAGCATTCAATTATCTCTATAAAATTCAATTCCTTAGAAAATGTGTTTATGATTGACTAAGTACGTTTTTAAAATGTGGTGATACCACATGCTATTATTCAAGATTTTGATTTAAAAGTTGGAACAAAGTAACTTGTGGTTCTTGGGTAAATCACAGACACTAATCTGTTTTTTCAATATAAAAATATTTTCATTATAAAAAGGCAACCTAGAATACTTTTATTCCAGATGTTAGGCTAGGCTTGTGTAAATCTTCATTTTTTCCCACTACAGCCCAAACATACTTAAAAACTGCAATCATTTAAAAGTGGGTCATCAGTTATATTAATATCTTATTTACATGGCATTTATGTTTAAAATAGTGTGATCAAATACTGCCAATAACAAGTTAAAATAGCTTAGAGATAAGATCTCTCATGGAAAAAACCTTAACAAGATCTAAAAACAGAGTTAATTCTAGCTTAAGTTCAAGATGGGTGGTCTCAATGGAATCACTGTTGGGCAGTGGTTAAGGCCTCTCTGATGATTGCTACTTCTCACCATAAGTGTCTACAAATACACAAAATTCTGCATAAAATTTCAGAGGGTTCTCTAGATTAATTATCTCCAGCTGTGAGCAGAAAGTTAAGTTTCACTTAATACACACACACATATATGTACATGTTTCAACTCCCCCCGCCCCAAACCAGCAGTCCATCCTCGGCTGGGGTTATGGCTGGTGTTCTCATGTCCTCTGCCCCAGCCAGCCAGCTCAGTAGCACAATCTCTGTGTAGATTACAAGACCCAAGGTGTAGAGTTATGCATGGTTTTTACCTCCTGGCTATCTAGGTGCTATTATTAGACGTGGACTTCACGGTAGCACCTACCTAGCTTGTGGTTGTCAGTTTTCTGCTCACCATTCATAGCAGCTCAGTAAAGTTGTCCAGCTTTCATGCACGTTCAGATCCACAAGTTCTGTTCCAAGACCTCATTTTGACTGGTCCCCAAAGTCCTCTCCATCTATCCAAATTCAATGCATCCTTGAACACTGTGCTTAAATCGTATCTTGTCCTTCCTCGTCCTGCACCGCACTGTTCAGAAGCGACTTCGCCTTCCTCTGTGATCTTATCCTTCCTGAACTACTTCCTAAACTTTTTCAACAAACTTATTGCTGCACAGCATTAAAGTAGGTACAAAAAGATTGAAGATTATATAAAAACGATGGCAAATCCCTATCTCAAATAAGGTCACGTAGCTTGGACAGTAACACACTCTGTTCTCATGGCTTCCTAAAGATCGTGTTGGCTTATCACAGAACTTGCTACCCATAAGTCTGATTCAATGTTCTTGCCCTCAGTTAGTGTGGTCCGCTTTAAGAATGCAATTACGTCTATGTGCAAACTAGCATCCGATCAATTCTACAAGTATTTTCATATCTATTCATTGCAGCAGAAAACAGCTTTTATGTATGCCTTTGACTTTTGGATCCCTACATTTGCAAACTTAATTTTTAGGTTGGGCTCATCTTGTATTATTTTGATGAAAAGGATGAGTCTGTTAAAAAGAAGCTGGATAACTGCATGGTGCAAATATATTCTTGGGCAGCGGATGAACATGACCTTCGCCCTAGTCCTTGGGCACACCTCACGCTGAGAACGAGGGCACTGGAGTACATCTGTGTGATATTAATAGGCATGCTTCCCACACTAGGACTTTCAATTTCTTTTGAAGCAAGTGGGAAAAAAGGATTTGCCAACTGGAGAGAAAGGCCAAACATACAAATAATACTTCTCTCCTACCCTTCAGCCCCTTGAATATGCACAATTATGGACACTGGGGTTGCTATAAAAAATCTTCCGATGCAGATAACCAGTGTCACTAACACCAGGGTAACAAGCAGGAAAGTTCCCAGGGTGAAGTGACGATGGAAAAGGATCTCTTCTAGTCGTCTGTCAACTGAAGTGATGTTGCAGTTCAATGCTGGAAGGCTCCTTTTAGATTGTTTATAGAGTTGTATGGTGTAGCAATTTAAGTAGGATTTGTTCAAGTAGGTTTCCTACCAACACAAAATTGTTAACGAAATCAAGCTAGGCCCTGGGCTGTTCAATGCCAAGTAGCATAGTGTATTTTAGATTTTGAGGTCCCTTTTGTTGCATCCTAACGTAGGTGTCTTAAATGGTCTAATGAAAGCAGTCTGCTAATGAGAGAAGTATTGATTCATCCTAGGAACTGAGTTCCGGCGAGGCACAAAGAAAGTCTGGTTGATCTAAAAAGTTTGTTTTTCAATTATTTCATGATGATATTAATTATGAGTACACCTTACGTATTATTTTTCAATGAAATCTTTAAAAGAATACCATTTGCTGTTTCTGCTAAGAGTACATTTTGAGGGTAAATGTGAATTTCACTTTCTAGTCCATTTACAGCACAGATCATTATTAGATGTATTACTAGTGTATTAGATCATTACTAGTGTATTAGATCATTATTTGGTACAGGCAAGCTCTGAAGTAAGCTAAAATGCCTAACCTGCTAGCACTACGAGGTGCGTTTTGTGTGTGTATACTAAGCAGTGCGTTATCTGTCTGCCAGGGGAGTGGGATAAGCTTTTTATATAACACCAAACTTAAAAAATAAAAAGATGCACTCAATAGCATAATTCCATTATGTGAAAATACACACAACAAATTTTTTTTGTTTCTGTACAATTTAGAGTGTGGTCAGCAAAATATAATCCCCTCTAAAAAAAATCAGTTTAAGTCAAAATCAACGAAAACGATTAAAAATTAGTCCCATAATAACATGGTAAACAACTCAAATCGCTTTTTTTTTAATGCTAGGAAAAATGTTCACCTTTCAATGGTGACAGTACTATTAACACAGGTAGAGAGCCAACAAGGTAAAAAGTGAAAGCACATACACAGACACACACAAATATATATAAAATTTGACCAGAAATCACAGGACATTTAAGCAACGTTTTCTTAACTTTTTTTTTTTTTTGTACTTTAAATAGACTAAAATATTTGGTGTGGGTGGTGGGAAGGAAATCAGTATTTCACAATTTTAACTTGAAAACCAGCTGAAATAAAGCCTCAGCTCACTGTTTAATTAAAAAAAAAAAGGAAACACATCATATTTTGACAATCATAGGATTAAAGCTTACAAAGAACACATCTACCATCTACATCACAGTGCACAGAGGATGCAGTCTGAGGACTACCACAGGGAAACAATAACAGACTCTGCATCCATCATATTGCATTACAAAATTAATGCCGTCTTAGAAAAATCTCACCTCCCGTGGTCGGTGTTGTAGCTGGTAAGCACCTGAGGGGTAGGAGGCTATCAGAACTTAGGGTGCTGCTCTGTCTGGATCAGGACACCCAATTCCTTCACCTGCCATTGGCTGATGCATTTAATAATCTCAATACAACATTCACTGAGAATAAATATAATAATGCCACATTCTGGCTTCTTGAGCAGGATAGTCTGGGGAATGTAGTAGAGGATAGAGCATCAAAGGCCATATTTTCCCTCAAGAGAGAAGGAATCCACAGCATTACTCAGTTTTCCTTTACTGTGAAAATTTAAATTTAACCCCATAAAGACATGATCTGTACTTACAAATACACACAGGTTCTGAAGAACTTTGCTATCTAGTTGCCTCTTCTGTTTCATTAAACCACCAGTTATCTTCCCTGGATTACTGTTAGTCTCACTACCACGTTGGTGCCATGAGCTATTATTGGTATAAATCTCACATTCCATACACAATAGTAAGTGATTGGAGGACACATATGCTATAGGGCAGCTGAATTTAACCGCAACTATTACAATGTTTAAGGTGAGGGTAAGTCACAAGAACACTTAAGGCTATCAGCTCCTCCTTGGTGTGCCTGGGGACTCCTGGGTTTAGCACTCAAAGTCCTGCATCCAGGGGACTGCCTCAGTCCCAGGCACACCAGGGCAGTTGGTCACCCTAAGAACACTACTCACTCCTCCTTTAGTCTCGCTAGAGAAAGGGTAAGAATTTTCAAGAGTAAATAGGGCTACTTACGAGGGAATTGGCTTAAAAATATTTTTAGGACATTTGCTAATCATTAGTTCCTAGAAATATCTTATTTAACAGTGTCAATTTTAAGAATAGTTGGTAGAACGTAAGCAAATTGTTGAGCAGTGTATAAAAGTTCATCCTTGAAACCTGTTTTCCCACAAATCCTCTATATGTTCTTCTGGTTTTGTCCAGTTATAGAGCATTTTACCGTATCTTTTTGAGATTTTGAGAGCTAAATGAATAATAGTTTTATATTTTTTGATATTATTTTCTTTTTAGGTGAAAACACGCTTCGCCAACTATTTCCTACATTCTTGTTTCATATATTAACATGAAGACTGCCAACTGGGGCTATTTCCCTCAGATTACAAAGGCCTAGAATTATGTTACTTTTAACTGTGCTCTACCAGAAGGTCTGGCCTTGGGAAAAGATGGCCAAAAAAAAAAAAAAAAAATTCTCAGATATGAATGTTTTTATTTTGCCTACAAAATGCTGTGATCTAGCTCAACAACTACACAACTGCTTTCATCTTAATCTTTATAGTTTTTCTTGTTTTGTTGTCTTGTATAGAAATGGTATCACAGTCTCACTATCACTAATAAAAAGATATAAATATTTATGCCTTAAAGGCCAGGGTCAAAACAGCAAAAATGAAGCCTGAGGTAAAGTTGGTCTAAGAAATGACCATTTTGGGTTCTACATTTTGCCAAAAAATAGGGTGTTTTTTAAAAATGTAAAAGCCATGCATGTTACCTACTTGCTATGTATGTGATAATTCTTTCTCTTGATTAAAATTAATGTGTGTATATTAGTTACATAAAACCAACAAATGACTACATTCTTAATGCAGGTACATACATTCATCAGAAAAGGACCCTAATCGTTTTCACCAACTTTTTTTTTTTTGCTGTTTGAACAATGCAAGAACATGAATAAAGAGAGTGACAAACAAGTATTTTCTTAGGAACTTACTGAGAAAGGAAAATCTCTTTGGAAGAAAAAGACTTCAGTAAGACTTCTATTCCTACAGACAAATGCTGAGAACTAACTTTATGTCACAGCACTGTAATCGGTAGGACTGACAGAACCAGAAATATGGCAAAAGTTACCTAGTGACTAACGCTGTAAAACCGCCAAAAGCTTTAAAGCCACAGGGAGAAAGAAGAGTCAAGTGTGAAATGAAAACCGTAATAGTGAAGCACTTTTACAATTCTAAACCCTCACTTTTGTCCTTAAATCAATATATTACGGATTTCACGGTTCAATAAATTAGCATCTTTAATTAGAAAGAGAAAGTAAATCCCTACCCCGCCCCCCCACCCAAAAGAGCAAACTGGAAATTCTATAGAAAGTAAGAGCTTGTTTTTTTTTTTTTAAAAGAGGGTAGAAGAATATAATTTGGGGGGAAATTTGGTTGGAGAAACATCTAAAAGTCCTTTGTGTGGAGTTAATGAATCCTCACTTCAGTCCTAACATCAGTGGTACTATTCTTTCAAAGGGCCCTTACATCTCAATCAATGGTGAAATTTTGGGTCTATTATGGATCTCATGGCAGCAAACCAATTGACACTGAAGTTAACTCAGACTAATACACTCTGGTCAGATCCTCTGTGAATCAGAAATGGCCCAGAGAACTTTGGAAAATCCATTTCTGTTGAGCACAGCTAAGAAAGTCATCTTGAGGCTACCCTTCAATACAGGAAAACTTGACTTGGTAGTGGTGCTTCCCAGGGTATCTTAAGCAGCAGTCTTAAGCCGGGCGAAAGAGCAGGTGTGGCGGACACACAACCTAACATTATTAAAAAAAAAAAAAAGGTAACCTTAAGCAAGTACCTTCCAGAGACCACTCAGAGCTTTTTTTTTTTTTGATGTTCCAGTTATGATTCTTAATTGTCAAGCTGCCTAAAAATGGCATATTAACTGAACTGCCAAATGAGGACCCTGGCAGAATAAAAAATTTACCCTGATGGTCTGTCCATGAAAGGAAAATGTCTGCAAGAAGCTTAAGAATTTTTTTACTGATATGAGATTTAAACAATAGAATCATTGAACACTGTTAAAATGTATGCAAATAACCCCTACTGTTAAGATTTTTCTGTGAGTGTATATATAAATCCATACATACACATTATATAATTTATTTCCTACTAAAAAGATTTAAGGCAGTTATGCTATATATAAAGTCAGCTATAATATCCAAGATAAAACAGTTCCTACTCAAGAAATTATATGAACACATTAGACAAGTTCTCATCATAAAAGCTATCATGAGGCTATCTATATCTAGTATAGCTCACATTTCCTGGTTGAGGTTTCAAACATAGGAATTCCACTCCAAGAGATAATTTGTCCCTCAATCCCCACACACAAAAGGTAGTCTTGAACAGACAAAATATTTATGAAAACTTGAAAAGGAAGATATAAAAGGAATTCAATAGGACTCTGACAACCTCTAGACACCACACACTAACATTATTACTCTTGATTGTACTAAATACAACAACCCAATATGCCCCAAGGTGGAAACAGGGCTAGTATTATGAGGAAATCATTGACTGCAACTACCGGAAAAGTTCATAATCCTGAACATAATTTACAACAGAATCTGACGATGTACGCTATCATCACAAAAACATTTAACTGGATAGAATTTCTGAGCCATTTGTAAGATTTAAGTGACTGACCAATCTCCACAATGTCAACCTTCGTGGTGAAGAAATTAGGACCCTGGGATTGAACAGCACCATCCTTTTTGGTCTTTAGTAAAGTTCAAAGGAGAGAAACATTCCGATGTATGCAGATACAACACGGTTGGCAAGGAAGAGGACAACTAGCAAAACCACTAGGGATACATGTTGTCAAGAGAAGGGAAGGAAGAATAAAATTCAGTTGATGAATATAAAGGACTTAGCAAAATAAAGTTCACGAAGGAAAGAAAATGGGCAATAATGTGTTATGTCTAAACCTCAATGTGTTGCACCAGAGTAAGAGACAAGATCACGGGTTGCTTATGTCCACAGTCTACTTAGTTATCTAAAGAGATACTGGGGAATGGTGGAGGGGTGGCAAACTGTGAAGCTGGAATGTTCAGCTATGAAAGTAAAGACTGTACATAAAGACAGATGCTAAGTACAGTGAGGATTGTCTTGCGTTATATTACTTCCCACCATCAACCAGACCAGGAGGGCACTGATTATTGAGTAAATGCTCAAAGTATTTAGTTATTTAGAAAAAAGAAAGATGTTAAAGGTATATTTGGACAATTTTTGGAAGAGGTAGAGAAACCAACTGGGTATATATACTCTTTTATTTGATTTCAACTAGCAAGAGACTAGACTGATTGTTTTTCAAGTTCAAAATCTTAGTCTTGATGAAACTGACAATAAAGGCACAAATAAAGTGAAATTATCAATAAAATAATTTTAACAAAGGAGGATATCTGGCAATGTTTAAAGGACAGATGAACCAAGCAAAACTAGATATGATGTGAGGTTTAAAAAAAACCCCAGATATTAACAATTTGCAAATATATACTTAGAATACAGAATAAGAGTAAGAATACAGAATAAGAATATATAGCTTTCAAGAAAAATTAGGCAGATTTTCTTCTGGCAAAGTGACAGGTCCTGAGAGAGAAAGTAACCCCACACGACTAAGATGGCTTGAGAGTCAGTACCAAGTCCCAGTTATCTTTTTATTACTTAACATCTATCACACTGGGTAGGTAAAGAACAGGCATCAATAAATGTTTATTGAACGAATGTATATCATAATGTACAATTAGTACACTAACTGGTATAGTTCAAATCTAGTCAGGAAAGTCAAACTTTTTTTTAAGCAGTAAAACTTTTTTAATAAAGAAATCATTCTATTGGAGTTCCTACGTGGAACTCCAACACAGAATAAAAATGAAGCTGCCACTGGCCAGGCCAAAGTCAGTGGGAATGTCACCAGCCTCCAATTCCCTAAACCAGCCCTAAGGTGTATGTAATCCACTGTGAAAACCACCATTCATCTTAGAAATGTGACAGAAAGCATGATCCTTCAGTTCTCATGTTGTTAAACTGAGGAAATTACCAGCACTGTGTAGAAGAAATTCTAAATGATGTTGCTAATCTAAATAAAGACAAAATTCTACAGAGAGGAGATCTTATCACTTAGAAGAATGAAAACAAACCCTATAAAGGGAAAAAACAATCGGCAAAAATTAGGCCACAGTGGCCAAAACAGAATGCAAAACCAGCATCGCATTAAAAAGCAAGGAAGACCACTGAACACACTCATACAAATGTAACCACCACCACCACAAAGTCAACGGCTTGACAGGTCTAACCGCTGAATACATGGGTGCTTCCAAAGAGGTGAGTCCCAGTTTCATACTGTACAGAAGAATGCCACCAGAACTGTAGAGATGTGATCCACTACTGAAATGCTACAGATGGCACTGCTTTGCTTAACATATCAATGCAAGAGCAACTGCCAGGATGTTCTATCACTTTCAACCAGACAAAGAACAGTGTTCCCTAACATCAGTACAAGTCCTCTAGTAAGCAAACACTTCCAAAGGGCAGAGCCTCCACATTTCCAACAGGTCTGACTGTGGTTAATACCTGGGACATTTACTCTATCCACAGGATGGACTGCAGAAGTAATCATTTCGGGCAGCAGGACATCTGGAAGCAAGCAGCCAGTCACTACAATAGTGAAAATCTGCCCAAGGCAGAACTGAAGAAAGGGTTGTTCAATTAAATGGTATTGACCTGGTGTAAACTTTTTACAGGAAGGATTTGAGGAAGAGGAAATATTAGTGAGAATGACACATGAAGCAATCTATCACAAAGTAAGGCCACCTTCAACTATTATAAACTGTAGAACCAATCTGATCCTCAAGTTTGGACCTGTGTAGAGGTTTTTGCATAAAGCATAAACACCTAATAAATTATGAGTTTCCTTTAAAATAAGCCTTTGCATTTGATGCCATTTTCTTTGCCAAGAATGCCTATTTTTCTCTCCACAAGGCTTGCTCCTTTCTCACCGAAATGTTAGCTCAAGCATCACTACCTTTCAGAAGCATTCCCCCTGCTATGCTTTATCACAGTACCCTGTTTTATCTCCTTCATAGACAAATAAGCTAATTAAGCATTATAGAAACTGCTATCTCAGCAAAGGCAAGGGCCTTATCTGTCTTGTTCACCTTTACCCAAAGGCTAAGAAAGTTCCTGGCACACATAACAGGTGAACAATAAATATTTGTTGAATGAATATAAAATTACTATACCAAGTTTACATAAACAAATACATGCATACACAAATATAGAAAAATGGGGACTATCTAATAGAAAACAACCAATGCTGAAAGTATTGAAAATAACACCTGTAGATAAAGGTGAATATGGCTTCAAAAAACAAGTACCAAAGATAATCTGTCTTTAAAAATATGAAAACTTACTAGAAGGGGACCAGGAGTGGTTACTTTCCATTGCTACTGAGATGCAAACAAGAAATGTTTAAACTGCAATGAGTTAACAATAAACATAAGGATTATCTGCTGCAGGGTGGACTTCCAACAGAGTTTCCGACATCTCCTGTCACTGTAGAGCAAAATGCATGGTTGGTTGTAATAGTCACCACATATTCAGGATTAGTTAAGAACAGCTCAGAGTGTAGGTAATTATAAGCTAAAAAACTTGCTAAACTGTTTCTCCCCCAAATTTTAAAATTCAGAATTCATAATTATGTAAAATAACATAGATTGTATAAATTTAATACAACATACCTTAAAAACAGATGGCCTTTACCTGCTGATCATACCTCAGCATTACTTTTCTAGGTATTCTGCTGAAGCAATTACATTTACAAAAGGTCCATTCCATAATACAATCTGGTAACTAAATCAAATGAAACTCAACTCAAAGAGCACTAGGTTTGCTATTGAAATATTTTAAAATACCTTTTTAAAGAGTGTTTATCTCTATAGATTGAATTTTTAAAAAGGATAAATATATTGAAATAATTGTAGCATATCCCTGAAAATAATTATACTGCCACCTGTGCATTTTTTAATGAGGTGTAAAGATAAATCAAAAGACTGCTAGGTTACACAAGTCTATTATCATCTGCTGAAACTGAAATCTGGTGTAAGACAAAGGGACTTACTCCATATGATTTGTTACCGTACCCCAGAATTAACTGGTGCTGGCGGTTATCAGTGCAACCATTATTGGTGATGGATGTCACGCTACACTGTTTTGGTATCAGGACAAAAGTGGAAATGGAGGAGAGGTCTGGAAAAATTTCCATAAGGTTTTAGCAGTAAGTAAACAAACACAAAAAGAATGAATATTTAAGACCCACTGAACACATTAAGGTCAAGGATTTCAAAAGTTAATCCACTTTTCTTCCCCCAAGAGTTTATTTTTGGTAAAAGGCAGAAAAATTAGTTTTTCTACAAGGGAAATCTGCTTCTAAATGATAATTTGAAAATCTTGATATATATTATATATTAAAAAAGACACACAAAAATAACAAAGAAGTGGGAATAACAGATTAGGTACTGTAACTTTATAAAGGCTTGCCTAAATCAAGAAGCAGCACACACACACCTAATTTATGCAAACTAAAAATGTATATGAACAGCACAATACTGTGATACTGGATCACGATACATTACCTGTACACATAACTACTACTGTTATTAATAAACCTTTGGGACACTCAGTTTTATGCCCAGCAAGACATCAGTAAGTCTTTAAAATCTTCTCTTCCTCCTTTATGGGAGGGTATTTCTAGACACTAATTTTCCCATCTAATATTCAAACATAGGAAACCGATTCCACAAGGTGCTTTAATTGATGAGACCTCAAGTGCTGTTTTCTCTTGAATTTTTGGATAGTAAACAGTCCACGGGGACCACACACAAATACTATGACAGAAGAGTTGGTACATTAAGTCTTTTGATGGGACTTGACTGGTGACAAAGCTTTATGACATGCTTGAGCAACGCACTGAAGGGGATCCCATCTGAGTTAATACTTTGTCCAACCACTGTAGAGGTCCATTCAGATGAAGTTCAATCCAGCAAGGAGTGCTTGTTACTGTCTGCCTTCTGTTAAAAGAATGCAAGAAAATAATTATGAAATTAAAAGAATAACATGGCTATGGAAGAATTTAGATAAATCAAAAGGTTGTATCAATATATACTAAAACCTAGATTCTTTTCTGACCGAGTATCAAGTTTGCATATCTATTATTTTGAAAACTGTTTAATCCTCAAAGTACTTATGTGACTTTTTTTCTTTTAAAGAGAAAAAAAAACACTGTTTTCCCCTCAAATTAAAATTAGTAGAGTAAGCTTATATTTACCGTCCAAAATGGGACACCTTTGAGAGAGAATGTAGTCACTATAAATAATCACTGGCAGGGCAAGAGACGTAAACCAGCACTGTCCCAGGCAAACCAGAATATATGAAGTCACCCTACTTATTAATCATCCACAGAATAGAAGATACTCAAATAGCAAATGAAGTCCAAATGGAATAGGATTCATATTTAAATTATAGCAAAACAAAAGAGAATTCTGACCCAAGCTTATCACAGAATGTTAAGAGTTGGGGTTCAACTTTCCCTGACAAAGCCAACAACCAACATCCTTTTTGGCAAAATCATGCAGGCTTTTACTAAGAAACACCTTTAGTACTTTAAACAAAATGAGCTCCCCTCTGGGAATCGCAAATTGTTCAATGACATCCTGTCACTTCCACATACTGATTTTAGTTCTTATTTATTATATACAGTAAGTCAGTAAGTCTGCTTGCTTCTTCGACATGACAGCCCTTCAAACGTGAGAAAAGGCCATTATCAACTCTTCTCCTCCATGTGACACATGCTCAATATAATTTAAAACTGTATTTCAAAGGATGTGGTTTTCTGTAGCAGATGGTGTCAGTGCCCCACTATACCCTTCAGATTTTCAGTGTTCTAGTCTAGCCAATTTCCAATTGTAGGCATCTGCATTTCTGTGCCTGAGAACTTCTCTGCTCCGTCCACATATATAGCAGATCAGAAGTGCCAGGAAATTAACATCCCCAGGAACAGACCTCAAGCAATGACACAGGAATTGGCATTTAAAGGTCCAGTTTCCCTTCCCTCTGGGTGGGATAATTCTGTGTGTTCTTTACTGTTTTCCAAAGTTTTCCTAAGGGAGCAGCTCTAGTGACCCACCCATTAGAGTAGATGGGTTAAGAATGGTACTGGCTGCCTTTCCTCCCTACCTCTTCCCTACTTCCTCCTTCCTGACCAGTGTTCCCTCCATTTCCTGAATAAACTTCTTGCATGCAAACCCTTGTCTCAGGGTCTGAGACACACATTATGTGTTCCCCAACTGTTTATTCGTTTCAGTACTAATTCACTTAACTGAGACATATTTCTCAGTTAACTATGAATTCTTTACACATCTATATTTCCTGCTTACTACATGTCCTGATTTTTACACTAAGCAATCAAGCTGGCAGTAAAGAAACTAAAAGGTAGTTTTAGAAATCCAACCATTAGATCTATCTCCTCCGCACCAGTGTCGTTAAGGATAAAAGGTTCCACAGTTCACAGATATATGGGTATTTGGTTTATTTTGATCTGTAAATGTTAAAGGAAACTACTTCATTATCCAAAGTAGATGTACCTGACTCCATTATCCATGAAAACATACTGTATATTACTGCTTCTCATATAGATTTTAAATTAGCTCTGGGTTAAAGAACAGCAGAGTCCACAGTGAACGAAGGGCAGTATCTCTCTCTACCAATCAAAACTGGTCTTAACAGGAGACCCACAGATATACATGGAATTCTCCCTGACCTATGCAATTCATATCTAATTCCACTGAATTTCTACCATGTTCTTCAACATTATGATCTTTTGAAGAGAAAAAAAAAAATGTCTGACCTAATAAACTGGTTTCAGATGGTACTATCTGAATCTAATTTTAATATCAACTATCAATCTAATTTAATATCAATAAAATCTAATTTTATTAACAATTTGATAATTTTTTTATCAAAGGGAAAAAAAACTCTTCATTTTTTAAAGTTATCACATCTCAAAGGGGAAATGATTAAAACAAAAGACAGCTACAGCAAAGTCAAAAAGTGAATTCTTCTACTAACATAACTTGGACAAAATAGTGACAAGTCTTCATTCTAGGATATACATATATAACACATATATTTATAAAAGTATTCAAACCAGTAGATCTCAAATCTCACCATCACAAAAGTCATACACCTCACAAAACTTAAGACAGGGAATCAAGTTCAAATGAAATGAAATAAATTCTGAAGAAGGGCCCAACCTGCTGAATGAAACAGGAGTACTATCACTACTCTATACGAGTATCTTCTTAAGCAGACATTCAGACAGTGAGCAATGGGAACTGAAGAAAGACTAAGTATTTTACTTATACTTTCACTTTTTAATATGTTGATGAAGTATTCCCTATCTTTGCTGTGGAATCCAATCAACTGTTTAATTTATCAATAGCGTAATCTATCTTACCCCTTGATGACAGATTAGCTTTGGTAAAACTCAATTACATAACTGCTACTTACTATCCTTAGAGAAGAGGTTGAGAGTCAAGCAGAGCTTTCCTCAAGTCCCGTCTCTACCACTTAGAATGTGTCCTTGGGCAAACTATCAAGTCTTTTCTAAGCCTATTTCCAAATAAATATTAGTCTGGACCATTTTTTACCTTAGAAAGATTGCAACCTTACAAAGAAAGGATAAAAACAGCAACAGTAATTCTTAGCCATGTTGAAAGGCGTGAGATACTGCACCTAAAACACAGCACAGTGCCTGGCACCTAACAAGTACTCCCTTCTATTACTGAATGAAGTTCCACATTTTAACCTTATACTGAAGTTGTCTCAACTTATTTGTCCAGCCTTATTCTTCTTTACTTTCTATACTCCAGTCAAACTGAACTGTACTCTACTGCCAGGATCATCACTTTCCACCCCACAAACCTGTGACTACTGAAATCCTAGGCATCTTTCAGAACCCAGACCCTGTGTCATCACTACCTCCCCCAGCCCCAGCGAAACATCTCTCCAAGAACTGACATAACCCTTCCAATATGCCATTTATGGTATTTAACACTCTGCATTCTTTTACAGTACCCGTCCATACATGTTTTAATTCTTTGTTCCATAATGCCAGCACAGGAATTTGCAATAGTTTTGAATCCAGAGGCCTCCAACTTTCTTTTGTTATTTTACATAAAGATCTGCTGACTCTATAAACCTCAAGGAAAATAAATACACATGAATTTCAGAAGATACAAAGAGTGAAAGAAAAAAGAATTACGTTGTGGAAATTTAAGAACCGAATATGTATTTCATACCGGTATTCTGCTCCCCACCCTTTCACAAAGCTCATTCTTATGGTGCACATTCTAGTTAGCTGATACACGGCTTCAAAACCCTGATTAACGGACTGAGCCAGAAGAGCAGCAAATTCCTGGTTGTTGAAGATCTTCAGGTTACAGCCTACGATTGAGAAAAAGATTTAAAAATTATGTAAAAAGAATATTACTATTAGAAAATCATTTTAAAAGGGCTACAGATTTTAGAATATGAGCATGCAAATCATCTCCTGATTCCTAAAAGTAATAGCAAAGAAAAACTCAGCAAGTTGATACAACAGGTTTATTTACATTGTTGTATCCATACCTGGTGGAATTTTACACACTGTTGCAGGGTGCCAGCCGTATCTCTGATTACAATTGGGGCTCTGCACAAAGATTGCACTATCACTTAGGCACTCAGCAAAAACTTCTCCACCTATGTAGTATAAGCGCACTCCTCTTCCTAAAACAAAATATATATGGAATTAGTTTTACAACATTTACTATTTCAGCATGACTTTCAAAGAGTCTTCTCAGAGGACAGTAAAATGACATAAAGTATTTTGATGACTTTTTCCATAGCTATGCTTTTTTGAAATCTAACTTTGAAACATACCACCGTACATTTTTCCAAGTATTTTTTTAAAATGATTTTATTGATTTGTAAAGATAATACGTGCTTATCAAAAATACTTAAACAACGAAGAAAAGTGAATGGATAGCAAAATAAAAGAATTTCATACAAATTACAGTTATTTCTAAATAAATAAAAGAATTCATTTGAAGGAATTAACTAATGTCTGGATTAATATGCCTTCATTATAATAAACAGTATTTCTTTAAAGAGCCCACTATGGTTAAGAAAAAAGGTAATAAAAATTATCAAGAGGTTAGAGTCATCTGCCCCTTTTATAACTTTTATAACTATATATTATGGGGGCAACTAGGTCCCTATTTATATAAGCAGAATTAGATAAGAAAAAATTATACTGGGAGATTTTAATATACCTTTCAGAATTTGACAGATCAAATATATACATAAAATATGAGCGGATCAAATATACATAAAATATTAGCAATACAAGGATTAAAGAAAAAATTGTGAAAAGCAGAATTCTAAGATAGCACTTAAGATTCTCACCCCGGTTTATTTACCTTCTCAATTATTCAATCAAACACTAATCTACATACTGCTTAAAGGGATTTTTCAGATGTAATTAAGTTCTCAAATCAACTGACCATAAGAAACTAAGACTACCTTTCGTGGGCCTGACTTAATCAGGTGACAGCCCTTAAAAGGGACTGGGCTGGCCCTGGTGAAAGTGATTCAAAGTGTGAGCAACAGCAATTCAACACAACAGAGTCTTCGCTGCTGACTGTGAAGATGGAGGGGGCCACGCAGGTGGCCTCTAGTTGCTGATAGCAGCCTCTAGCTTACGGTCTGCAGGAAATGAGGATCTCAGCGCCACAACTTCAAGGAAGTGAACTCTGCAATAATCACCTGTGAGCTTGGAAAAGGACCTCAAGCTTCAGATGAGAACACAGCCCAGCTGACCCTTTGATTTCCCTTTGTGGGACCCTGAGGAGACTCCTAACCCACAAAAACTGTAACACAGTAAATTTGTGTGGTTTTAGGCTGGTAAATGTGTGGTAATATGTTATGCAGCAAAAGAAAATTAATAAAAACCAACAAGCCAGATTTACTACATAAATATGGAACCTGGTGCCCTGTTCTCTTAATGACTACAGAATACTTATATAAAAAATAAAGTTGTTCACTTGACCATTAGGAAAACATTAAGTCCAAAAAGTAGAGATTTTTCAGGCTATAGTTTCTGATCAAAAGCACCCAATAAACTAGAAATCAAAAGTAAAAAAAGATGATCCAATAATTACAGCACTCTAAAATTTTGTACAGAAGTAAATAAGGTAGGATAAACCTTTTGTTAACTTTTTATGCAGAGCCCTAATTAGAACATGGAAAAATCAGAACTGTTTTAGTTAAAAGAGGGCAGATATTCAGAGGCCTTCCTCACCTATAAGATACCTGAGTACCTTAGGAAGATTATATAAAATTTATACATCAAGCAAGATTTGAGAAATTCCACATGGAGCCAACTAACAGACCTCTGAAGTCACTAGCACTTTGCAATATCACATTGACTCTTTAGTGATCAGAATTATTTCTCATAGGAGGTGATGATTAATTAAATGAACAGAAGCAAATTATTATTAAAAGAAGTTACTTTAAGGTGATGAGAACTGTGTTCAGTTATTTTTGTGGCGCTCAAACTATTTTTTACCTCATTGTCAAAAAACTGACGACCCAAAGAGTTGTTGTTTATGTGGATTACATCTATGCAAACTTCCCATATTATGTGTGAAAACTGAGATTCAAAAAAATTAATTCATTTGAAAATCAAAATAATAAACCCACTACATATTAACATAAACAAGTTTGTGAAAAATAACTATTTTGCAAACCAAAGAAAAAATTAGTGAGAAGAGTAGCAATGTTTTATATTTTTGCAAATATCCTTAATGTCTGGCTTAAGAGAAGACAGTAGAATTCTCATCAGAGTCTACGTTTAATTCCTTGCAAAATCGTAAGCCTTGTAAGCCTCTGGAATACTTCACTGTACAGTCAGGAGAGAACAAGAGTGAAAATGGCAAACAGCATCTTTGAAACAGCATCTGTGAAAATTGTTTTTACCTCACCAACTTGCTGAAAGGGTGCCTGGGATTACCACATTTTGAGAGTCTATGAATTATTTTTGAACAAACTCAATGGTCGTGCTTGTTTTAGATATCCTGCATCAGATTACAGTGTGCAGGTCTGACACACGAATTCACTGAAAGGGGGAAAAAACTAGGAGATGTAAACAAACTGAAAAAAAACTTCATGATTTGTTAAAATTACATCCCTAAAATCTGAACATGACGATTTTATGACTGGTAGAGGCTCAACAGAGTAAAGTTATTTTAACACGTATTTATTGAAGGACTTCCCACTATCGAGGGTGCCAAATTAACAGAAGCTCAAGATAGAAGTTTGCAGATAGAAGGATCACCAGGATCTACTAGAAGCTGTGAAGCTGTGCACTTCCACATGACTGCCCTTAAGGTGGGAGAGAGAAGGCAGGCTTCTCTGCACACAATCTCTTGATGTGGTAAACCACATAATGCTCACATTATGAGTATATGGCATTGGTTTTTCACATAAGGAAAACAAACATACCTATATGTCTTCTTGTCATTTCTACTGTAGCATTTCTGTTGACGTTAGAGAGTAAACCTAGGCAGAACCTCTCTGAATTTGATGGATCTGTGAAGCCGTCTACGGTGAGTGAGGGCTGTGATGCATGGAAGGTCTCTCCAACCCTCTGGTTTAATTCGTAATACGCTATTGAACACCAAAATGCAGGTTCTGAGTAAGTAACAGGCTGCAAATCTGGGGCAGAAAAAACAAACACATAAAAGAAACGTGTGTGAATAATTCAAGCCACCTCAAGCCAAGAATAGACTGAATATCATCACCTTTACATGTTCTATGCCAGCCTACACTGGCAACAGCCCAGGAAACAGACTTAACATCTACATCACGAACTCCAGATTTTCAATTTCTCAAATTTCCCCTATCTCATTAAGTCATTCTAATCTTCAAACAGCTTTCTTAGACTTTATGGTGGATCATTTATTCTAACAGTAGTTTTACCCTGCTTGTGTCACAGTCAATTTGCATTATAAAGTTAACTTTGGGTAGGACAGAGTAGAACAAAGCTGAAGCAAAGATTAATGAGTCAAAAGCCACAGGGAAAAAAAAGATGTCATGATAGGATACAAAATACGACATATTTTTGACATTTGTCTATTTTAACATGAGATTCTCACTGAGTTATCCTAGTTACAAAAATAGAAAACCCAAATATACATAAGAAACAGAAAGTAATAAAACATACATACAAAAACAACAGAAAGCATACAGTATGCGAGTGGAAACAGAATATAAATCAAAAGAATCTACATATTTCATGGGAAAATGAGGATCACAAGTATTTAAGTGCTGTAATTTTGATTAAAATGCATCATAAGCAATATCATGGGAAAAAAATGACAATTTTGTAGAACAAATTCCAATGTGTAGAAACTGAAAAGAAATTGTGAAATAGTGAGGTAAAATGAAGACCAAGAATAAACTACAGACCGCATACACACATATATACATATGTATTAGCTATCACATATATATAATCTCCCACACTACATGTACATGTGAGTGATATATGTCTATATATATTTATACACACATCTCATATGAATAATTGCTATTATAAAATACATCAGAAACTAAATATATACATAAAAATCTAGCCATATAAGAACATTTTTCATGAATATGATTTCCATGAATAAAAAGATGATTGACTTCTTATATGTGCCAGGAGAAAGGAGTTTTAGTAATACTGAGGCACATTATCAGCATCATTTTTAGAAAGCACTAAGTTGAACAATCATTTGATTATTCGCTGGGATCTCTTTCTCATATATATGGAAAATAATTACCAGAAAGGACATTTAATTAGAAAGGTATAAAAACAGTAGGGGAAAAGTATTTGCAACTTACCCAAACTATGATTAACAGGGGAAAGAGTAGTAGGAGATAGTTCTGCTGGAGATCCTGAAACAAAAGATTCAATTTTAAAACAGCTGTAAAAGTATTTCCATAAGTTCTAACCAAATAAATAATAAAACTGATTGTATCTGGTTGTAATGGTCACAGATAATACACAGATAATTTACATACCAAGGATTCAAAATATACAACTGCTTAATGGAAGTTTAATTTTGGAAGCTTCAATAGATAAAAGGTACAAAAAAGTCCTGGCTTCAAGCTACCCTCTTCCAAAGGCATCCAATGTTGCCAGTTGTGTACCTTTCCAGAAATATTCTTCAAACCATATAAGCAAATATACTGTGTTCTGTGCCTCCTGCTTTTTATGTACAAATGGTAACACAGTTCTGAACTTTGCTTTTATATTACTTATTCTATCAGAGATGTTGATATGTTTCCCTTTTACTTATGTATCTATTTATCCATCTATCCATCCATTCATCTATTAGCTGCATAACATTACATTATGGAATATTATGATCCCATATTGACGGATATTCAGGTTATCTTCAATCTTTTGCTTTAAGAACCAAGATTCCAATAACTAGTCTTGCACATTATGCATATTCTCAATTGTATCTGAAGGGTAGGCTCTAAAAGAGAAACTGCCAAATCAAAGGGTTGTCCATCTGTAATTTGATAAATTTTGCCAAAATTGTCATCTATAGAGGCTGCACCAGTTTACATTCCCAGCAACAACATAAATAGGGGAGGCTCATGTGCTATTGTTGATAAGTAAGAACAAGGTCTTAACAAGTATAGTTTTAATTTGTATCTCTCTTATAAATGACATTGAGCAGTTGAATACTTGTTTATATTTTATTTCCTTCCTGTGAATAGTCTGTTCTTTTCTTTTGCTCAATTTTCTATTGTGGTGTTGATCACTTTTCTCACTGATTTACAGAAGGCTCTTTATGTTTTAGTGATATTAGTCCTTTCATGGTATGGGATGTAAATATTTGGTCATCTGGCTTATGATTCTTCATCCCAATTTTGACTAAGCAGTATTAAAAAAAACTTTTATGTGATATAATTTACCCATCATTTTGGGGTATGTCACATTTTGATAAACAGTGGTGATACCAGAAATTCTTGGCTTACTCTTAACTTTAAGGAACTACTTCTAGTATTTGCCCATTAAGTATGATGCTGGCTGTGAGGACGAGAGAGAGAAAATTCTTTATTTAGGAATTCTGCATCAATAATCGTACGCAATACTGGTCTGCAGATTTATGTTGCAAGCACAAATGTTACGCTGTCTCATAAAGACAAGCTAGAAGATTTAAGTCTTTTCTATGCTCTGTAACAGTTTATTTAAACTACTTAGCATTGGAATAACACATTCTTTAATATTTCAGTAGAATTCCCATGTGAAATTCTTTGCAGTTAAAAATTTTCTAGGGTTTATTCTAAGACACTTCTCTATTTCTTCTATGAAGGTTGACTGTTCAGACAGCTCTATTTCCTGGAGTCAGTTTCAGTAAATTATATTTATTAGAAAAGTATTCATTTCTTCCAGTTTTAGGTAAACTTGCTAAAATCTACTCAAGAAAATAAGGGAGGAGGGGGCACAAACACATAAAATAAGAAAAAGAAGGAAGAACCACAGACACAAGAAAAACAGTGACTGAGATTACTTCACTCAATTTCATGCAACTAAATTTTAAAACATATTTGTTGTAAACTGTTGTTAAATAATCATATTATAATTGTAGGAAAAATTTTGTTTTCTTATCAGTATTCTCTACATATTTTGAAAATGTTACCCAAAAAAGCATGACTTACAGCCCCCAAGCTTTAAAAATATAGCAATGGCATAGATGTAGAATACGGTCAGATGCCCCCTGTGGACCTCTCCCCTCTCCACACTATAACCATGACCTAAAATACCAGGCAACACAGGTGAAACAGCAATTTCCACATAAACAAATGAATCAAAAATAAAGCACAGGTGATAATGATTTTTGAGAAGACAGAACAGCCTTCCATAACAAAGTTCTTATGTTCTTTTTTTATTCTTCAGTTTGAAAAATCTGTTGGCAAGTCACAACAGGTACAGCTATGAAAGGTCAAAATATATTTAGAACAATGAGCTAAAACTCACTGCTGTTTCCTGAAGCTGAGATAAAATAAACAAAGCCACTATTAGAAATGGAGGAAACTGCCCAATTTTTCATCTTTTAACTGTTTACTCCCTCTATTAAATACTTATAAGAAGTGACTAGTAGAGTCACAGTTCATTAATTTAGACTAAGAGGAGTCCAGTCAGATGTGATACAAGTTAGAACTATATATTATGAAAAGGAAAGTCGATTAAAATCATATATAAAATTTTTAGAAGTTAAATTAAGCTAAAAATTTATTAGCTAACAGAAGTTTTTAGAAACTTTTTTCTTAAACAGAGCCACGTTAAATGATGATTAACCTATTAGTTATTCGTATATACATGCTTCTACTGAAGTCTGGAACTTCCAGTTATGAGAAGTAATGATCTCACTATTTAAAGCTAGTTTCTATTACTTGCGGCTAAAACATCTAGAGAAATCCTTGTGCACATAACCTTGCATACAAGTTCGCAGATATTTGTAGGATACGTTTTTTCAACAAGGAAATGTTAGATCAAAAGGAATGTGAGGTTAAACTTTTATAAGTACCAAAGTACCCTCCCAAAATGTTTAGACCCACCAACTGTTTATGAGCGTTTCTTCATGCCATGTCACTACCTTCTGACATATAACAATTTGAAAGGTTTAAATGGGGCAACTCTGATATTTAAAATTTTTACTTATTTTTATTTTGTTATAAATAGTGCACTCATGTTCTTTATGTCCCTTTTCTATTAACTACTGTCTTTTTCCTCTTTATTTGTAAGTTTTAAGTTTAGAAATCAGTTATTAGGCTTGTCATACATTTATAAACATTTCCCCAAGATTTCTGGTTTGTTTTGGTAGGCCTTTCAAGGTTAAAAAAAAATTGTTATAACATTATTTTTTAGAGTTTTAGGTTCACAGCAAAATTGAGCATAATTTACAAGAGTTCCCATATACCCATGTACACATACATGTATAACCTCACCTGCCATCAGAGTCGCGTGCCACAACGTACATTTATTGTAACTGAGGAACCTACACAGACATCATTATCACTCGAAGCCCTTAATTTACATTAGGGTTTATCCTTGGTTCTGTACTTTCTACAAATTTTGACAAATGTATAATGACATGTATTTACTATTGTAGTTTCATACCAAATAGTTACACTTCCCTAAAAATCTTCTGTGCTTACCTGTTCATCCCTCCCTGCCCTCTAGCCCCTAGCAATCACTGATCTTTTTACTGTCTCTATAGTTGTTTGTGCCTTTTCCGGAACATCACATAGCTGGAATCATACAGTATGTAGCCTTCTCAGATTGGCTTCTTTGACTTGTAATATGCATTTAATGTTCCATGTATTTTCATGCCTTTATTTAGCAGTTTTCATTTTAGCACTGAATAACATTCCATTGTCTGGATATGCCACAGTTTATTTATTCATTCACTTACTGAAGGACATCTTGGTTGCTTCCAAATTTTGGCAATTATGAATAAAGCCACTAAAAACATCCATGTGCAAGTTTCTGTGTGTACATAAATTTTCAACTATTTTAGGTGAATACTAAGGAGCATGACTGCTGATCACATGGTAAGAGTATGTTTAGTTTTGTAAGAGTCTCCCAATCTGTCTTCCAAAGTGGCTGTACCATTCATTTTGCATTCCCATCAGCAATGATCTTGTTGCTCCACATCCTTGCCAGAATTCAGATTTTGATCATTCTAACAGGTGTGTAGTGGTAACATTTTAAATTTTATACATTCAAATTTATCAACCTTTTCTTCTATGGTTTTATATGTTGCACGGTTCTTGCTCAGATTATTTAAAAAATTCTTCAATGCCATGTCCTAGAAATTAGAGTCTCATTTTTTAATTTAAGCATTTTCTCTAAATGGAATTCATTTTGGTATGAGATAAGTTACATGCTTAGTATCTATTTTATAACTTTTTGAGAAATATTAAAATTACTTTGAATTTCTTGAGCAAAATTAACGGCAAAGAAATGTATATTTTACTTTTATAAGTTTCAGTGTGTTAACTAACCATAAGTTACTATCATTCAAATAAGAAAATAAAAATAAGACATTCTTTCAAAAGGCATATATGGAAGGACAGGAAAGTTAAAGGCCTTAAAATCATTTAGTTTTATCTTCTTTGCATTCATATTACAGAGATAATCCCGAAGAACTAAAATTATCTACGATTTTGTTTTTATACCAAAAAAGGCTTAAACATATGCTTTAAAAGAATCTCATTTACTGAATACACAGACCAATCGCATTCACAAACCCTTCAAAAAACTGAGAATCACGATGGATTATTCCTTCAACCATATCCCTACCTAATCACCAAACAAGTCTCACCTCAGCAATATATTGCAAAAGCAGGCATTTCTCCCCATGTCATCTGAAACGAGCCAGAGGAAATCTAGTGCAGTAGTTAAGAACAGAATTTCTAGAATCTGAGATCCCAGGTGCAAATTCCTCTGTCACTTTCTACCTATCTTTCTATGATGTTCATTGCAGTACTGTTTTTTATGAATTACATATAATGTTTAAAGTTTCTTGTTTTACCTGTTTATTTTTTATAATGAACATCCACTTGTTGCATAATTCAAGATGTTGCATTATAATTTTAACCTGTAAAATACTGTTTAACTTTTATTTGACATAGAATGGTAAAAATGTGAGATTAAGCAAAAATAAAAGAAATAGGTAATATGTCAATTCCACTTTAAAAAGACATACTTCCTTCATGTTTCTTTATGTTCTATATATTTCCAAATTTTCTACAAGCATGAATTATGTTCATAATGAGAATACAGTTGCTCTTCTTGTGTTTTTATTAGTACCTTCTATAGGGGTCCCCTTATGGCTAGAATGTAGAAGACTGTTGGAAAAAACCTTGCTCCTACAATAAGAAAATATCAGAAACACTGAAAAAAATTATATTTTTTACCAAAAAGTGACCCCAAAACTGTAGATCCATTTAAGTCTAAGTGAAGTAGTTTAGAGAAGGATGAGCTCTTCCTATTTAAGTAGAGAGTGGTAACCATTTTCATGGCTGGGAGTATCTGCCAAGTTAGGACACAGACACATGTAGGATTGTACTTGCCAAAGGAGAAACCAGCTGAAATTTTAATGGCCACACGCTGGCAACTGGAATCTGAGAAGCCCAACCATAGATACAGTCTTCTTCATTAGCCAATTCTAACCCTCATGTCTTTAGCTGAGTAGTACATGGTAGCACAGGAAGTTTCAGGCAAAGGCTGCAAAGCAGTGAGAGATCCTACAGTCCCACCATACTCATACCTGAAAGACCTGCTGAGGTAGGGGACTGCCCCTCCTTCAAACCTGACGTGATTTGATGTTAAGAATTAAATTATCACCTATTCAACTCAACTCCTAAAATATGGAAGAGATTAGATCCCTAATTTAGCAACCAGAGAAAGAAAAGGGTGAGTCTTTCATAAGAAAAATATTATCTATATTACACTCTAGTATTATTTTATATAAAATATCCAGTATCCAACTGAAAAAACATGAGACATGCAAAGAAGTAGGAAAAACTGACCCATAATCAAGACTTTAAAGTTAACACAAGCAAAACTACATATAAACCAGATATTGGACTTATAAGATAAAGAGTTTAAAATCGAAGTTATGAAAGTGAAAAACAGATTATCTGAAATGAAGTCACTGAACTGGCTTAGAGAAGACCAAAAGTTAGACACACATATACCTTATCACTTGATTTTCAACAAAGAAACCAAGGTAAATCAATGAAGAAAGAAAAGTATCTTCAACTTATGGTGCTAAAACAACTGGACAAATGTCTAAAGGAAAAGAAGAGCAGAAATGGAAAAAAAGGTAGGTAAATACAAAACATTACTTTTCAATTCTTTAAAATAATTTTTTTAAAAACCTCAAAGTCTAAAGCTAAAAATAACATTTGGGGGTTTATACATATTTATAAATAAAATATATGAGAACAGTGGCACAAACGACAGAGGTAGGTGAATGGAATTATAGTGTTGTAAAGTTCCTATATTTCACATGAAGTTGTAAAATATTACAATTTAAGTAACATTCTAAGTAGAAGGGGATATACACTGTAATCACGAGAACACTCACTGAGAAAATAATACTAAGTGATCCTGCTACAAATTCAAGAGAGTAAACAGAGTGGATTCAAATATAAATATATTTGATTAATCTAAAGAAGTCAGAAAATCAGGAACAGAGGAACAAAAACCAGATAGCACAGACAAAAAAGAAATAGAAAAATGGTAACCCAAACCCAATGATTATTAAGAACTACATTAATTATAAAGGAACTAAATACTCCAATTAAAAGACAATGATTGTTGGGCTTCCCTGGTGGTGCAGTGGTTGAGAATCTGCCTGCCAATGCAGGGGATATGGGTTCGAGCCCTAGTCTGGGAAGATCCTACATGCCGCAGACCAACTGGGCCCATGAGCCACAACTACTGAGCATGCGCGTCTGGAGCCTGTGCTCCGCAACAAGAGAGGCCACGACAGTGACAGGCCCGCGCACCGTGATGAAGAGTGGCCCCTGCTTACCACAACTAGAGAAAGCCCTCACACAGAAACGAAGACCCAACACAGCCAAAAATAAATAAATATATTAAAAAAAAAAGAAAAGACAATGATTGTTAGATTAAGTAAGACATAGAAAGGTATCCGCAAGAGACACATTTTAAATTTAAAGATGCAGGTAGACCAAAAGTAAAAGGATGGTAAAAGTAAATATACCATGCCACCTGTGAAATAAGAATATACGGTGATGTTTATATGAGACACATTTTATAACAAGGGTCACTTCATCAGAAGGACAATTTAAATGTGCACCACTTAATAACAGATATTCAAAATACATGAAGCAGGGGCTTCCCTGGTGGCACAGTGGTTGAGAGTCCGCCTGCCAATGCAGGGGACATGGGTTCATGCCCCGGTCCAGGAAGATCCCACATGCCGCGGAGCAGCTAGGCCCGTGAGCTGTGGCCACTGAGCCTACGCGTCCAAAGCCTGTGCTCCGCAACAGGAGAGGCCACAGCAGTGAGAGGCCTGCGTACCGTTAAAAAAAAAAAAAAAAAAAAAAAAATACATGAAGCAAAAACTGACAGGACTAAAAGGAAAAACAGACAAAGTCACAGTTAAGAGATTTTAACACTCCTCTCTGTGACTGGTATAACAAATAGAAAGAAATCAGACAGAGTCAAGATTTAAACAATACCATCAATGATCCTAAGTGACACTTAGAGTAACACTACAATTTAACAACATTTTTAAAAGTATAAATGGAACTCTCATCAAGATAAATAAGCCATGTTGTGGCATAAAATAATTTTTAGTAAATTTCAAAGGACTGAAATCATACATAGTGTATTTGAATCATAATGGAATTAAGTGAGAAATCAATGAACTATATAGAGAACCCCCATACTTCTAAAAGACCAAACTTCTAAATAATCATGGATCAAAGAAGAAATCACAAGAATTCGAAAAAACTCTAATGATAATAATAATTAAATAACAATGAAGGGGGGGGCGCCTTCAAGATGGGGGAGGAGTAAAACATGGGAGATCACCTTCCTCCCCACAAATACATCAAAACTACATATACATGTGGAACAGCTCCCACAGAACACCTACTGAACGCTGGCAGAAGACCTCAGACTTCCCAAAAGGCAAGAAACTCCCCACATACCTGGGTAGGGCAAAAGATAAAAGAAAAAGCAGAGACAAAAGAATAGGGATGGGACCTGCACCTCTGGAAGGGAGGAAAAGTTTCCACACACTAGGAAGCCCCTTCAATGGCGGAGATGGAGGGTAGCGGGGGGGGAAGCTTCGGAGCCACGGAGGAGAGCACAACAACAGGGGTGCAGAGGGCAAAGCAGAGAGATTCCCCCACAAAGAATGGGTGCCGACTGACACTCACCAGCCTGACAGGCTTCCCTGTTCAGCTGCCAGGGCAGGTGAGCGCTGGGAGCTGAGGCTCAGGCTTCGGAGGTCAGATCCCAGGGAGATGACTGGGGCTGGCTGCGTGAACACAGCCTGAAGGGGGCTAGTGCACCACAGCTAGCTGGGAGGGAGTCTGGGAAAAAGTCTGGACCTGCCTAAAAGGCAAGAGAACATTATTGTTTCAGGGTGCGCGAGGAAAGGGGATTCAGAGAAACACCTAAATGAGCTCCAGAGATGGGCCCAAGCCGCAGCTATCAGCACGGACCCCAGAGACGAGGATGAGACACTAACGCTGCTGCTGCAGCCACCAAGAAGCCTGTGTGCGAGCACAGGTCACTGTCCACACCTCCCCACCCGGGAGCCTGTGCAGCCCACCACACCCAGGATCCCGTGATCCAGGGACAACGTCCCTGGGAGAACACATGGTGCACCTCAGGCTGGTGCAACGTCACGCCGGCCTCTGCCACCGCAGGCTCGCCCTTCATTTTGTACCCCTCGCTCCCCCGAGCCTGAGTGAGAAAGAGCCCCCTAATCATCTGCTCCTTTAACCCTGTCCTGTCTGGGCGGGGAACAGATGCCCTCAGGCAACCTACATGCAGAGATGGAGCCAAATCCAAAGCTGAGCCCCTGGGAGCTGTGCGAACAAAGAAAAGAAAGGGAAATCTCTCCCAGCAGCCTCGGGAGCAGCGGATTAAATCTCCACAATCAACTTGATGAACCCTGCATCTCTGGATTACCTGAATAGACAACAAATAATCCCAAAATTGAGGTGATGGACTTTGGGAGCAACTACAGACTTGGGGTTTGCTTCCTGCAACTAATTTGTTTCTGGTTTTATGTTATTCTTAGTTTAGTATTTAGAGTTTATTATCATTGGTAGATTTGTTCATTGATTTGGTTGCTCTCTTCCTTTTTAATTTTTTTTTATATATATATATATATTTTCCTTTTTCTCATTTTGTGAGTATGTGTAAGCTTTGTGTGGTTTTGTCTATATAGCTTTGCTTTTGCCATTTGTCCTAGGGTTCTGGCTGTCCTTTTGTTTTTCTTTTTTAATATAGTTTTTAATGCTTGTTATCATTGGAGAATTTGTTTTTTGGTTTAGTTGCTCTCTGCTTTCTTTTTTTTTTACTTCCTAGTTTTTTTATTTTTAGTAATTTTTTTCTATTTTAATAACTTTATTTTATTTATTTATTTTCCTACTTTCTAATTTTTTCTTCTCTCCCTTTTCTTCTGAGCCGTGTGGCTGACAGGGTCTTGGTACGATGGTTGGGTGTCAAGCCCGAGCCTGTGAGGTGGGAGAGCCAAGTTCAGGACATTGGTCCACCAGAGACCTCCTGGCCCCATGCAGTATCAAACAGGGAAAGCTTTCCCAGAGATCTCCACCTCATCGCTAAGACCGAGCTGCACTCAACAACCAGCAAGCTACAGTGCTGGACACCCTATGCCAAACAACTAGCAAGACAGAAACACAAAACCACCAATTAGCAGAGAAGCTGCCTAAAATGGTAAGTTCACAAACACCCCAAAACACACCACTGGACGTGGCCCTGCCCACCAGAAAGACAAGATCCAGCCTCATCCACCAGAACATGGGCACCAGTCCCCTCTACCAGGAAGAGGTACACAACCCACTGAAACAACCTTACCCACTGGGAGCAGACACCAAAAACAACGGGAACTACGAACCTGCAGCCTGTGAAACGTAGACCCCAAACACAGTAAGTTAAGCAAAATGAGAAGACAGAGAAATACACAGCAGATGAACGAGCAAGGGGAAAACCCACCAGACCAAACAAATGAAGAGGAAACAGGCAGTCTACCTGAAAAAGACTTCAGAGTAATGATAGTAAAGATGATCCAAAATCTTGGAAACAGAATGGAGAAAATACAAGAAATATTTAACAAGGACCTAGAAGACCTAAAGAACACACAAACAATGATGAACAACACAATAAATGAAATTAAAAATTCTCTAGAAGGAATCAATAGCAGAATAACTGAGGCAGAAGAACGGGTAAGTGACCTGGAAGATAAAATAGTGGAAATAACTACCGCAGAGCAGAATAAAGGAAAAAAAATGACAAGAATTGAGGACAATCTGAGAGACCTCTGGGACAACATTAAACACACCAACATTCGAATTACTGGGGTCCCAGAAGAAGATATTAAAAAAGGGACTGAGAAAATATTTGAAGAGATTATAGTTGAAAACTTCCCTAATATGGGAAAGAAAATAGTCCATCAAGTTCAGGAAGCACAAAGGGTCCCAAACAGGATAAATCCAAGGAGGAACATGCCAAGACACATATTAATCAAACTATCAAAAATTAAATACGAAGAAAAAATATTAAAAGCAGCAAGGGAAAAGCAACAATTAACATACAAGGGAATCCCCATAAGGTTACCAGTTGAACTTCCAGCAGAAACTCTGCAAACCAGAAGGGAGTGGCAGGACATATTTAAAGTGATGAAAGAGAAAAACCTACAACCAAGATTACTCTACCCAGCAAGGATCTCATGAAGATCTGATGGAGAAATTAAAACCCTTACAGACAAGCAAAAGCTAAAAGAATTCAGCACCAGCAAACCAGCTATACAACAAATGCTAAAGGAACTTCTCTAGGCAGGAAACACAAGAGAAGGAAAAGACCTACAATAACAAACCTAAAACAATTAAGAAAATGGTAACAGGAACATACATATCAATAGCTACCTTAAACATAAATGGATTAAATGCTGCATCCAAAAGATACAGACTGGCTGAACGGATAATAAAAGAAGACCCATATATATGCTGTCTACAAGAGACCCACTTCAGACCTAGGGACACATACACACTGAAAGTGACAGGATTGAAAAAGATATTCCATGCAAATGGGAATCAAAAGAAAACTGGAGTAGCAAATCTCATATCAGACAAAACAGACTTTGAAATAAAGACTATTACAAGAGACAAGGAAGGACACTACATAATGATCAAGGGATCAATCCAAGAAGAAGATATAACAATTGTAAATATATATGCACCCAACATAGGAGCACCTCAATACATAAGGCAAATGCTAAGAGCCATAAAAGGGGAAACTGAAGGTAACACAATCACAGTAGGGGATTTCAACACCCCACTTTCACCAATGGACTGATCATGCAAAACGAAAATAAATAAGGAAACATGAGCTTTAAATGATACATTAAACAAGATGGACTTAATTGATATTTATAGGACATTCCATCCAAAAACAGCAGATTACACTTTGTTCTCAAGTGCTCATGGAACATTCTCCAGGAGAGACCATATCGAGGGTCACAAATAAATCCTTTGTAAATTTAAGAAAACTGAAATCATATCAAGTGCCTTATCCGACCACAACACTATGAGACTAGATATCAATTACAGGAAAAAATGTGTAATAAATACAAACGCATGGAGGCTAAACAATACACTACTAAATAACCAAGAGATTACTGAAGAAATCAAAAAGGAAACCAAAAAATACCTAGAGACAAATGACAAGGAAAACACAATGATCCAAAACTTATGGGATGCAGTAAAAGCATTTCTAAGAGGGAAGTTTATAGCGATACAAGCCTACCTCAAGAAACAAGAAAAATCTCAAATAAACAATCTAAACTTACACCTAAAGGCACTAGAGAAAGAAGAACTAACAAAATACAAAGTCAGCAAAAGGAAAGAAATCATACAGATCAGATCAGAAATAAATGAAAAAGAAATGAAAGAAACAATAGCAAAGATCAGTAAAACTAAAAGCTGGTTCTTTGAGAAGATAAACAGAATTGATAAACCATTAGCCAGACTCATCAAGAAAAAAAGGGAGAAGACTCAAATCAATAGAATTAGAAATGAAAAAGGAGAAGTAACAACTGACACTGCAGAAATACAAAGGATCATGAGAGATTACTACAAGCAACTATATGCCAATAAAATGGACAACCTGGAAGAAATGGACAAATTCTTAGAAATGCACAACCTTCTGAGACTGAACCAGGAAGAAATAGAAAATATAAACAGACTAATCACAAGCACTGAAACTGGGACTGCGATTAAAAATTTTCAAACGAACAAAAGCCCAGGACCAGACGGCTTCACAGGCAAATTCTATCAAACATTTAGAGAAGAGCTAACACCTATCCTTCTGAAACTCTTCAAAACACAGCAGAGGGAGGAACACTCCCAAACTCATTCTATGAGGCCACCACCATCCTGATACCAAAACCAGACAAACATGCCACAAAAAAAGAAAACTACAGGTCAACATCACTGATGAACACAGATGCAAAAATCCCCAATAAAATACTAGCAAACAGAATCCAACAGCACATTAAAAGGATCACACACCATGATGAAGTGGGGTTTATCCAAGAATGCAAGGATTCTTCAATATACACAAATCAATCAATGTGATAAGCCAAATTAACAACCTGATGGAGAAAAACCTTATGATCATCTCAATAGACGCAGAAAAAGCTTCTGACAATATTCAACACCCATTTATCGTAAAAATCCTCCAGAAAGTAGGCACAGAGGGAACTTACCTCAACATAATAAAGGGCATATATGACAAACCCACAGCCAACATCATTCTCAATGGTGAAAAACTGAAACCATTTCCTCTAAGATCAGAAACAAGACAAGGACGTCCACTCTCGCCACTATTATTCAACATAGTTTTGGAGGTTTTAGCCACAGCAACCAGAGAAGAAAGAGAAATAAAAGGAATCCAAATCGGAAAAGAAGAATTAAAGCTGTCACTGTTTGCCGATGGCATGATACTATACATAGAGAATCCTAAAGCCACCAGAAAGATACTAGAGCTAATCAATGAATTTGGTAAAGTAGCAGGATACAAAATTAATGCACAGAAATCTCTTGCATTCCTATACAGTAATGATGAGAAACCTGAAAGAGAAATTAAGGAAACACTCCCATTTATCATTGCAACAAAATGATTAAAATACCTAGGAATAAACCTACCTAAGGAGACAAAAGACCTGTATGCAGAAAACTATAAGACACTGATGAAAGAAACGAAAGATGATACAAACAGAGAGATATACCATGTTCTTCGATTGGACGAATCAATATTGTGAAAATGACTATACTACCCAAAGCAATCTAGAGATTCAATGCAATCCCTATCAAACTACCAATAGCATTTTTCACAGAACTACAACAAAAAAAATTTCACAATTTGTATGGAAACACCAAAGACCCAGATTAGCCAAAGCAATCTTGAGAAAGAAAAACAGAGCTGGAAGAATCAGGATCCCTATTCAGACTATACTAAAAACGTACAGTAATCAAGACAGTATGATATTGGCACAAAAATAGAAATACAGATCAATAGAAAAGGATAGAAAGCCCAGAGATAAACCCATGCACACATGGTCACCTTATCTTTGATAAAGGAGGTAAGAATATAAGATAAACCCATGCACATATGGTCACTTTATCTTTGATAAAGGAGGTTAAGAATATACAATGGAGAAAAGCCATCCTCTTCAGTAAGTGGTGCTGGGAAAACTGGACAGCTACATGGAAAAGAATGAAATTAGAACACTCCCTAACACCATACACAAAATAAACTCAAAATGGATTAAAGACCTAATAAAGGGCAGACACTATAAAACTCTTAGACGACAACATAGGCAGAACACTCTATGACGTAAATCAAAGCAAGATCCTTTTTGACCCACCTCCTAGAGAAATGGAAATAAAAACAAAAATAAACAAATGGGACCTAATGAAATTTAAAAGCTTTTGCACAGCAAAGGAAACCATAAACAAGATGAAAAGAAAACCCTCAGGATGGGAGAAAATATTTGCAAATGAAGCAACTGACAAAGGATTAATCTCCAAAATACATAGGCAGCACATGCAGCTCAATATCAAAAAAAACTAACAACCCAATCCAAAAATGGGCAGAAGACCTAAAGAGAAATTTCTCCAAAGAAGATATACAGATTGCCAACAAACACATGAAAGGAATCTCAACATCACTTATTATTAGAGAAATGCAAATCAAAACTACAATGAGTTACCACCTCAAACTGATCAGAATAGCTATCATCAAAGAAATCTACAAACAATAAATGCTGGAGAGGGTGTGGAGAAAAGGGAACCCTCTTGCACTGTTGGTGGGAACGTAAAGTGATACAGCCACTACGGAGAACAGTATGGAGGTTCCTCAAAAAACTCAAAATAGGACTACCATACGACAGAGCAATCCCCTTACTGGGCATATACCCTGAGAAAACCATAACTCAAAAAGAGTCATATACCACAATGTTCACTGCAGCTTTATTTACAATAGCCAAGACATGCAACCAACCAAAGTGTCCATCTTAGTGTCAACCTAAGATGAATGGATAAAGAATATGTGGCACATATATACAATGGAATATTACTCAGCCATAAAAAGAAACGAAATTGAGTTATTTGTACCAAGGTGGATGGATCATACAGAGTGGAGTAAGTCAGAAAGAGAAAAACAAATACCGTATGCTAACACATATATATTAAATCTTAAAAAAAAAAAAACGGTTCTGAAGAACCTTGGGGCTAGACAGGAATAAAGATGCAGACACACAGAATGGACTTCAGGACATGGGGAGGGGGAAGGGTAGGCTGGGAGGAAATGAGAGAGTGGCATGGACATATATACACTACCAAATAAAATAGATAGCTATTGGAAAGCAGCCGCATAGCACAGGGAGATCAGCTCATTGCTCTTTGCCCACCAAGAGGGGTGGCATAGGGAGGGTGAGAGGGAGACGCAAGAGAGAGGCCATATGCGGATAGATGTATATGTATAGCTCATTCACTTTGTTATACAGCAGAAACTAACACACCATTATGAAGCAATTATACTCCAATAAAGATGTTGAATAATAATAATGAAAAATAACTTATTAAAACTTTTGGTATGAAGCTAAAGTACGGCTTAGAGGGAAATTTAATTTTAAATGCTTACATTAGAAAAGAATTAATGACCAGTCACTCCCATCAGGAAACTTGCACAATCCTCTTAGATAGCCTCATCCACCAGAGGGCAGACAGCAGAAGCAAGAAGAACTACAGTCCTGCAGCCTGTGGAACAAAAACCACATTCACAGAAAGACAGACAAGATGAAAAGGCAGAGGGCTATGTACCAGATGTAGGAACAAGATAAAACCCCAGAAAAACAACTAAATGAAGTGGAGATAAGCCAGCTTCAAGAAAAAGAATTTAGAATAATGATAGTGAAGATGATGCAGGGCCTCGGAAAAAGAATGGAGGCAAAGATCGAGAAGGTGCAAGAAATGTTTAATAAAGACCTAGAAGAATTAAAGAACAAACAAACAGAGATGAACAATACAATAACTGAAATAACAAACACACTACGAGGAATCAACAGCAGAATAACTGAGGCAGAAGAACAGATAAGTGACCTAGAAGACAGAATGGTGGAATTCACTGCTGCAGAACAGAATAAAGAAAAAAGAATGAAAAGAAATGAAGACAGCCTAAGAGATCTCTGGAACAACATTAAACACAACAACATTCACATTATAGGGGTCCCAGAAGGAGAAGAGAGAGAGAAAGGACCCGAGCAAATATCTGAAGAGATTATAGTCTAAAACTTCCCTAACACGGGAGAGGAAATAGCCACCCAAGTCCAGGAAGCGCAGACAGTCCCATACAGGATAAACCCAAGGAGAAACACACCGAGACACACAGTAATCAAACTGGCAAAAATTAAATACAAAGAAAAATTACTGAAAGCAGCAAGGGAAAAACGACAAATAACATATAAAGGAGCTCCCATAAGGTTAACAGCTGATTGCTCAGCAGAATCTCTACAAGCCAGAAGGGAGTGGCATAACATATTTAAAGTGGTGAAAGGGAAGAACCCACAACCAAGATTACTCTACCTGGCAAGGATCTCATTCAGATTTCATGGAGAAATCAAAAGCTTTACAGACAAGCAAAAGCTAAAAGAATTCAGCACCAAAAAACCAGCTCTACAACAAATGTTTAGGAACTTCTTCTCTAAGTGGGAAACACAAGAGAAGAAAAGGACCTACAAAAACAAACCCAAAACAATTAAGAAAATGGTCATAGGAACATACATATAATTACCTTAAACGTGCATGGATTAAATGCTCCAATCAAAAGGCACAGGCTCGCTGAATGAATACAAAAACAAGACCCACACATATGCTCTCTCTACAAGAGACACTTGTAGAGTGTCTCTACTTCAGACCTAGGGACACATACAGACTGAAAGTGAGGGAATGGAAAAAGATATTCCATGCAAATTGAAATCAAAAGAAAGCTGAAGTAGCAATACTCACATCAGATAAAACAGACCTTAAAATAAAGAATGTTATAGGAGACAAGGAAGGACACGACATAATGATCAAGGGATCAAACCAAGAAGAAGATATAACAATTATAAATATATATGCACCCAACATAGGAGCATATCAATACATAAGGCAAGTGCTAAAAACTATAAAAGATGAAATCGACAGTAACACAATAATTGTGGGGGACTTTAACACCTCACTTACACCAATGGACAGATCATCCAGACAATTAATAAGGAAACACAAGCTTTAAATGACACAATAGACCAGAGAGATTTAATTGATATTTATAGGACATTCCATCTGAAAACAGCAGATTACACTTTCTTCTCAAGTGCAAATGGAACATTCTCCATGATGGATCACATTTTAGGTCACAAATGAAGCCTCAGTAAATTTAAGAAATTGAAATCATATCAAGCATCTTTTCTGACCACAACACTATGAGATTAGAAATCAATTACAGGGAAAAAAAGTTTAAAAAACCACAAGCACATAGAGGCTAAACAATACATTACTAAATAACCAAGAGATCACTGAAGAAATCAAAGAGGAAATCAAAAAATACCTAGAGACAAATGACAATGAAAACATGACGATCCAAAACCTACGGGATGCAGCAAAAGCAGTTCTAAGAGGGAAGTTTACAGGAATACAATCCTACCTAAAGAAACAACAGACATCTCAAATAAACAATCTAACCTAACACCTAAAGGGACTAGAGAAAGAACCACCAAAACCCGAAGTTAGTAGAAGGAAAGAAATCATAAAGATCAGAGGAGAAATAAATGAAATAGAGACAAAGAAAACAATGGCAAAGATCAATAAAACTAAAAGCTGGTTCTTTGAGAAGATAAACATAAACCATTAGCCAGACTCATCAAGAAAAAGAGGGAGAGGACTCAAATCAATAAAATTCGAAATGAAAAAGTTACAACAGACACCGCAGAAATACAAAGCAGCCTAAGAGAATACTACAAGCAACTCTATGCCAATAAAATGGACAACCTGGAAGAAATGGACAAATTCTTAGAAAGGTACAACCTTCCAAGACTGAACAAGGAAGAAACAGAAAATATGAGCAGACCAATCACAAGTAATGAAATTAAAACTGTGATTAAAAATCTTCCAACAAACAAAATGTCAGGACCAGATGGCTTCACAGGTGAATTCTATCAAACATTTAGAGAAGAGCTAACACCAATCCTTCTCAAACTCTTCCAAAAAATTGTAGAGGAAGGAACACTCCCAAACTCATTCTATGTGCCCACCATCACCCTGATATCAAAACCAAACATACTACAAAAAAAAAAAAACTACAGACCAATATCACTGATGAATACAGATGTAGAAATCCACAACCAAAGACTAGCAAACAGAATCCAACAACACATTAAAAGGATCATACACCATGATCAAGTGGGGTTTATCCCAGGAATGCAAGGATTCTTCAATATACACAAATCAATCAATGTGATACACCACATTAACAAATTGAAGGGGAAAAACCATATGATCATCTCAATAGATGCAGGAAAAGCTTTTGACAAAATTCAACACCCATTTATGATAAAAACTCTCCAGAAAGTGGGCATAGAGGGAACCTACCTCAACATAATAAAGGGCATATACGACAAACCCACAGCAAATACCATTCTCAACGGTGAAAAACTGAAAGCATTTCCTCTAAGATCAGGACCACAACACGGATGTGCACTCTCGCCACTACTATTCAACATAGTTTTGGAAGTCCTAGTCATGGCGATCAGAGAAGAAAAAGAAATAAAAGGAATACAAATTGGAAAAGAAGTAATACTGTCACTGTTTGCAGATGACATGATACTACACATAGAGAATCCTAAAGATGCCACCAGAAAGATACTAGAGCTAATCAATGAATTTGGTAAAGTTGCAGGATACAAAATTAATGCACAGAAATTTCTTGCATTCCTATACACTAATGATGAAAAATCTGAAAGAGAAATTAAGGAAACACTCCCATTTACCACTGCAACAAAAAGAATAAAATACCTAGGAATAAACCTACCTAGGGAGACAAAAGACCTGTATGCAGAAAACTATAAGACACTGATGAAAGAAATTAAAGATGATACAAACAGATGGAGAGACATAGCATGTTCTTGGACTGGAAGAATCAATATTGTGAAAATGACTATACTACCCAAAGTAATCTGCAGATTCAACGCAATCCCTATCAAATTACCAATGGAATTTTTCTAGAACTAGAACAAAAAATCTTAAAATTTGTATGGAGACACAAAAGACCCCGAATAACCACAGCAGTCTTGAGGGAAAAAACGGAGCTGGAGGAATCAGACTCCCTGACTTCAGATTATACTACAAAACTACAGTAATCAAGACAATATGGTACTGGCACGAAAACAGAAATATAGATCAATGGAACAGGATAGAAAGCCCAGAGATAAACCCAAACACCTATGGTCAACTAATCTATGACAAAGGAGGCAAGGATATACAACGGAGAAAAGACAGTGTCTTCAATAAGTGGTGCTGGGGACACTGGACAGCTAGTTTCACGTACGTGTAAAAGAACGAAATTTGAACACTCCCTAACACCATACACAAAAATAAACTCAAAATGGATTCGAGACCTAAATATAATACCTGACACTATAAAACTCTTAGAGGAAAACATAGGAAGAACACTCTTTGACATAAATCACAGCAAGATCTTTTTAGATCCATCTCCTAGAGTAATGGAAATAAAAACAAAAGTAAACAAATGGGACCTAATGAAACTTAAATGCTTTTGCACAGCAAAGGAAACTACAAACAAGTCAAAAAGAAAACCCTCAGAATGGGAGAAAATATTTGCAAACGAATCAACAAACAAAGATAAATCTCCAAAATATGTAAACAGCTCATGCAGTTCAATATTAAAGAAACAAACAACTCAACCAGAAATGGGCAGAAGACCTAAATAGACATTTCTCCAAAGAAGACATACTGATGGCGAAGAAGCACATGAAAAGCTGCTCAACATCACTAATTATTAGAGAAATGCAAATCAAAACTACAATGAGGTTTCACCTCACACCAGTCAGAATGGGCATCACCAGAAAATCTCCAAACAATAAAAGCTGGAGAGGGTGTGGAGAAAAGGGAACACTCTTGCACTGTTGGTGGGACTGTAAATGGATACAGGCACTATGGAGAACAGTATGGAGGTTCTTTAAAAAACTAAAAAATTACCATATGACCCAGCAATCCCACTACTGGGCATATACCCAGAGAAAACCATAATTCAAAAAGACACATGCACCCCAATGTTCACTGCATTATTTACAATAGCCAGGACATGGAAGCAACAACCTAAATGCCCATCGACAGACGAATGGATAAAGAAGATGTGGTATATATATACAATGGAATATTACTCAGCCATAAAAGGGAACGAAATTGGGTCATTTGTAGAGACGTGGATGGATCTAGAGACTGTCATATACAGTGAAGTCAGTCAGAAAGAGAAAAACAAATATCGTATATTAACGCATATATGTGGAACCTAGAAAAATGGTACAGATGAACCGGTTTGCAGGGCAGAAATTGAGATACAGATGTAGAGAAGAAACGTATGGACACCAAGGGGTGAAAGTGGCCGGGGGGTGGGAGGGGGTGATGAACTGGGAGATTGGGATTGACATACATACACTAATATGTATAAAATGGATAACTCATAAGACACTGCTGTGTAAAAAAATAAACAAAATTAAATAAATAATGTATAGAGGCTCAGACAAGAAAAAAAAGAATCAATCGAAAAAAATACAAAAGAATCAATGACCTAAATTTAAGCTACAAGGGTCTAAAACGACCAAATTAAATGGGAAGTAAGTAGAAGAAAATTATGCAGAATAGAAATAAAATCAAGCAGTAAAAAGGCAAACACAAGAGAAAAGTTTAAGAAGCCAAAAACTGGTTCTTTAAAAATATTAACTGATAAAGCCCCTGCAAGACTTATCAAGAATAAAAGAGAAAAGTCAAGCTATCAACATTTTAAGTAAAAAATGGGTCATCAAGATTTACTTGATATTGCAGACAAGAGGATAACAGATTAGAAATAACTTTATAGCAATAAAATCTACCATTCAGATGAAATGAACAAAATATCTTATAAGACATAAGTTAGCACACCAACACAAAAAATTGAAAATCTAAATAACTCTCAATTTAAAAAACCCTTCGCTATAAATGATTAGCTTCTCTGGTAGAAGCTATCAAGTGTTTAAGGAAGAATTAATTCCAATCCTATGCAAAGTCTTTCAGAAAATATTAGAAAACCTCATCCAATATATTTTGATCCCAGCATAATTACGATATTGAAACTACAGAAAAACATTACAAGAAAACTAAAGACCAAAAATCTCTCATAAACATAGATGTGAAAATCCTTTTAAGAACATTAGCAAATCAAATCCATAAATATTTTAAAAGTATAATTTATCATAACCAAATAAGGTCAAAATTCGTTTGTTATTAGAAAAATCATTTAGTGGAATTCACTCAAGAAGAGTAAAACTGTATTATCTTCTCAATAGATGCAGTAAAAGTATGGGCAAAATTCCACAGCCACTCATTACAAACACTCAGAACACTAGGAACAGAATGGAAAATCCTCAATCTGATAAAGATAATCTATTAAAAATCTATAATTAACATCTTACTTATTGGGGGAATTATTAAATGTATTCCCATGATCAAGAACAATGCAAAAATATCCGTTCTTAGTATTTCTATTCAATAGTTTACTGTAGGTCTTAGCCAGAACAGAAAAAGAAGAAAGCAGAAAGATTAGAAAGCAAGAAGTAAAACTGTCTTTATTTAAGAGATGGCAAGGTAGTATGTATAGAAAATCTTAGGAATCTACAGAATACTAGATACAAAAAGTGATTTTAGCAAAGTTCAGGAAAAAAGATCAACATACAAAAATCAAATTTTATTCTATATCCTAGGAAAAAACAATTAAAAATAAAATTGAAAGATAAACATTTACAATAGCATGAAAAGGTTAAAACAGTGAAGAATGCATCTAATGACAGAAATACTATATATCTATGCTAAAAACTGTAAAACACTGCACAGATGGCATAGCCAATAAGACCACTACCTTTAAGTTCTCAAACCTGACCCTCCGTTCTTGACAAATAACCTTATTTTCCTATTTTATTTAGAAGATCGTAGTCATGAAGATGAAACTGCTTCTGCTTCTGGATCTCAGTCCCTCAATTTACTTCTAATTTTCATGCAATCAAGTTTCTTCCTTTTTCTTAATGGTTAATTCATCCTTTTATATTTTCTTTAAATATACTCACATAGTATTTACTGTAAGTTAGGAACATTTAACTTCTTTACAAAAATTAACTATTAACAACCCTATGGGTTTGGTACTATAATTATTCCTAATTTACAGATAAGGAAACTGTGCCTCGGTCATCTAGCTAGTATATAGCAGAGGGACAACTCAAACTCAGGTAGTCTAGTTCAGAGTCCAACCATACTATCCTGCCGCTATGCATTTGGTTAGAGAAGCTGTCTCCTAAGTGGGGTATGTGAACCTTGTCTAGGGGTATACAAAATGACTGGCTTGCAAGAAAAAAAAATTAGAACTAAATCAAACTTACATTTCTTGTGATGTTCAGCCTGATACTTAATGTCCACAAACTTTAAAGAATGAAGGCTTGACAGGAAAAATTTTTTAAAAAAAGAAAAAGCAAAGCGAAAAATAACAGGTACTTGTTCATACAGTTCTGTATTCTGCATTATTTGTCCTATGGTTACTTTTTTGTTTGTTTATATTTATTCTTATTTATTTATTTGGGGGGGGGGTGACACAGCTAGATCTTAGTTCCCCGACCAGGGATTGAACCCATGCCTCCTGCAGTAGAAGCGGAGTCCTAACTACTGGACCGCCAGAGAATTCTCCTCTGGTTACCCTTTTAAAAAATATTAACTCCTTCTATTCCAGCAGAGCTTGAAAGATCAATTTAATTATGTCCTTCCCTCAGGGAAGGTATGGACCAGAGTTTAAAAACAGGTTAATTTTGTTCTAAATTGGGACCCTGCATCAGTCAGAAAATTCTTCCCATGGCACTGAGAGAACAATAGATAGCAGGTAGAAGACTGGTATTTAAACCAACTTTTAGCATCTCATGAATCAAATATTCACACTGTTACTGTCATTACACTAAATAATTTTAAATGTGTCATTTTGAAAAAGACAGTAACATTCCCCCCACTGAAACAGAATTAGAAATATTAGGTTACGTTCAAAGCTAGCCCCAAAACATTGAATTCATTTTAGTTGATTCAGCTTATTATCCACATTTAGATTTTGACCATTATCATAACCAATGATTATATTCATCTTATTGTTCTTCCCATGTTTCAGCTATATTATAGAATAGGCATTTGTGCACTAACTGGAATCCTTATGGCCTTTTGTGCCTGGCTTATTTCACCTAATATAATGCTTTCAAGGTTCATCAATGTTGTAGCATGCATCAGTACTTCATTCCTTTATATGGTTGAATAATATTCTAACGTATGGATATAAATCATTTAATTTATCCATTAATCATTTGATAGACAGTTTGGGTTGTTTCCAATTTTGGGCTACTATAAATAATGCTTACATGAACATTTGTTTACAAGTTTAATGTGGACATGTGTTCAATTTTCTTGGGTGAAATTGCTGGGTCTATTGTTATACTATATTTAACTTTGAGGAATAGCAAATCTTTCCAAGGTAACTGAACCATTTTACATTCCCATTAGCAACATATGAAGACTCCAACTTCTCCGATCTTCATTGAGGCTTCCCCCTTTTTTGATTATAGCCGTTCTAGAGGGTGTGAAGTGATATGTCATTATGGTTTTGATTTGCATTTCCCTGATGATTAATGATGTCATTAGGGCATATTTTTATTGGCATTCACTTCTAAGTGTCACAGTAGCAACTGTCCATCAACATGACTGATTTAGGAATACAGTTCTCTGACACACATGCATTTCTTAGGAAGATATATTCGGAAATCCAAATGTCATTTGCCGTAAGATATTTGCATTAAGATGTATAATATGGGGAATTCCCTGGAGGTCCAGTGGTTAGGACTCTGCACTTTCACTGCTGAGGGCAGGGAACTAAGATCCCACAAGCTGCACGGCCAAAAAAAAATTTTTTTTTAAAAACATACGTTATTTCCAATGATCATCATCTACTTTTCTTGGTTATCTACTATTTTGAAAAACTATAAGTATGATTAGCTATAGCAGAAACTTCTTCACTTGGGAGTCTAAATAATGGAAGAATTTAAACGACAGAATTATTGTAAAAGCCAACCACCCCAGCCCCCACCATGTAAAAAATAACTTAGATTATCATAACTGCAGAATGCTTTAGTATAAACTGTGCAGAAAAGCGGATGCTATAATTTGGGAGGTTGTGATATTAAGGTGTCCAATCCTTAAGATATAACCAGGGTGAAATAGATCAAAACATACAATTACAATGACATCACAGCTATTTCACTGGTAACCTGTTAGTTCTGATGGGTTATATACATTTTATTACATAACAACTGTTTTAAAGCTTTGATGTGTGTAATATCTATTACATGTCAATTTTTCTTCACTGTGTTTGAAGCTGATAGCTAAATATTAGAAATTAATTGCATTAGGTCAGGTACAATATACAAGGTATTTTGTGTAAACAATCTACTATAATTCAGAACTCACTAGTAAGTTAAAAGAGCACTGAAAAGCTGACCCCCATCTCTTACTTCCAAGTTCCTCTGAAAGCCTGTTATTGGGCTAATTAATTAGAATCTTTCATCACAAGGACATTTATTCATAGAGTACCTAAAACTTTAAACAGAAGCACAGAATATCAATATTTTAAAAAGAAAAATGAGTGTTCTCCCATTTTTATTTGTTTACTCTAATAAGAGAAAATTCTAACAATTATTCTGCAGAGTAGCATACATTAATCTTTCACTGACTCCTCTCTCCGATGATTCAAATGTGATTATTAAATCAAGATGATTCTTTTTTTTGATATGTCCCAACTTCTCTAAATGTAAGGGTTATGAATAACTCTAGTGAGTTTCCAACAAGGCAAAAATGTGTATCTAATTACTGAGGAATTTTGAAAAATAGTTTTACCTGTATCCATACTTTGGTTCAACTGTTGATCACTTGTTTCTCCATCTTCACTGATATATCCAGGAGGTGGCGTTTCTAAAAAAGTTTAGAACAAATCACGTACAGGTTCAATTTAATTTCATCGCCTTTTCTCCCAGCTACCAAAGATAACCAACGAATCACTCCAAATAATATAGGAATGTTATATAACATCTCTATAAAAAGCAATATTGGATACTGAGGGCTTAAGATTCAGGTTCTGATCCAAACCTTATAGGTGAATCTTAAAACTTACTTGTAATATAATTGAGCCCTCTGTACATATTTTCTTAGCTATTACTTACATATCTGGCTCATTGTCATATGTGTATTTTCTGGGGCAAGAGCCAAAAATATAACTTCAAAGATGCCTCAGTTCTGATCGGTATGTTTCAAAGAGTCTAGTACCCATAATTATGATTATTTTTTAACCTAATGGCCATCATGGATGGGTACTTAAGAGATGATTAAAGGACACACAATACAGGCACACAAGATTTTGGATTACAAAATAATACAGGCTTACATCTTACATTAGGTTCTATAGGGCAAAATATGGTAATATAGTTCAGGAATGGTCTAGCCTGAATTCTACCTAAAAAGTGTATTGCTCCATGATTGCTAACCAGTAAATCTTGAATGCTTGAGGCAGAAAATTAAATTCAAATACAGACTACTACACAGAACTGAGGCAAACTACTTCCTGAAAATACTTAAGATTCTAATGTGTCATTTCCAATATGGTTTATGAACAAACTGTTTATATTCAGGAAGCATCTGAATATCTGAATAAACTTCATGTAAAATAAAAACATTTATACAATTTTACCAATTATAATTTCAAGGAGGAAAAAATAAGTTTAAATGATGTGGGTTAAAGGCTTCCTTCATAAACTTTTTATAATCTCTCTTCAATAAGCTAACTATAAATTTTAACTTAAGTATCAAACTTTTCTTTTTAAGTGTCAGTGCCCCAAAATTTTTAATGTGAGAATAAAATAAATTCCTTCATACACTCGAACAACAAAGAATACAAAAATAAGAATAAATACCATTACGTGCTATTTTAAAAGTTAAAGCAAATTAAAAAAAAGAGCTAAGCTTTGCCAGTTTAACCACTCATGTCTCAAAGGTCTAAAGAGGAAGAAATACTGAACTGATAAATATGTTATCTTTTTTCATTTTTCTGCATTATTAGTTATCTATAAAATAATAAACAACAAAGGTACTAGTGTTTTCGAGGAAATGTTAAAATTTCTTTCGCAATGGAATAAAAAGCAAAGCCCAAGGTTTTGCTGTCAGTTGGAGCTGCGTAAAGCCCCACTGTCCAGAAAAGCAGATAGGCGTAATCCACTTGTGATTTTCTACTTTGTAAAATGCCCAAATCTAAACAAGTAAAGACAACAGGGAAAATAAGCCCAAACATCTCCACAAGTGAAAGCCACTAAACATTCTAACACCCTCCATATAATTAGTGGGTAGGTGTCTTACAAGAGTGTATGCTTACACCTCAGTTTTCTAAGTATTGTTGAATTATACTAATTCCCACATCAGAGACTTAAGTACTCCCTCACCCAAAACACTACCCACACGTAACCACTTCCAGTCAAATTCTTCTCCCTACAAAATGCCCTTTGTTCATCCTCCTTCCCCTCACCCTGGCCTCCACTCTCCACAACAACATCTTTGCCCTGTCCTCCTAACTTTTCAAAATGTTGGTTTCCCAGCTACCCAAAAAACAGCTTTCAATCCCCTTTTGGAATAGAACAGTAATAAAAGAAAAAAGCATTAAAATAATCAGAAAACACTTTCTAACCTTAAAATTAGCTATTTTTAAAAATCCTTCCTTTTCCTTATGTTTTCAAAATTATCTCCAATGAACAAGCATTTGATGACAAAGCAATTTTTTAAATGTAGTTGAAACTCCAAGTTCCTTACATATTTTCAGTTGTATAAAATAAACATAAGAGCGCAATAGATAAATATTACACAAGGAGAAAAAAGACACTAAAAAAATCCTATGTATAGTTAAATGCTCAATCTTTTACCTTTAGTTTGTGCTAGGAAAACAAAAAACAACAAAAAAAGGAAACAGACAAAAAAGGAAGACATTATTAGCTGTTGTCCTAACGAACAGTGAAAACTAAAAGAATAGTTTCCATATCATGGGATATTACTGGACATATAATATAATAGAGCAGAATGTGAGAACCATGCAGTTCATTTATTTATCAGCATTACTGAGTCCCAGATGAAAAACAACTAAAACAGAGGTTTTCTGATTTTCAGCACAACATACGTGTTGCTATGTCTGTAGAACTAAAAATTTAAAAAGCCAAACCATAATTTATTAATACTTGAACATTTATGAACAAAATTTGTATCTATCCCAAATTTTAGGAGATTCTGAGGCAAAAATACCTGGGATATAATTACTCTGTGGCTCAATTCCCGCTGGGAAATTAGTGTTTTCTGGAATGGAGTGGGTATAATCATCCAGAGGTGGTAGTTCTGTTAAGATCTCAGTATGCCGTGGCACTAACACCGGAGGCAAAACTAAAAGAGTAAAAGAAATACAAGTCAATGGCAGAGCAAAGGGGAGGGTGACACCTGTATTAAAAGTTTTCATTAATTTTTGAAGTTTAGGATCCACCTACTTGGCAATATTTGGCTATTGAGAAATTGACCAACCTGATTATGATTTTAACTTGTCATGTAGTCCACAATCTAAATCTCCAAGTCCCAATTTATCTTGTACTTTTGGGGACAAAGTGATCCTGGTAATATTATATTACCACAGAAGTTCATAAATCCTCATCGGAAAGGTTACAGAAAGATTTGTAAAATCAGATTTGGGGTATTTTTTGAAAATATAGCTGTATTCTTTTAGAAAGTTTCAAGTATACAGCTAAGTAAATTGGAAGTGCTGCTATGAGTTTTACCGAACTGCTTAGATGCAAATGATGTCATTAAAGTACATCAAAAAAACAAAGAGCAAAATTACTGAAAACGGGTAGTACAGCAGACAAGTAATAAGACATATCATTCAGTTCTAAGCAGACTGTGTATCTGTGGGATTAGAATTTCCTAGACATGTACTTTGATGTGAAATGCTTGCTATTCCAAGAAACTAAGATATCTTTCTCTCTAAGATATATTTTCCCATAACATGTGTTAAAAAACTTTAAAGTATTTTTAACTACTGCCAAAAAATATACTGAATTTAAGGTAATTTATTAGTTTTATACCAAAATTTCCCTGGGTCAATTAGGTATAAGAGTACCTAATACACTTAAGTTCAACCATTTAATTAAAACAAGGGGAAAAAATCTACTTTTCCTACCTGGTGTCTCAACTCTCTGGTAGTGGTAAGGGTTTACACATACTTCATCCTTTTTAAGATTAAAAGCATATTCGCAGTTTTCAATTGCCTTGAGTTCATGATGACTGTGAAGATCAGGCCAGCGCCATAATCGGCAATATATTACATGCGGCAGTCCTTTCCGATGAGATACCTGAAGACGACCATCAAGAGACCTATTGGGAAGCAAGGGAAAAGAAAGGTGGGAACTTCAAAAAAAAAAATGTTCTCAATTGAGATAAATTAGTACAATAAGAGCATAAAGAAAGGAATGACAGACGTTTAGTTAGTTTTAGTGAGTACAAGGAAGAAAAATGTGTTATCTAATGGATCTCATATAAAAGTAAGCAGCAACACTAGGGTATGTTTCTTATAAATATGCTACATAAATGACTCAAATGTCAATGAACGGGTAACCGCTTGGGGAAAAAGTGATTTTTTTAAAAAAAGTATTATATAGAGCTATACTTGAAAAACTTTTGTCAACAACTTCCATCTTTAGTGAATCAAACTCTTATTTAGGGAGGCTTTTAAGGGCATTATTTCTGTAGGTGACAGAATTGTCAAAAAAAGGAACTAGTGTGAAGAATGATAAATACCAACAATGATGTAAAAGTAACTTACTAAAACTAATGTAACTCATTACCCAGTTGTGGTTGTTTTGAGTACTGAGGTATATTTCTATACAGCTCACACATAAATGCAGATGGTGATGGATATGATGAGATGAAATGGACCAATACCAATATGCTCAAAAAAGAGAATAAGGTGATTTAAAAAAAGATAACATAAAAACGAGTTAGCCTGGCATTAATTGTGATATAAGGGGTTCAGTAAATAAGTATGTACTTATTAGTATACAGATGAGATTTAGATGATAGCAAGAAATTTAGCAAAAAACTGGTTATGTATCTACTTAAAAATTAGGCCAACAACAGATTATAATCTAACCTCACACTAAAATGAGAATATAGTTATCAAAGTTTCTATTCTTTAGGGGATGCAATAATTTTAAAAAGATTCAAAACTAGAATTTCATTGATAAAACATCAGCTGAAACATTTAATATATTTTTAATACTGGCAAGCAGTTATTTTAAATGCCATGCCTTATTTTACATTAAGGAAACATCCAAGGCAAAATTATACTAAGCAACCCACTATAGGTCTTTACAAAACACCCTCCCTCCCACAAGATCTCTAGGATTCGATAGAGGGCAGAATATTCACCTGGTTTGTTCAGAGAAGCTGTAAAGGCCTGTTGTATCCCACTGATCTATCGTATTTGGTGTACTCAGTCCCCAAATTTCAGAGCAAGTGCTGTGCATAAATTGAAAAACAAAAAATTGATGTGAACATGGAAGCATGGTTATTCAAATTACCATGATGTAAAACATGGAAAATGTACAGAATACTTCCTTCACCCAGAAAATATACATTGCTTCACTTTTTCACAGGCATTTAGTGCTGGTTTCTATATTTTCTATATGAAGGAAGCCAATAAAATGGAACATGTGACTCCAGATAAGTTATGATTATGTTTTTAAAATGTGAACACCAATGCTCTCTAGCTTAATGAAATCAATACCTATGCCTTTTCCAATTTCTTCTACTCACAACAAAGGATCCTATGCCATTAGCCTTACTAACAGTGCTTCATTTTATAACCCAGTTTTTTAAAAAAACTTATCTAAAAATGGATGTCAACTAGTATTTTTAATATAGGTAAAATTCCAATTGAAATAGACATATACCCACAGTTAAGATTTCCAGGTTATTTGTTTGAGATACATATATATTCAGTTTTACTGAAAATTATTATTGCTCTCTTATTACTGTAAAGGACACGGAAATGGATTTTGAAGTCATTCTAGTACAGCATACTACCTTAAAAGTTTTAAGAAATTGCTATGAGGACTAAAGATACGTGAAAGGACAAAATTCATAAAAGATAGTATGAATATGACAAAGTTGCTCTATCTAGTTTTTCTCATTAATACACCTGAAAGGCATACACCAGAAAGACCTCAAAATTTTTCTTCCTCATTTCTTTCCAGAACAAGGGCAGCCCAGAGATAAGTCTGCCTATTTTCCCTGCCACCACTTCATCTGTGGGAGAAGAGAAGAAAAGGAGAAAAGAACAGGTGCTTAAAAACAGTCTGGAATGGAACTAATGACAGCCAAAGGGGTCTCAGTTATAACTAAGTCATACTTTTAAAATTAGAGTCAAAAGATAATTTCTGAAACTCTATTCCATTTCTTACATATTACAAAATCATCAAAATTTAAAGGAAGAGAAAGAAATATTTCAAAACAACTTTTGAAAATCAAATTAAACAACTGGTTAAATTCCAGATGTATACTTTGCTAATGAACTAACTCAATCAGCATTTCAAAGGGCACTGGTGAAAAGTGCTGTCTTCCTGTGGCTGGACAACACATCAAGTGGGCTTCAGGGCTTCAGGGCTACAGGGCCTTTTGCACAGTCACTGGGCTGCAGAAACATTTCACGCCATGCTTTGGAGGCTACAGTAAGTATAATACTGGGTGGTTTTTAAAAATACATTTTCAGACACTTTCCAGCAGCTTTCTGAGACATTTTACAGATTCTCTTGGTTTTTAGGCTTCTAACTTCCACTTCTCAGATGACAAAAGTCAGAAAAAAACAAACTGGAGGATAATTCAGACCTTTCCTTTTTTCCCAAAGGTGTACTGACTAAACAACCATCACATAAATGGTCCTTTAATTCAGGTATTTATCAAATATCTACTGGAAACATACAGCACCATGTAGTTTAAAACAATAAAATCAACTAAATTCTAGAGTCTCATGAATCCAAATTTAAACCTCAGAAGGAACAGTATGCATCTTACTCTTCTCTCTTTGAAAATAATTTGAGGAAAATGATTGATAAAAGAGTAGATAATGAGGCTATTCTGCTCTTATGAGACTAAAATGAACATTTCACTCAAGTTAACTCTGGAACTGACATGAGAACCAAAATGTAATAGGTCATGAAGAGCTTAAGTTGTGCTTAATTCAAGCCTTGAAATATATCAGAGAACAATAAGCAGTAGTTGTTAAAAACAGGCAATCGATTTAGAGGCAGAAAGACCTAAATCCCAACTGTAACTCGGCCACTTTCCCACTGCCATCACAAGGTATATTTAAGCCTCAGTTCTACTGATCATTATAATCTCTCTCACACAAATTGGAAAGTTTATTTAAAAATAATAAATTTGCTTCTATCAAGTAAAATATTTCCTTATTTATATATGAAAAATTTTTTTAAAGAATCAATTTATAACAAAATATACAAAGCACCTAGAATAAATGTAATTATAAATGTGTCAAAACTACACCAAGAAACATTTTAATTATTACTAAAGAACACAAAAATCAACTGAGCAAAGAGAAAAACATACATCTTCCTAGACAGGAAGATAACATCATAGCGATATCAGTTCTGTCAAATTTATATATTTGATGCACTCAATAAAAATTTTAAAAAATTGTTTAAGACTCTGATAAAATTACCTGAGATATAATGTATCAAAGTAAACAAGAATGACCAGGAAAACTCTGACAAAGAAGAAACTGGCCATTACCAGATCCTGAAACACATTATAAATCCTCAGTAATGGAAATAGTATGCAATTAACAAAAGAATACACAAACAAAACAGAATAGAGGTTCTGCCAGTAGAGTAGCCTCAATTAGGCAAATCTTCCTTTGGATAAAAATGAGAGCCTCTGAACAAAATATAATAAAATTAACTATTTGAAAATATAATAAAATTAACTATTTGATAACAGTGGAGAGAGACCAAAAACAGATACACACTGAAGGGAAGTCAGACTTTGTAAGGGGGGAACTGCACTGGATGAGAGCTGCATTTGTGTGGCTCTATATCCAAAGGCACCCCACAGTGTAAGCTACCCAGGGCAACTAGACCTTAAGCAGAAAACAGCAGTTTTAAGGACCTGCAGAATCAGAGGGTGGATTTGGGGCTGCTGGAAAGGCTGGAAAGAGAAGAGGGAAATCCCATAATGACAGAAGCCACGAAGGGAAAAAAAAAATCTGAAAAGGGGTATGAACTCTGCCCAGACCCTTAAACTATGCATGTGGGAGAGACTGCAGAGGCCTGCTGAAAACCATTGCTTAAAAGTCTGAAAGAACTAAGCTGAGATTTCAGCTGTTTCTTTTCTCAGAGGCAGTTTGGACTCTGAGGTCACCCAAAACTATCTGTTAGAACAAAAATCAACATTCTTCAGAGAAAGATAAGAGAACTTAGTCTCTAAAATATTTTGTCCTAAATATCCAGTATAAAAATCACAAAATACTAAACATGTGAAGAAATAAGAAAATGTTACCCCCAGTAAAAACAGACCCCCAAGATGAATTAACAGACAAGAATTTTAAAGTAACTATTATGAATATGTTCGTGGACTTAATGAACAGATGGGAATCTCAGCTGAGTAATGGAAAATATAGAAACAAATTAAATGAAAACTCTAGAACTGAAAATTACAAAATCAGAAATTAAAAATTAACCTGATGGTTGGAGAAGACAGGAGAGTTGGTGAATTTGAAGATGGATCAATAGAAGTTATCTAATCAGAACTGAAATAAAACACTGAATAACAAAATAAACAGTCTCAGTAACATGTGCAGTCCCAGAAAGAGGGGAAGCAAGAACAAGAAAAAAATTTTTAATTAATAATGGCTGAAAAATCTTCAACTTCAGTGAAAAATTAAACTTCCAAGAAACTCAGTGAATACCAAGCAGTTTAAATACAAAACAAACCACCAAAAACATATTGGGACTATCACGGTCAAACTCCTAAAAACAAAAGATGAAAAGAAAATCTTTAAGCTGGTGAGAAGCATAAAAACTTGGCACAAAGGACTCCATCCAAACCCCTGCAGTTAAGAGACTTGACCAAACTCTAACATGGCTTCTAGCAACCTAAGGCCTCCTCCCTGGTGTGACCCAGACCCTACTGAGTGAGCTCCTGCCTGGAAAAGCTCAAGGCTGCCAAAAGAATTAACCATTTGTTCCAGCCAATACTGGTCCATAGGCCCCTGACCTCCTTTTCCCAGTGCATCTATTTAAAAAGTTTACAACTGTAAATCCTTCCTGTCTCTTTGAAATGTACACATGACTCCTACAACTCAGGAGTCGAGGACCTGAAAACCATTCCTTTGAAATGCAACCAATCACCAGGAAAAATGGGGTCTCCATCTTCCAGTCTGCCCTCTGAGGGAAGGCAGAAGTCTAACTTCCGATAAATGCCATTTAGCAGACACAGATGGCCTAAATCACACGGACACTGACCAAACCTCGTACCCACTTTTTGGGTAATTTTTCACTTCCCTGACTCTGTTCCAGACCCCACTCATTAACCCCTTGCTACACCCTCATTCTCCCAGTCACCTCTGTGCAAATTGGAAATTGGGCTCAGATCTTACCCCTGCTGGAATGGTTACTGAATAAAATCTGTTTTTACCACTTTTAACCAACAACGTGCAGTTCTGTTTAATTTTGACAGCAGCCAAACCAGAGCAATCTATACATGTAAAGGCATAAAGACGTGAATAGCAATTTCTTATCAGAAACAATGGAAGCCAGAAGATAATGGAAGAGCAGCTTTAAAGAGCTGCAAGGAAAAAACAAACAAACAAACAAAACCCTCATCCTAAAATCTATAATCAACAAAAGTATCCTTCATAAAAGAAGTCAAAACAAAAATGTGTTCAGATAAACAAAAACTGAGAGACTTCTAGCGGACTTTGCACAAAGAAATGCCTAAAGGAAAATTCTTCAGGATAAAGAGAAATGACAACAGATGGAAACTCTAAATGGGGGAAATTTTTTTAAAAACTAGCAAGTATAAGTATGTAAGTAAATATGAAAGACAATATTCTGTTCGTCTCTTAATTTCTACAAAAAGGAGATGACCAACTACAGAAAAAAACTGTAACTCTAAAAGCATGTAGTGTAATTTATGACAATGGCAGCAGAAGCAACAGGAGGTGTTTAAAAACCACTACATTATTGCAAAGCTAAAGATGCATATTGTCGCTGTGAAAGCAACTCCCCCTCACACACACAAAGGGCAAAAGAGAGTAACTAAAGAGCATATAGCAAACTAAAATGAAATACTAAAAAATAAGCCCAAAGGAAAGAAAGGAGAAAAGAACAAAAACAGATAACTGAAAACAGAGTAAAGAGTAAAACAAAGAGTAAGTCCAACCCATCAACAATACTGTTATACATAAATACACCACATACTCCAGTAAGCCGGAGACTTGTCAGAAGGAATACAGGATGCAAAATGTCTACAAAAAAAGATGTACTTTAAATATAATATATGGATGGGCTGAAAATACAAGAGTGGAAATACAAAGTTCATACAAGCAATAAGTTTAATAAAGCATAGTACCAGAAATAAGACTTCAAGTCTAAGAATATTACCAAAGTAAAAAGAGACAGTAAGAGGGACAATTCACCAGGAAACATTAACAATCCTGTAAGCATTTAAAAATACAGTTTCAAAATACATGAAGCAAAAACCGACAGATCTAAAGGAAGAAATGAACAAATCAGCCATCAGAGTAATCTCAGTAACTCTTTGGACAGTCTGTGTGTCTGTGTATCTTGGACAGTCTGTGTATCATAGAAGAGCTGCACAATACTATCAACCGCCTTCTAACTGACATTTGTAGAATCCTCTTCAAGTGCTTATGGAATATTTAAAAGAGAGCAAAACAGTGCCTGACAATCAGCTGGTGGGGGGGGGGGGGCGCCTGGTTCTTTAGAAGAGGCTAGAAAACTGCCTAAATTTTTCTAGAAATGCTAATTTCTTCCCAGAAATGGCTTTCAAATTACATCACTCAAAAAACCAGACCAAACTTAGGACAATTTTCTCTTCCCTTCTAGTCTTTGTGTATGGGGACATGTAGTTCAAGACCTCCCAAGGGAACTCTATCAGTTTTCATCATTATGTATTTAAAAAAGAATGGCATGTAATGAGAAGTCATCCATGGATCCTATGGTATAGTCAGTGTTTTTTGAACAAAGTCAAAGGACAAGATAGGATCTAGCACAATAACAGTGACTCAAAAAATACTTGATAAATGAGTGAACTTTATGGGGAATTCCTTTATATAAAACAGATAAAAGTAGAAAGGTTCCACGCTTACTGTAGGCATTAAACAGAAGCACAGAATAAGAGTGAGACAAGAGTACTACTACCTTTGCCTTCCCTTTAGGCCTGAGGCACCTCAATTTAACACTGGAATCCAAGAGAAACTGATCAATAATTATCTGGAGTCAACAGGCAATGATCTAAGATCAATGAACTATTTCAGACAAATGGTTTGCATTATTATAGGTATCAACTGAACGTTAAATGAATGAATAATCTACAGAGATCTAAACTGAGTTTACTTCTGAGTTACATATTGTGACGTTCTTGGTTAAAAAAAATACGAGAGACCACATGCTGAGGACACTTAATTTTAAAACTCTGAAATCCTATAGATTATGTTCTTTGGCCATAAGTGAATTAAATTAAAAATCAGTGATTGAAAGATACTTAGAAAAGTCCCAAATATTTGGAAATTAACAACATACATCTAAGCAACCCATGGGTTAAAGAAGAAATGACAAAATAAAGTAGAAAATACTTTAGATGATAAGGACTCCACAATATAAAAAATTGGGGAAAGGGGGGCTAAAGGAGAATCTATTGCTTAAATGTTTAAATGTTTATATTAGAAAGAAGAAATATTTTAAATTAATGACAATTTTAGTCAACAATGATATAGTTCTAATTAACACTGTACTGGAGGTCGTAGCCAGTGGCGAGAAAAAGAAAGAATATTAGAAAGGGAAGAAATAAAACTGCTTTTTTACAGCCAAACTCAAAGAAATATAGAGTAGAATGGTGGTTGTCAGGGGTATGGGGGAAATGGGGAGATGTAGGTCAAAAGATGAACTAAAAGTTCTGGGGATCTAACGTACAACATGGTGACTATAATTAACAATACAGGTATACCTCATTTTATTGTGCTTCACAGATATTGTGTATTTGGGTTTGTTTTTTTTTTACAAATTGAAGATTTGCCCTGAGTCAAGCAAAATCTACTGGTGCCATTTTTCCAACAGAATTTGATCACTCCATGCCTCTATGTCACATTTTGGTAATTCTCACAATATTTCAAACTTTTTCATTATATAGTGATCTGTGATCTTTGATGTTACTATTGCAATTGTTTGGGGGAACCATGAATCACACCCATCTAAGATGCTGTATGTGTTCTGACTGCTCCACCTACCAGCCATCTCTGCCCCCACCACCTCCCTATCCCGAGACAAAACAATATTGAAATTAGGCTAATTAATAACCCAATAATGGCCTCTATGTGTTCTAGTGAAAGGAAGATTCGTACATTTCTCACTTTAAATCAAAAGTTAGAAATGATGAAGCTTAACGAAGAATGCTATGTTGAAATCCCAGACAGGCCGAAACCTAGGCCACTTGCACCAAACAGTAAGCCAAATTGTGGATGCAAAAGAAAAGTTCTTGAAGGAAACTAAAAGTGCTACTCCTCACCTCAATACGTAAGGCAAATACTAACAGCCATAAAAGGGGAAATTGACAGTAACACATTCATAGTAGGGGACTTTAACACCCCACTTTCACCCATGGACAGATCATCCAAAATGAAAATAAATAAGGAAACACAAGCTTTAAATGATACATTAAACAAGATGGACTTAATTGATATTTATAGGACACTCCATCCAAAAACAACAGAATACACATTTTTCTCAAGTGCTCATGGAACATTCTCCAGGATAGATCATATCTTGGGTCACAAATCAAGCCTTGGTAAATTTAAGAAAATTGAAATTGTATCAAGTATCTTTTCTGACCACAACGCCATGAGACTAGATATCAATTACAGGAAAAGATCTGTAAAATATACAAACACATGGAGGCTAAACAATACACTACTTAATAATGAAGTGATCACTGAAGAAATCAAAGAGGAAATAAAAAAATACCTAGAAACAAATGACAATGGAGACACAACGACCCAAAACCTATGGGATGCAGCAAAAGCAGTTCTAAGGGGGAAGTTTATAGCAATACAAGCCCACCTTAAGAAGCAGGAAACATCTCGAATAAACAACCTAACCTTGCACCTCAAGCAATTAGAGAAAGAAGAACAAAAAAGCCCCAAAGCTAGCAGAAGGAAAGAAATCATAAAAATCAGATCAGAAATAAATGAAAAAGAAATGAAGGAAACGATAGGAAAGATCAATAAAACTAAAAGCTGGTTCTTTGAGAAGATAAACAAAATAGATAAACCACTAGCCAGACTCATCAAGAAAAAAAGGGAGAAGACTCAAATCAATAGAATTAGAAATGAGAAAGGAGAAATAACAACTGACACTGCAGAAATAAAAAAAATCATGAGAGATTACTACAAGCAACTCTATGCTAATAAAATGGACAATCTGGAAGAAATGGACAAATTCTTAGAAATGCACAACCTGCCAAGACTGAATCAGGAAGAAATAGAAAATATGAACAGACCAATCACAAGCACTGAAATTGAAACTGTGATTAAAAATCTTCCAACAAACAAAAGCCCAGGACCAGATGGCTTCACAGGTGAATTCTATCAAACGTTTAGAGAAGAGCTAACACCTATCCTTCTCAAACTCTTCCAAAATATAGCAGAGGGAGGAACACTCCCAAATTCCTTCTACGAGGCCACCATCACCTTGATACCAAAACCAGACAAGGATGTCACAAAGAAAGAAAACTACAGGTCAATATCACTGATGAACATAGATGCAAAAATCCTCAACAAAATACTAGCAAACAGAATCCAACAGCACATTAAAAGGATCATACACCATGATCAAGTGGGGTTTATTCCAGGAATGCAAGGATTCTTCAATACACACAAATCTATCAATGTGATAAACCATATTAACAAATTGAAGGAGAAAAACCATATGATCATCTCAATAGATGCAGAGAAAGCTTTCGACAAAATTCAACACCCATTTATGATAAAAACCCTCCAGAAAGTAGGCATAGAGGGAACTTTCCTCAACATAATAAAGGCCATATATGACAAGCCCACAGCAAACATCATCCTCAATGGTGAAAAACTGAAAGCATTTCCACTAAGATCAGGAACAAGACAAGGTTGCCCACTCTCACCACTCTTATTCAACATAGTTTTGGAAGTTTTAGCCACAGCAATCAGAGAAGAAAAGGAAATAAAAGGAATCCAAATCAGAAAAGAAGAAGTAAAGCTGTCACTGTTTGCAGATGACATGATACTATACATAGAGAATCCTAAAGATGCTACCAGAAAACTACTAGAGCTAATCAATGAATTTGGTAAAGTAGCAGGATACAAAATTAATGCACAGAAATCTCTGGCATTCCTATATACTAATGATGAAAAATCTGAAAGTGAAATCAAGAAAACACTCCCATTTACCACTGCAACAAAAAGAATAAAATATCTAGGAATAAACCTACCTAAGGATACGAAAGACCTGTATGCAGAAAATTATAAGACACTGATGAAAGAAATTAAAGATGATACAAATAGATGGAGAGATATACCATGTTCTTGGATGGGAAGAATCAACATTGTGAAAATGACTCTACTACCCAAAGCAATCTACAGATTCAATGCAATCCCTATCAAACTACCACTGGCATTTTTCACAGAACTAGAACAAAAAATTTCGCAATTTGTATGGAAACACAAAAGACCCCGAATAGCCAAAGCAATCTTGAGAACGAAAAAAGGAGCTGGAGGAATCAGGCTCCCTGACTTCAGACTATACTACAAAGCAACAGTAATCAAGACAGTATGGTACTGGCACAAAAACAGAAAGATAGATCAGTGGAACAGGATAGAAAGCCCAGAGATAAACCCACGCACATATGGACACCTTATCTTTGATAAAGGAGGCAGGAATGTACAGTGGAGAAAGGACAGCCTCTTCAATAAATGGTGCTGGGAAAACTGGACAGGTACATGTAAAAGTATGAGATTAGATCACTCCCTAACACCATACACAAAAATAAGCTCAAAATGGATTAAAGACCTAAAGGTAAGGCCAGAAATTATCAAACTCTTAGAGGAAAACATAGGAAGAACACTCTATGACATAAATCACAGCAAGATCCTTTCTGACCCACCTCCTAGAGTAATGGAAATAAAAACAAAAATAAACAAATGGGACCTAATGAAACTTCAAAGCTTTTGCACAGCAAAGGAAACCATAATCAAGACCAAAGGACAACCCTCAGAATGGGAGAAAACATTTGCAAATGAAGCAACTGACAAAGGATTAATCTCCAAAATTTACAAGCAGCTCATGCAGCTCAATAACAAAAAAACAAACAACCCCATCCAAAAATGGGCAGAAGACCTAAACAGACATTTCTCCAAAGAAGATATACAGAATGCCAACAAACACATGAAAGAATGCTCAACATCATTAATCATTAGAGAAATGCAAATCAAAAATACAATGAGATATCATCTCACACCAGTCAGAATGGCCATCATCAAAAAATCTAGAAACAATAAATGCTGGAGAGGGTGTGGAGAAAAGGGGACACTCTTGCACTGCTGGTGGGAATGTGAATTGGTTCAGCCACTATGGAGAACAGTATGGAGGTTCCTTAAAAAACTACAAATAGAATTACCATATGACCCAGCAATCCCACTACTGGGCATATACCCTGAGAAAACCAAAATTCAAAAAGAGTCATGTACCAAAATGTTCATTGCAGCTCTATTTACAATAGCCCGGAGATGGAAAGAACCTAAGCGCCCATCATCGGACGAATGGATAAAGAAGATGTGGCACATATACACAATGGAATATTACTCAGCCTTAAAAAGAAATGAAATTGAGATATTTGTAATGAGATGGATAGACCTACAGTCTGTCATACAGAGTGAAGTAAGTCAGAAAGACAAAGACAAATACCGTATGCTAACACATATATATGGAATTTAAGGGGAAAAAATGTCATGAAGAACCTAGGGATAAGACAGGAATAGAGGCGCAGACCTACTGGAGAACGGACTTGAGGATATGGGGAGGGGGAAGGGTGAGTTTTGACAGGGCGAGAGAGAGTCATGGACATATACACACTAACAAACGTAGTAAGGTAGATAGCTAGGGGTAAGCAGCCGCAAGGCACAGGGATATAAGCTTGGGGCTTTGGGACAGCCTGGAGGGGTGGGAGGGGGAGAGTGGGAGGGAGGGAGACGCAAGAGGGAAGATACATGGGAGCACATGTATATGTATAGCTGATTCACTTTGTTATAAATCAGAAACTAACACACCATTGTAAAGCAATTATACCCCAATAAAGATGTTAAAAAAAAATAAAATAAAATAAAAATTAAAAAAAAAAAGTGCTACTCCTGTGAACACAAAAATGATTTAAAAAAAAAAAAAAAGGGCAGAAACACCCTTACTGCTGATAGGAATCACCAGCCACAACACTCCCTTAAGCCAAAGCCTAATCCAAAACAAGGCCCTTTCTTCAACTCTGTGAAGGCTAAAGGAGGTGAGAAAATAGCACAAGAAAAGTCTGAAGCTAGCAGAGGTTCGTTCATGAGGTTTAAGGAAAGAGATGAGTCATCTCTGTAACATCAACGTGCAAGGTGAAGGTGCTGCTGTAAAAGTGACACCAAGGTATCTAGAAGATCTAGCTAAGGTAACTAATGAATGTGGCTACACTAAACAACAGACTTTCAATGTAGGCAAAACAGCCTTATATGGGAAAAAGATGCCATCTAGGACTTCATAGTTAGAGAGAAGTCAATGCCTGGCTTCAAAGCTTTAAAGGATAGGCTGACTCTCCTAATGACTCTCTCATTAGGGACTAATGCAGTTGGTGACTTTAAAGCCAATGCTCATTTACCATTCTAGGGTCCTAGGGTCCTTAAGAATTATGCTAAATCAACTCTGCCTGTGATCTATAAATGGAACAACAAAGCCTGGATGACAAAGCCTGCATTACAACATAGTTTACTGAATAACTTAAGGCCACTGTTGAGACTTACTGCTCAGAAAAAAGATTCCTTTCAAATTTTTACTGCTCACTGACAATGCACCTGGTCACCCAAGAGCAATGATGGAGAGGTACAACAATATTAATGTTGTTATCATGCCTGCTAACACAACATCCATTCTGCAGCCCGTGGATCAAGGGGTAATTTTGGCTTTGAAGTCTCATCATTTGCAAAATACATTTCGTAAGGCTGTAGCTGCCATAGATAGTGATTCCTCTGATGATCTGGGCAAAGTCCACTGAAAACCTTCTGGAAAGAATTCACCATTCTAGCTGCCATTAAGAACATTCACAGGAGTTTGGAAGAATTTGATTCCAACCCTCGTGGATGACTTTGAGGGGTTCAAGACTCCAGTGGAGGAAGTAACTGCAGATGTGGTGGAAACAGCCAGAATTGAAGCCTGAAGACGGGACTGAATTGTTGCCATCTCATAAGACTTTCACAGATAAGGATTTGCTTCTGATGGATGAGCAAACAAAGTGGTTTCCTGAGATGGAATCTACTCCTGGTGAAGATATGGTGAAGGGTGATGAAATGAGACAACAAAGGATTTAGAATATGACATAAACTTAGTTGATAAAGCAGCAGCAGGGTTTGAGAGCAATGACTCCAATTTTGAAAGAAGTTCTACTGTGGGTAAAATGCTACTAAATAGCATTGCATGCTACAGAGAAATTGTTCGTAAAAAGAAGAGTCAATCGATGTGGCAAACTGCAGTGCTGTCCTATTTTAAGAAATTGCCACAGCTGCTCCAAGCTTCAGGACCACCACTCCCATCAGTCAGAAGCCAGGGACATCGAGGCAAGACTCTCCATCAGCAAAAAGACTACCATTCACTAAAGGCTAAGATGATGGCTAGCATTTTTTTTAGCAATAAAGTATTTTTAAATTAAGGTATGTACACTGTTTTTATTTTTTAAGATATAATGCTATTGCACACTTAACAGACTACAGCATAGCATAAACGTAACTTTTTGTATAGACTGGAAAGCTAAAAAATCCTAGTGATTCACTTTATTGAGATATTTGTCCTATTGTGAGGTCTGGAACAAGCCCACAATATCTCCAAGGTATGGCTGTACTGTATCATATATATGAAAGTTAAGAAAGTAGATCTTAAAAGTTACCACCACACACACACGAAAAGGTAATTATGTGAGGGGATGGACATGTTAACTAACTTAATTGTGGTAATCATTCTGTAATATATATGTGTATTAAATCATCACACTGTATACCTTAAACTTATATTTTTCATATGTCAATAATCTCAATAAAGCAGGAATAAAAACCCTTTATCTGAACAATGACATAATTGTTTACACAGAAAGTCTCTGAAGCAACTTCTAGAACTAATTAGTGAATTTAGCAATGTTGTAGGATTTAATGGCAACTTATAAAAATCCATTTTATTTCTATTACAGCAATAAACTATTTGAAAATTAAAAATTTAAATTCCATTTACAATGGTGCCAAAAACATAAAATACTTAGACAAAAGGTTTAATTAATGCAAGATGTGTAAGACCTGTTTACTAACAACTAAAAATCTTGCTGAAAGATATTAAATAAACCTAAGTATATAAAGGAATATATTAGATTAAATGACTCAAGATGTCCATTTTCCCTAATTCCCTAATAATATGTGCTCTATTTTTTCAAATCCATTGCAATCATTATTTCAGCAAGGTATTTTTATAGCAACTGACAAGCTGATCTAATACATATATGGAAATGCAAAAGATCCTGAAAAGCAAAACATCTGGACAAAGAAGAACACACAACATGGACGAATCTCATAAATATTTAGTTGACCAAGAGAAGCTGAACATGAAAGACTAGATACTGAATGATTCCATTTATATAAAGTTCTAGAAGTGGCAAAACAAACTGGAAGTGAAAAAAATTTCAACAGTGGTTGCCTCTCGGGGGAAAGAGGATGAAAGAACTTTCTGGGTGATTGAAATGTTCTGTATCTTGATACACTGTATATGCATTTGTCAGATCTAATCCTACTAAGTATTATGATTTGTGTACTTTACCATTTGAAAATTTTACCTAAAAATACAAACAAGGAAAAAGAAGAACTTCAGACAATGAAATAATAATCAAAATGGAAAGTAGCAACAAAAAAAATTCATGTTTATTTAGTATACGATAAAGTTCCCTAAGAATTGATAAGGAAAGATCTCTAAAATATAAATTAAGTGAAAAAAAATGTACAATATTTTAGTAAGCTACTCTCTGTGTAAAAAAGGACAATTAAAACTTTAAGTATTTGCACATGCATATGGGACACACACACACACACACACACGCACACACACACACACACCATGAACAGGAGTTACTTGAGGTGGGGAGAGGGAGGGAAGGGTAAATTTTTCGATGTTTGTTGTTTTTATGTATGCATGTACACATAAAACATATACAGATTTTTAAACCATGTGAATGTATTGCCTTTTATCAAATTAAACAAATCAAACAAAATAATACTGCCACAGAATAAAATGTAAGTCAAGTTGTCTTGACATTTCTATTAAAAGATATGCTTCTAACCTTAGATAACTAAGAAGTACAGATTGTTATTTCCTATTCTGCGTCATTTCAGCTCACTCTGGGCATCACTAAAGGAGATAATAAAATGCCAGCCTGAGCCCTGTTTATTCTCTTCTAGCAAAATGTCCTCTCTATATAACATGGGCCTTTGGTACCCATTTTCTTCCACATATATTTATGTCAACAGCCCCTTCCTAGCCACCTTTTGACTTAACTACTAATTCTTTTTTAGGTATACCTAGCAAACGAGGTCAATTTTTAAGACCTAGTAGTCCAAGGGATTTTTTTTTTTTTTTTTTTTTTTTTTTGCGGCACGCAGCCCTCTCACTGTTGTGGCCTCTCCTGTTGCGGAGCACAGGCTCTGGACGCGCAGGCTCAGCGGCCTTGGCTCACGGGCCCAGCCGCTCCGCGGCATGTGGGATCTTCCCGGCCTGGGGCACGAACCCATGTCCCCTGCATCGGCAGGCAGACTCTCAACCACTGTGCCACCAGGGAAGCCCAGTCTAGGGGATTTAAATCAGGTGGTTTTAATCATTCCCTCTTCCTTAAAGATTCTTACTAACCAAAGTTTTTATTTATGGGGAAAATAATCCCCATAAGACCTTGAGCTCCCAAAGGTCTTTGTATACCTACCACCTAGCAAGCAAGGTATCTGGTGACTAAATTAATATTTTTATAGCATAAAAACTGGACCAAAACGTTCCTAGGCACACTAAATCATAATACATTAAACAACAGTGGGGAAAATGGATCTCTCAGGTTTTCAGTTTGTTCAGAAGGAGTGGCAAGTTACAACTGCAAGTATGTACAGGTCCTAAAAGATATTAAAAGAAACAAACCCAGGAAAAATGTTAGAGAAATAGCACTGATTGTAACAACTATTTTATAAAAGTCTTTTGCACATTCTTTATTTCAATAAATCTAAAATGCAACATTATCTTGTGTTAAACTTAAAAGGAAAAACTTCAAAATTTATTTATATGATGCATCCCAAAGTGAAAAAATGTGCATCTTAAAACCAATGAAATATGTAATAGCAATCACCTTCATAAATTAGCTGCTACATGTCAGGTACTATGTAAGACTTTAAATATATTATGGACCTTATAATCACCTGCAAGCTGTGCATTATTATCTCACTTTAAATTTGAGGAAACCGAGCCTCAGAGGGATAGTAAAACAATCTCACCAAGGTCAGATTCCTAACAAGTGGCAGGGCCAGGATTCCAGCCCACTCTTGTCCAACAATGCTCTCCACTCCACCAAGAGCTTTCGGAGCTTTTACTTTCTCACCACCTACATCAGCATTTCTGTGACTAAAACCTGGGGATCCCTGGGCACATCAAATATAGTACTCTCAAGGGTCTGTCTGGTTCCTACAATAATATTTTAAGTTACATTTTTATTCTGAGTAAATAGCAGCTTTACATAAATCTTCTAAACACATATTCTGGATAACCTGGTAAGCACTAGTCTTGCTCGGCTGCATCATCTCGGTGTCTGGGTCTGGATCTGGGTTTGACAATCACCTCAGCACCAAAGGTAAGTAGAGAGGTTGACTTAACATGTAAATGATGAGAGCACTCCAAAAAGGCCAAATGATATCAGGATGTGCTAAATAAATTACGTTTCATAGTAGGCTTAGAGAAAAGAGGTAGAGAATTTAGCAACACAGGGCGCACGGTAGTATGCTGGCCTCAAAAGATCCTTAGTCATTCAGCAGCACAATCACAATGGAAACAGAAAATCAATATTAACAAATCATTAACTTGATGTTAGAATTTTCTTGGTTATAGAACTCAGTATAAATCAACCTTTTGATAAGCATAAGTTTACACTAAATTATGTTTCTAAACATTTAAACAGGGCTTCCCTGGTGGCACAGTGGTTAAGAATCCGCCTGCCAACGCAGGGGACATGGGTTCAAGTCCTGGTCCAGGAAGATCCCACGTGCCGTGGAGCAACTAAGCCCATGAGCCACAACTAATGAGCCTGCGCTTTAGAGCCCACGAGCCACAACTATTGAGCCCACGTGCCACAACTACTGAAGCCCGTGCGCCTACCACAACAAGAGAGGCCACCGCAAGAAGAAGCCCGCGCAACGCAACTAAGAGTAGCCCCTGCTCGCCACAACTAGAGAAAGCCCGTGAGCAGCAATGAAGACCCAACGCAACCAAACATAAATAAATAAATTTATAAGCATTTAAACAACATTAAGAGAAGTCCACAAGAAATGTCTATACATTACTTGAACGTGAAACGTATCAACCTGCACAACACCAAGCTGTTGACAAGTAGTAAGGAAGAGAAGGATGGGTCTGAAAACATTAAACTCATACAAATACCTGCTAGGTGAAATCCATATATCCTAAAGAAAGTATTAGACTTTATTAATTACAAAATTAACTACAGTGATAGCACTATCCCATACACATTAGCTCAACATCTCCTAAATTTGACTATCTGACTTTAGGACAGTCTAAAAACTCTTTAGTTTTAAAAAATACCATGCTAATTGGTTAAAAACAAAAATTGGTCTCAGATAAATTCTACCTGCCTGATCAAAATTTGATATTGTTCATCAATGCAATTAACATAGATTATAAATTTATGTTGAAATAAGATGTAATAGACCGTAAGTCATCTACGATGCTGTCCCTGCATCAATTCACAGACAGATGAGCAAGCATGTCCATGTTAGAATATCATGCAAAGTCCAATCCTTTGTATGAAACACAATTTCTTAAAGGCAGATTATCAACTGTGAAACTTTCTTGCTTACATAGATTGAATTTTAAAAATCTGGGAAAAAGAGGCTGGAACAGCTATTAAAATCATCAGGACACTAAACTGCCAAAAAAAAAAAAAAACCTCTATGGCATATAGTATATTAGTTGACCACTGGACTAACCAGACGACTTTGTAGTAAACCTGGAAGAAATCCTTATAGAATTGCCCTGTAATCACTTTTACAATAATTATCAGCAAAACCATTAAAGCTTTTTTTCATCAAAGAATAAACCTTTGAAAACTGGTTAAAATTTAAAATCTAGTGTACAATTTACCAACCATATATATGTATAGGTATTTTATACACACATCTACATTAACATTTTGAACTTTGGTTCAAACAGACATTGTTTGTTAATTAATATACTTTTTGAATTAAGGACGTATATTTATTTGTATACTTGTTATCAGGAGATAGAAGAGAAGTAATGTGAACTAAGCTCAAGAAAATAACACTGCCTTTGAAGGTTCATACCACAGAAGCATATAAGCCATTAAACAAGCTGTACTGTCCCTACAGTATTTGCACAATTTACTGCAGCAGTTAAACCACCAGTGTCAAAAGTAATAAGCCTCATTATGTTTTACTAATTCATTATTTTTCACGAACTTCTTGTCTAAAGAGTATATTTCTTCTACAAATCAAAAGGAGTAGGATCTAGACTGTCACTGGGGAAACCCATATAAGCAATGCTGAACACTGAGTAAAATGAAAGGGTTCAACAAAAGAAACTTCACTTGAGGCTCCAGCTCGATTACTGATGTACTCATGAAACACGGACTGCTACAGAATAATCTGCAACCACCCATTCAAAATATTTTTTTTCTAAAGCATTCCTGTTTTTTTTTTTTTTTTAATGTATTTATTTATTTATTTTTGGCTGCTTTGGGTCTTCGTTGCTGCGTGCGGGCTTCCTCTAGTTGCGGCGAGCGGGAGCTACTCTTCGTTGCAGTGCGCGGGCTTCTCACTGCGGTGGCTTCTCGTGTTGCCGAGCACGGGCTCCAGGCGCGTGGGCCTCAGCAGTTGTGGCACACGGGCTCAGTAGTTGTGGCCCACGGGCCCAGCTGCTCCGTGGCATGTGGGATCCTCCCGGGCCAGGGATCGAACCCGTATCCCCTGCATTGGCAGGCGGATTCTTAACCACTGCGCCACCAGGAAAGCCCCACCCGTTCAACATTATTTCTACTTATAACAGATCAGTCCTTCCATTTTGTATATGACTAGCAAGACTAAAAGTTTATATCACCACAGGAATCAAGAGCTGATAGCTGTAATAAAAAAATAAAGTCTCTGTAAGTATATGTACTACGTGTGTCTGTATACTTCACTTCACACCATTATACAGCTGAGGGATGGACAATGGAAAAAAAGAAAATGCCTACCTCCAGATAGTTTTTTTTTTTTTTTTTTTGGCGGTACGCGGGCCTCTCACTGTTGTGGCCTCTCCCGTTGCGGAGCACAGGCTCCGGACGCATAGGCTCAGCGGCCATGGCTCACGGGCCTAGCCTCTCCGCGGCATGTGGGATCTTCCCGGACCGGGGCACAAACCCGTGTCCCCTGCATCGGCAGGTGGACTCTGAACCACTGAGCCACCAGGGAAGCCCCCTCCAGATAGTTTTTAACCTTCACTCCATCACCAAGAAAGGAGCTTTAGGTACAACCTTGTTCTTAACGAATTAGCAAAGGATACAAGTGAACAATTAAGAAATTTTCATTGGCTACAGAAAACTTAAGCAAATTGCCAACATTTATTTTAAGCATCTGCTATGTACCTGGCACTGTTCAAAGTGCTTCATATGTATTATCTAATTTATACTCATATCAACCCTATAAAGTGAATTAACATGACCATTATTTTCATATAAAGAAAGAAATGTGAGCAGTTAAATAACTCAAAAAGTGGGCTTCCTTGGTGGCGCAGTGGCTGAGAGTCCGCCTGCCGATGCAGGGGACACGGGTGCGTGCCCCGGTCTGGGAAGATCCCACATGCTGCTGAGCGGCTGGGCCCGTGAGCCATGGATGCTGAGCCTGCGCGTCCGGAGCCTGTGCTCAGCAAAAAAAAAAAATAACTCAAAAAGTCACAAAGTTATTGAGGTAACAGCCAGGATTTACATCCACTTCTGGCTGGCTTAAAAGCCTAAATTTTAAAAGGTATACTTCTGCAGAATGATAGTTTAAAATCTGTAGTTTCAAACTTTTATAGGAACATGTATTAACTATGTTTTCTTATTTTCTGTATCCTTGATACTCTGGCATTTGAAGCCTTGATCCTGGAAAGACTACCCCTCCTCCCAGGTCTAGAGGTGGCAAGAGACTCCCTTGAGAGCTCACCTTTGAAACACAAACCAACCGATCCAGAGCTCACACCCCTAACTGTTTTAATCAAACTCTGACACACACCAAGCCAATATTCTTCCTGCCCTAAATCACCCTAGGGCTAGGTACTGGACAACTAGAAACTAGCCCTACAGTCCAGAGACTGGCCAAAATTACTAAAAGTATCTAATCCTAAACTTAACTCAGCATATCTACCCAGCACTATCATTCCTTCCCTGGAAAACTCCAATAAAGGCTCTGAGCCATGCTGTCCTTGCCCCAATATCTATTTATCAATCCATCTTATTTTTTGATGCATTCAAAACTGTCGTAGATACTTCAAATCTAGACCTTAAAGAATGCGTATATTGTTAACTAGAGCTCACTGCTCACTCTTTTTTTGAGGTAATATTTACAGTGTCAAACAAATCTTAATGGTACCATTTTGTTAGTTTTATCAAATACATAAATTGGGTAACCCTCTGTCCTGCCAAGAATTCCCTCCTACTCCTTTCTCAGTTAATCCCTGTAATCCCCTCCCCCACCCGCAAAGGCAATCACTGATGTGTTTTTTTTCCCCCCAAGATAGGCCATTCTGGTGGTTGTGCAGTGTATTTCACTGTTTCACAATCTGCGTTTTCCTGATGACTAACAGTACTGCACACTTCCCATTTGCTCAGTGGCCCTTTCTATATCTTCTTTTGTGATGGAAGTGAGCAATCTTTTGCCCATTTTTAAAATCAGGATATTCCTCTTCTCACTACTGAGTTACAGAAATTCTTTATAAAGTGTGGATACAATCCTCTTGTCAGAAATATATTTTGCAAATATTTTCTTCCACTCCATGACTTGTTTATTCATTTCTTAATGGTTTTTGATGAAATACTTTTTTAATATTGATGAAGTCTATCTTAACAACTTCCTCTTATTGCTTTCCATATCCTTTAAAGAAAAAAACCCTTTGCCTACCTCCGTCACAAATGTCTTCTCCTATACAAGCTTGATAGTCTTAACTTTTAGATGAGAACCATGATCCATTTGGAATTAATTTTTTTGAATGGTTTAAGGTGAGGCCAAGGTTCATTCTTCCAGATGGAGAATCCAGTTCTCCCAGTATTATTTATTGAAGACTTTCCTGTCCCTACTGGATTGCTTTGGCAAATCTGTCAAAAATCAAACAACCACATAAGTATCTATTTTAAGGTTCTGTATTTTATCCCATTTATCTACCTGTTTGTTTTTATGCCAGAAACACAATGTATGATTACTGTGGCTTCACAGAAAGTCTTGAAGTCAGATAATTTAAGTCTTCTAACTTTGCTGATCTTTTTCAAGATTGCTTTGGACATGCTAGGTCCTAAATTTTAGGATAAGTTTGTACATTCTATGAAAAACATATATATTTTTAGGGTTTGATGGAGATTGATTTGATTCAGATTAAACTGGGAGAGAACTAACTTAATACTAGTGAGTGCTCCAATTCGCAAACATGGTATGTCTGTCAATTTATTGTATGGTAGTTCCAACATGAAGGTTGTCTCAGGGTTGGTCTCCATTGGTCTCCTCCTGAGAAAGGGTCACACTTTCTTTGCTCTTCATGCGTTGAGTAACTTAAAGTCTGTATGCTGGACACTGTGAACGTTACACGATGGAGATGCTAGATTCTGTTATATTCCTCTAAGTGTTAACTGTTCTTGTTTTGGCAGGCAATTAACTTGTTCACACTCAAACTCTGTCTTTGAACAATTCCAATTAGTTTTTCACCAGCCTAGTGATTTCAGCAAAGTTTTTAAGGAAAATCTGGGGCTCCCCTTCTGTGGCTCTCTCCATGCCAGAATTCTCCTCTCACTCTTCAGCAACTGTGGTTGTCCTAAACTCTGATCTCTGGTTCTTCAGGACAGAAAAGGCAGGTTTCATATTGAAATTGTAGCTACCCTGCACATTCTGCATGGATAAAAGCTATAAGAACAGAAAATTCACCTCATGTCACCTGCTTCTTCCAAGGGTCAAATCTCCTTCAAATGTCTATTTTGTTTGTTCATTCTCTAGTGCCTTATTTTTTTTCTTTTTATTTTGTGCAGAGTTTATAATTGTTATCTAGGGAGTCTAAGTCTGATAAAAGCGTATCTAGATATATGAGAAGAATTCTCTCCCCATTTGTTTAGTCTTCTTTAATTTTTCTCATTAAGGTTTTGAAATTTCAGTGTACAGATCTTATGTCTTTAAAAAAATGTATTCCTGGGGCTTCCCTGGTGGCGCAGTGATTGAGAGTCCGCCTGCCCATGCAGGGGACACGGGTTCATGCCCCGGTCCGGGAAGATACCACATGCTGCGGAGCGGCTAGGCCCGTGAGCCATGGCCGCTGTCCGGAGCCTGTGCTCCACGACGGGAGAGGCCACAACAGTGAGAGGCCCGCGTACCACAAAAAAAAAAAAAAAAAGTATTCCTAGGTATTTTATTGGTGCTACTATTCATAGAATTGTTTTCTTAATATTACTTCCATTTGTCTGCTGTTAATATTTATGAAAATACAACTGATCTTGTAAGATGAAGCCTTGCTAAATTTACTTGTTTGCTTTAGTGACTGTTTTTGTAGATTCCTTAAGGTTTCTTACATAATCATATCATCTACAAAAAGCAAGAGTTTTGACCCATTCTTTCAGATCTTTATGCCTCTTATATTTCATTTTCCTGCCTCACTGCACTGGCTAGGTCCTCTACTAAAATAATTAATTGAAGAAGACATAAGAATGGACATCCTTGTCCTACTTCTGATCTTAGGGAAAACATATTATTTTGTGAGTAAGTATATTCTTAAGCCGTCAGTTTTTCTTAAATGTCCTTTATCAAACTGAGGAAACGTCTTTACATTTCTCATTAGCTGGGAGTGCTTGTCATGAATGGATGAATTTTTGTTAAATGCTTCTGACCAAGTAAAGTGATCAACATTGTTTTTCTCCTTTGTTAGTGCTGTGCATTACACTGATTAATTTTTGAATATTATAAACTAACCTTGCATTGTTGAGCTAAATCTCACTCATTCATAATGTGCTCTTTGTATACTGCTGGAGTATATGTTTTGTTAACAACTTTTTAAACCTATGTTCATGACAAGTATCAATCTCTAAATTTTCTCCTTTTGGTGCCATCTTTGTCAGGTTTTGCTAGCAGGGTTATACTGACCTCAGAAAATAACTGTTTTTCTGAGTTTCTATGCAATTGATGTTGTTTCTTGCTCAAATGCTTGAATTTACCAGAAAAACCAACTGGACCTGGAGTTTTTTTTGTGGGAAAGATTTTGATTATGAATTCAATTTCTTTAATTGATTATAGGGGCTATCCAAATCTTCCACTTCCTCTTGCACCAGCCAGGGTAACATGTTTTTAAAGAAATTTGACTATTACAAATTATTGACATAAAGTTGTTTAAAATATATCCATAGTATGCTTCTAATGTCTGTAGGATCTAGCATGATAATATCTCTTTCATTTCATACATAGCTAATTTATGGTTATGGGCGCTCTCTTTTTTTTCTCCATCAGCATTATAGGAGTTTATTCAATTTTATTGATCTTTCTAAATAATCAGCTTTTGGATTTATCATCTCTGTTGTCTCTTTTCTAATCATTGATTTTCTGCTCTTATTTTTATTATTCCTTCCTTCTACTTACTTTCCATTTTCTTTGACCTTTTTCATAGTTCCCTAGGTGACGTCTTAGATAACTTTTCTTTTCTAGTATAATTATTTAAAGCTATAAATTTTCCTTTAAGCACTGTTTTAGCTGCATCCCACTTATTTGATATGGTATAACTTGATTATCATTTAGTTTGATATATATTCTAATTTTGCTCATGGTTCTCTTCTAAATGACCCATGGGTCAAAGAATTATGATAACTTCCATTCTTAATATGTCTTGCTGGTATTAATTTCTAATTTTGTTCTACTGTTGGCAGAGAACATACTCTGTTGATTTCAATCTTTTAAAATTTATTGAGATTTGTGCCCTGCAAATAGTCTTTCCTGGTGATGTTACCAAGAGTACTTGAAAAGACTGTTATTATACTGATTTTAAAATTAGGTCTTCTATGCCTTTACTTACTTTTTTGGTCTAATTGAACTCTCCAACTATTACCACAATTTTTTGTCATTTTGACCCATTAATTCTATCCAGTTTCACTCATGTATTCTGAAGCTTTTTTTATTAAGTAGATACACATTTATGGTTATGGCTCCTCAGAGATATCATTTTATAATCTTCTGACCCTCTCGCTTCTGCAAAAGGTCACCTGTCCTTCACATCATCGTTCCCAGGTATATAACATGTCATTGCTCACGGCTGCTTTCAAGACTTTCTCTTTCATGGGTTTGACTATGATGCACCTAGGTGTGGTTTACTTTTCAATTATCCTTATTGAGTTTAATGAGGAATCTGACTCCATTCTTGATATGTGACTGTTAAGAGTTTCAAGTCCCATCATGTCCTCACCCCTCTGCCTCAAATCTGAGCAAGCTGATAAGGAAGCCCTTGGGGCTGGTGAGAATTTTAAACCAGGCAAGTCTGGGCACACACAGGAGTGCAGGAATTATCACCCCAGCCCCATGTCTCCTGTCACTCCTTTCTCAAGTAATTTTTGGACCAGTTTGGGAGCCTGCCCTGCTTTCCCCAGAAAGCCTTATCATATGAACAATAATCTTTTTCATGCCCTTTCAGTACATGTTTGGCTTCATCAGTCTCACATCAAAATCAAACTTGGGGAGGGATCCACCCCACATATAGTTCACACTGATTAAGCACTTACTATATTTCAAGCATAGCACTAAGTCCTTACACATACTGAATCACTTAATCTTCCAATAACCCACAATTTAGGCAGTTACCCCATTTGACAAATGAGATAACGGAAGCACAGAGATGAAGTGACATGTCTAAGGTCATACAGCTAGCAAGTGGCGGGGACAGAGGCTGCATTCTTAATTACCAACACTATTCTGTCTCTTATATAGTTTACTAAAAATAAAAACATAGCAAGACAAAATTAAAACAATAACTTTGGTATAGAATTTCTGATAAGTAAAGCACTATAGAATGTGCTTAATTATAAAAACTAGAGATTTCACTGTAAGAGTTATAATTTCTCAGGAAAAAAAACTCTTTGGACAAGGAAATTAGTAGAGCTACTCCCAAATTAAAATACGGGGAGACACTAAAATTTCCATGGAGTCCAATAAGATAAAACTGATACTCTTCTTCTTTGGTTTGGAACAGCTCTTTTTAGAAGCAGAAGAAAGGACCAAGTGATGACTGAAAAATTTTTTACCTTTCCCTTTAAAGTTATGTTGAAAACACACTTTGAGATCTTGCTAGATGTTTCTACTGCCTTTGAAAATTAACAAAATATCTCCCACACAAATAAAATAGGCCCTATCATTGAAAAGATTTAAATATCAATTCTAAAAATAGTTGCTCAAAATATTTCAAGTCCTGGGCTTCCCTGGTGGCACAGTGGTTGAGAGTCCGCCTGCCGATGCAGGGGACACGGGTTCGTGCCCCGGGCCGGGAAGATCCCAAATGCCGCGGAGCTGCTAGGCCCGTGAGCCATGGCTGCTGAGCCTGCGCGTCCGGAACCTGTGCTCTGCAACGGGAGAGGCCACAACAGTGAGAGGCCCGCGTACCGCAAAAAAAAAAAAAAAAAAAAAAAGCTACATACTTCACACAGATGTATGTAACATTCCTCCATTCTCCCCATATAGTCTACCTGTCCCCAGCACCACTAAATTTGGATTCCCAAGTTTTCAAAAGGAGAATACAGACAGCTTATTAAAAAAGCTGGATTTAGGGCTTCCCTGGTGGCGCAGTGGTTGAGAGTCCGCCTGCCGATGCAGGGGACACGGGTTCGTGCCCCGGTCTGGGAAGATCCCACATGCCGCGGAGCGGCTGGGCCCGTGAGCCATGGCCGCTGAGCCTGCGCGTCCGGAGCCTGTCCTCCGCAACGGGAGAGGCCACAACAGTGAGAGGCCCGCGTAACGCATAAAAAAAAAAAAAAAAAAAAAAAAAAAAAGCTGGATTTGTTGAGTCTTCCCATATCATTACCCTCAAGCAAGCTCCTGTCAAACTGTTTTCCTCCTTTCTGCGTAAAATTTCAGAAAGATCCCATGGCTGTTCTAGTCACACCCAAATAGATTATATATATATAACATAATAAACCTCTTTGCAGAAATTAAAATTTTATTACCCTGATCTAAATCAAAACTTTATTCTCTCATTCAATTTTGCTAATTTCACATCTTCCAGGACTCTCTAGCTGTTACCTCTAAGGGCCCTGTAGGTTCTGGAACATCAAGAAGGGGGGGTTTTAGGGGAAGAGGGAACAGCCTTATAAGGTCAGAAGCCCAAATGCAGCCTCTTCCCTGTAGTTAGTTCCTGTTGCAGAAATTTCTCTGGCTGTTTGGCTTGGGTCACTCTGACTTTCCAAGTTGAGCCTCTTGATCTGTTCAAGACAAGTCAACTTCAACTACCTTAGTAAAGTCCACCTGGCCCATGGGAAAATTCTTGCACCTTTGATGCACCGCACTCTGAACGTGCAGACCATTCCAACAGCGCCCTGCCTTCATTCTACTGATGCAGGAGCAGCTCCAGCTGCTCTCTCACTTTTTAGCCTTTTTCAGGTGACAGTCAGGTACCAGTCTATTTATCTCCTAAACCTCATGTCAAACTGAGAAGTTCCCTGAAGCCCCTCAATTTGGATGAAGAAAGGGGAAATGCCACAGCATACCCTACTCGCTCCCAAGTTTTCACATGGGATCCCTTCCACAAACTCTTGTATTTTATTTACATGGCTCAGAGGTCAGTGATGGGTTAACTGTAGCAAATACTTGTCTCAGCTAATCCTTTCTGCAAGTCCTGCATGAATGGTATAGCACCTCAATTCTCAGTATAGGTTACTTGCAATCAGTTGTCCTCTGATTTCGGGTCTCTGAATAAACACCAGAAGAGTCCCACTTTCAAAAGCTGTTACAATTTTGCTTCCACGTAAGACATAAGCAGGTCATAGCAGGCTAATGTTCCCTATTGCAACAACTAGGGGGGAAAAAGTAACAAAAAATACTTGTTCAAAGACAACGGAGAGCTATTAAAGTAATGAGATCTAAATGAACAAAGACTGAGAGAAGTGAGAACACTTTCTGGTGAACTGACGACTGTCTGTCATTTCCTTCCCTGGGGTCACCTGCAGATTCTAGGTACACACTGAGCATCAGGCTCGGTCTGGGATGAAAAACTCTACTGAAGAAAATAACACAGTCAAACATTTGACAATCACAAGATTCTCCTTCCTCAAAGACATCTGCCTGATTTTAAAAATGCAAGCATCAGGAGGCCCAAGAGCCAAACTCAAGCTATGGAAGAAGAGTAGAAGTGAATCTCCCACAGTGTTTGAGGGTGTGGAGGACAGAGACCTGCCAGGTTTTTAAGCAAAATCCCAGGAGAATCTTATTTGCAGAAAAGGTACGTGCCAGTGTAGACTAAATCAAATGAAAATGGCAACCAAGCCTCAACCCTGCTCAACCCCTGAGAAGATTAAGGTGATCAGCCTATCTACCTGACAGGGGAAAGCATCATTTGCAGCATCTCTAATTCTCTTGTATGCAATATATGGCGTACAATCAAAATTACACAGCACATGAAGAGGCAGGAAAATGTGATGATAATCAACAGAATGAACGGACAATAACAGAAGCAGACCTGAAGGTGATCCAGATTAGAGACGACAGAGACTATAAAATAACTACTATAAATATATTAAAGAAAATTCAGAAAATAGAGGTGAAGAATAGAGATTCAGAATCTATAATATCAAAGGAACATACTAAAAATGAAGAATATAGTATTTTAAATTAAGAACTTATTGGATATGTTTAACAGAAGACTGAACATAGCAGAAAATAGGAGCAGTAAACTCAAACTCAGGTCAATAGAAAATATCCGAACTGAAAGAGGAAAAACACAAATAATCTAAAGAACAGAGTATAAGAGACATGTGGGACACAGTCATTTCAGTCCAATTACCAGGTAAGATTTAACACAAGATTGAAGAATATCCTAAACTGGTGTTTTACTACTATTTTCCATCTTCACAGTCTATGTGTGGTACTGTCAACTTCAGGTCCCTTAGATCAGTGGTCCTCAACCTTTTTGGCACCAGGGACCACTGTGTGGAAGACAATTTTCCTACAGACCGGGGTAGGGGGGTGGGGGAGGTGTTTTCAGGATGATTCAAGCACACTGCGTTTATCGTGCACTTTATTTCTATTATTGTTACATTGTAATATATAATGAAATAATTATACAACTCACCATAATACAGAATCAGTGTGAGCCCTGAGCTTGTTTTCACTTGACACTCACTGATAGGGTTTTGATATGAGTCTGCAAGCAGTTGATTTATTATGGTCTCTGTGCAGCCAGATCTCTCTGCTAATGATAATCTGTATTTGCAGCCGCTCCCCAGCACCGCCTCAGCCCCACCTCAGATCATCAGGCATTAGATTCTCCTAAGGAGCACGCAACCTAGATACCTTACAGGCGCAGTTCACAGTAGGGTTCACACTCCTATGAGAATCTAATGCTGCCGCTGATCTGACAGGGGGCGGAGCTCAGGCGGCAACACGAGCGACGGGGAGCAGCTGTAAATACAGATGAAGCTTCACTCACTCGCCCACCGCTCACCTCCTGCTGTGCGGCCGCGTTCCTAACAGGCCATGGACCAGTACCAGTCCGTGGCCTGGGGGTTGGGGACCCCTGCCTTAGATGGTAGTGGTACATTTACTTGTATTACCAGCGGGGACAACATAGGCCTGGAAATACTCTACTACAAGACAGGCAGGAGAAGGAGCAAACAATATAGTTAAATGTTTTCCCCAATAATAATGATCTTCCTAGAATGTGGTTAGTCACATAGTCTGGGCAAAGTGGAATGGTTCCAGATAAGACTGGAAAGAGACCAAAGATGCTGAGAAAATAAATGATGGTTATAATTTTTTAAATGCTTATTATTTTAGCTAGGTTGATTCTAAGTTGAGAAATGAATTCTTTAAAGCCAATACGTTACGTGAACGGGACAAGAAAAGTGGGGATGACGCTTGTTGCATCGAGCGTTAAATTTAAAATTATATATTAATTAACCTGGGTAATAATCCTATAATTTTATAAAGGAACCTAGGTCCTAGGGCAGTTGGATGTTTTCCCTGATAAGGTAAATGATAAAAATGCCCTACCGAAGAATACAGCATATACACAAAAGGGCTCTGAATACCAGGGTCCTAGAGCATAAGCTCCCTCAAAAAAAAAGAACTGTAAATGTAGGCACCACATAAAGCTTAAGGGTCTTAGCAAAGTGTCTTTCAAATTGTGTTTCACAGGACCATAGTGAAGCGCTCATTACAAGCGCCTTCACAACTTATACACAGAACATATAGAAAGAAAATGACAAGTTGGATGCTGAGGCTGATAATCTCAAAGTTCTAGTTTGCATTTATAAAATGTTTCATTGTTTTGATGAACTGATTTTATAAATAAATGTTATACTAAATTATGATAGCTGTCTGGCAGAAATGTTTACTAAGCAAAGATAGACAATACAATTTTATGTGAGTTCTTTTAGAAAACCTGGAAGGAAAATGAAGACATGGAATATCTGTGAAAATTTCAAACAAATCATATTCATGGCTGTAGTGCTTTATAGCTTACAAACTAAACTTAACATTATTTCAAAGGACCCAAAAATAGTACTGTGAAAGAACTCAGATAGTACCACCCGTGTCACAGATGAAGAAACAGTCAAAAGTATAATCACATGCCTCAGGATTCACATTCATCAGTACTGAAGAAGCTGACTCAAAAACAAGTCATCAAACTTCAGAGTTCTTTCTGTCATAGTATTCCATATATATTATCTCATACACACACACACCCCCACACACAGTCTATTTCTATGTGTGAACGAGGGAGAGAGAATTATTCTCTTCTGAAATAACAAAAAAACACCAATTTAAGAAGAACTGAAGGATACTACGGTTTGGTTTTAAAAGACTTCTCTTTAATTCTTCCTGGGTTTTCCAGAGAAGTAAAAGGGTAGTAATACAAAATCAAAAGTAAAAGTTGACCATCTGCGTAAAGTTTATTTCAATTACTCTGATATTTAAAAATTTAGAAGATGGAAAACAAAATACAAATGTTAGCAACAGTATTAACCAGAAACATATCCTGTAAGGATATATAAGACACTAGTAATACAACTGGGTGAGGAGACGGGTGACAACAGGAGTGGGAGGGACACATTTTTCCACGGTATAATCTGTGTTTGAATTTGGAATCATGTACACATACTACTTTGTTTTAAGGAACATACTTTTTGAAGGAAAAAATATAAATACATTTATTAGAATGTTAAGAAAATGAAAATATAACTGCCCTTTTACAGAAAAATTGACTTAATTTAAAGGGTAAAAAAGCAAAGCCAAGAATAGTCCAAGTATTGCCCAAAAGTTCTTTTTAAACATTTAATTGGGCTTCCCTGCTGGTGCAGTGGTTAAGAATCTGCCTGCTAATGCTAGGGACACAGGTTCGAGCCCTGGTCCGGGAAGATCCCACATGCCACGGAGCAACTAAGCCCGTGAACCACAACAACTGAAGCCCGCATGCCTAGAGCCCGTGCTCCGCAACAAGAGAAGCCACCGCAATAAGAAGCCCACACACTGCGCCGAAGAGCAGCCCCGGCTCGCCACAACTAGAGAAAGCCCGCGCACGGCAACAAAGACCCAACACAGCCAAAAAATAAATAAAAATAAATTTTTAAAAATTATTTAAAAAATAATAAAGTAAAACAAACCATAAAAAAATTTTGATTATGATGACTGCAAAAGTAAAACATACTTTCATAGATAAATATTACGGAAAAATTACAGGACATTTCTTTTTTTAGGTAATCCATAAATAATCACTATTAACAATTTGATGTATTTCTCTCTAAAGTTTCAAGATTAAGTGTTAACATTTTTGGAAGTATTGCTTTATCAAGTTAAGAAAATTCCTATTTCTAATTTGTTAACATGAATACTGAATTTTATAGAAAGCTCTTTCTAGATCCACCAAGATCAAAGTGTTCATAAATATGAATACAGAGTATCTTACATTAATGGATTTCCTGTAGGTGAATCACACTAGCATTCCTGCAATAAACCTTACCTAGTCATGATTTTGTGGTTTTGTTTTTATAATTCAAGCTTTTTCATTTATAATTTTTGCATTTGTTTTTATGAGTAAGATTGATATAAACTTTACTTTTACTATTCATTTTCAATTCTGGTATAAAATGAGTTGGGTTAAGTTTCCTTTATTATTACAGTTAAGGAAACTGTGGGTTAGGATTGGGTTTCTCTAATTCTTTGCTATTATAAACAATGCTGAAATGAACACCAGAAATCTTGGACCATATTCCTGATTATTTCCTTAAGATGAAAGATCAAAATGTAATTACATGGTCAAAGTACCACCTTAGGAAAGCCCTTATAATTTATGTTTAAGAAAATAAATTCTTCATTCCTACACATTTATGTACAATGGATATTATCAAATTGGCATTTCAGACCTCACAGCCACTTGTTTTAAACTTTACAAGCTCTCCATCCCCACTGCTGTTTGGATTTTGCTTTACTGTAGATTAAATGCACTGAAAGTCACTTTTTTTCTTCTGACTGATTCATTACCTAAATATCAATTGCCATTCTGATTTTATGACTGAGTTGTCCTCCATTTGTTAGTCTCAAAAAATTGAGATGGAAAAGCTTCATGAAACTTTATACTATTCAGCTCACTGTAGCTTAATAGGTTAAGATCTACCCATGAATCACTTTGTGTCACCACATTAAACAGTAGGAAGGAAGCAGTGACACATATGGGTAGTAGCTTCTATCCCTTCAGAGACAAAGCAATGAAGGCAGAGTTAATTATGTGAGGGGGATGGGAGGGACATAAAGTCAGGACTATGTTTCTAGCCGCAATTTAGTCCCACTCTAACATTAGAAGATGGGGGTTGGAGGAAAGGAAACTGTTAAGAAGAATCAATGAAACAGGGATTTTTAAACAGAAAACATTTGTCATTTTAAAAAATTAAGTAATTTATGTTTCATGTTCATTAATACATGATGAGTACATCAATACGTTAAGGTATTTTACTGACAACTTATTTGCAATTTTAAGTTAATAAGCGTACAGTAAATCCACCATGAATTACATTTTAAATAATTTTGCTTAAGCTAGGGTTTGGATTCCTCCATAATGGACCCTTTCCATACCCATTCCCCACCTTTTACAGTCTATATAATTAAGAGTTGACTGAATGTTTAAGTACATTTAGTAGTTAAGAGATGACTAATACTCTGACACAATATAACTGTTCTATTATTAAAAACAAACTTTATAAAATATATGGCTCCAGAATATAGTGCAAGAAACTTAAGGTTTTTGATAAACAGCCAATATTAACAAATCTACATTTCTTGAAATATTAAAAAAAAAAGACCACCAAATTAGACAAGCAAGTTTCTAAGCTTCAAGGAACTTTTAAAGAGTAAAAAACAAGATACTGGACAAGCACCACTTCACTTTCATTACTCAGGTAAAAGTGCGGGGAAAAAAATCTTTAAATGATGAAAAAGCCCTAGAATATGAAAAAAAAAATCTCTAAAAACTAGACTGTAAAACGAAGACTGGGGAAAATAAGGAAAAGAAATTCGACTAAAGGGACTTCTACAGTTTAAATAGAAGGTCTATACATTTCAATCATGAGGTGCTTCCTACTGTATCTCCTTAAGAGACAGGACTGCATGACTCTCCTCTCAGCTCTGTTCTGCCAACAACCTCACCACACTGGCACCGGAGCCCTAGATGAAGCTGTGCAAAAGCATGGCCCCCTGTCTTCCTGAATCACACAGCTCCCCTGGATGAGGAGACAACATACTAACTGGTCTCCCTGCCTCCACTCTTGACAGTCTCACAACCATATTTCTCACTTCTTTACCTAAGACTCTTTGACAACTCCCCCATCACCCAATCACACTCGTGTTCAGTGTGAACCCCCCAGCGTCCAGGATGTGGTGCTTCCTCCCTACCACACAGCCTCTGAGTCCTGCCATATCCCACCTCCCACCTGACACTCCCAGGACCCCCATCACCAGTCCTCTCAACACCCCAGGGCCACTCTGGATGAATGGAGCTTCTCCTGACTAAATTCCTCCTTTACCTCCACCCAACTCAGGCACCAATCTTTCTCCAGGAGGAAACTTTCCACAAGCCGCAGAGCAGGGAAGGGTCCCCACTTTGGACACAGCTCCCTAAGCATACATCTTTCAGAACACCTCCTGCACATTATGAAATTATCTTTCTTATTTTTTAAAGTTTACCTCCCTTACTAGGAAGTAAGCAACTCAAGAGCAAAGACTGTATGTTTATAAATGTTTACTGAAGTGAAATACCAGGCACTATACAATAAAAAATGAACACAAAAAACTTGACTTATTCTTAACCAATTCATTAGCAAGTCCTGTCAGTTCAACTTCCAACCAAATCCATCCACTTCTGGTGGCAGCACAGCCTCCATGCCAGCCCAACCTCTGGCATCTCTATTTTGGACTGCTTCAATAGCCTCCTGATTTCCCCGCTTGCAGACCACTATACCACACCAGTCTACTACACACACACATGCACACACACACCACTACACCACTACCCACCCCCAGCTCCAACCACGTGTGTCCGGCAGCCAGAATGATCTTTGTAAAAATATAAATGTAAAAAATTCTTTAAAAATGGATTAAGGGCTTCCCTGGTGGCGCAGTGGTTGAGAGTCCGCCTGCTGATGCAGGGGACACAGGTTCGTGCCCCGATCCGGGAAGATCCCACATGCCGCAGAGCGGCTGGGCCCGTGAGCCATGGCCACTGAGCCTGCAAGTCCGGAGCCTGTGCTCCGCAATGGGAGAGGCCACAACAGTAAGAGGCCCGCGTACCAAGGAAAAAAAAAAAAAGGATTAAAATCTGAAAATCCACTTAAAAATCTTTATTTGCTTTCTATTACATTGACACTAAAATTCAAACTCTCCTACGATGCCCTCTATGATCTGACCCTTTCCAAGTTTTGTACTCATTTTGTATCACTCCATCTCTACTGCAATACAGTAAGTCCTCCAATACAATAAGCTATGTCCTGACTTGGCATCTTTACACGCACTCCTTCCTCTGCCTAGAAGACCTCCCTCAGCTAGCTGCTACTTCTCAAAGCTCAGATTAAGTGTCACAATCCAATCCAAAGCAGTTTTACCCCTCAGTCGTTGTTTTCTTTGTACTCATTACCATCTCCAATTAAATTAATCTGTCCACTTGTTTACTGTGTACATCTATCCCTGAGGAGGGCAGGAACTTTGAGTTTTGTTCATACTGTATCCATCCCATGTGCCTAAAACCAGTGCCTTGTACACAGCAGGCATTCATAAACATTTCTAAAACGAAAGGATATACCAGGAAAAGTGACTCTTATTTGAGAAATACATGAAACAAGTGAGGTAAAAGAAATGGATAATTAACCTACCAAACAAGGGAGGAAACATTCTACTCCTAGTATTTGCAAGCAGATAGGCTGGTGTTATTAGGATCTATTATCAACAAGCATCCAGAGTGTATTTCCCAAAACTCATTAGAAACATGTCAAGTAGAATGGTTTTACGTGCCATATGCTAGCCTATGTGTATGACACTGAAAACAATCATTTTTAGAAAATGCTATAAACTGACACTCCCGCAAACCCTGTAATGTGCGCAACTATAGTAGTACACATTAAAACACTTAAAAACCACTTGCTACTTTATGTTAAAAAACAGTATTTCTGACAGTGGTACTGATCTGTAAATGATTAAATTTACACTAATAAAACTTGAACCTCTTAAGTAATAGGTCCTTCTAATACAAGAGGTAGGTCTTCAAGACAGGTTCTGACCACCTATGACACCTAGGAAGCTGTCTCACATACTGTTCTTTGTTAGAAGTAGTGCTGCAACTCAAGCAAAAACTATATAAAATTCATCACAATGTTAGCAGCCTCTGTTCACTCCTTACTGAAGTTTTGACCAAAGGAGGAGAAAACTGTCAGTCACTACTGCACTAGTGATAGAAAAATCTTTGAATCTTTATTCAAAAGTCATTCAATCACAGAAATTAGGATAACATACAATGAAGCATTTAGGCAATGAAGGTAAATGAAGACAGTGAAGATAAAAATACAATCTAAGTATTTTATTTTGCTTGATTAAACCTTCTCACTGTTCAAGAAAATGCTTTGTAAAATAAACAAGTCTTAACGAGTTAAACAAAATTTATACGACAGGTTAAAAATAGCTGTCATATTTTAATAATCACTATTGACAGGTCACTTGAAAGTAACAAAATTTCAATAATTTCCCTTCAGATTCCTTTAAGCAATTTTCAACAGTATGGCCATCAAATTTCTGATCTAACAACACTTACCTTGGTATGGTAACACATTTAGTATTACAATTTTGAGTGGTGATGGCTTTCTCAAGCTCATCTAATCGTCCTGTTTTCTTTAGCTTCTTCACCAAACTTTTAACTGCTTTCTCACACCACTTTTCTTCCTGTCCATTCTGCTCTCCACCACCTGCTCCTCCAGATCCACCCGCTGATTTCTTCCATCCCAGCAGTCTCTTCACAACTGGTGGAGTGAATGGCAAGATGGACGACATGTTCTTACCAAAGGCAGCGATCCACTCTAAGAAAATATCCTCCTTAATCTAACCTAGAAAAGATATGGAAAGGATAATTTAGAAGCTAACTTTACAATCAACTACTAGTTTCAACATAGTATCAAAAGCAAATTACAGAATGCAATAGAAATTCAAATTATTTCTTTCACAACAGACATTCAGAAGTTATCTTTTTCACCCCTGAAAATGACTTTACTAATTTAAATGAACTGTGGAAACAAATCCTTCTAAAAACAAGACAGTGTTATAAGTGGACAAATATAATAATTTTGCAAGTAAAATCTTTTATCTTTATCAACACTGGACAAGTTTATCACTACCCATACTACTTTATTTTTAACTTAGTATCAATAAAATATCTTCACCAAAAGAAAGTTTTCCTCACTTTTTAGAATTTCAATCTATTCTCAAAACACGTAACAAAAATATTTTTTAAAATTTACAAGCTCAATATCCCCAAAGTTTTAAACTTTCATAACCAAGTATCATAAAGTAAAATGTAAAGTTATAACAAGGGAGAAGGCATGAAGTGTGAAGTAAACAAGAAGAATAAAGACAGGGACTTCCCCAGTGGCGCAGTGGTTAAGAATCCGCCTGCAAATGCAGGGGACACGGGTTCGAGCCCTGGTCTGGGAAGATCCCACATGCCGCGGAGCAACTAAACCCGTGCGCCACAACTACTGAAGCTTGCGCACCTAGAGCCCGTGCTCCGCAACAAGAGAAGCCACCGTACTGAGAAGCCCGTACACCGCAACGAAGACCCAAAGCAACCAAAGAAAAAGCACAGAGTTAAAAAATATAAAAATAAAGAAATAAAGGTAAAGAGAGTCTGTGAAAAAAAGATTTGGTTCACTTTTACCACCCCCTGAGAAGATTTTTAATTAAGCCTCTTTTAAAAAATATTTTCATTTATATCTAAGTAACAACATGCATAGTGAGTAAAGTCAAATATAGCTCCTCTTCTCACACCAAGAGAACCTTTTAACTTTTATTCTTGCTATTTATACCTCAGTAATGGTATCCCTTGAAATAGCAAGTTTAGATATACCTAGCGATTTTTCTACAGAAAATGAGGATTTACACCATGACCACTTGCTTTCCTCCAAGCTTAAAAATAATTATCTCACAGGTAGTTTTGTACCTGATGAGATTAGTAGTTAACTACTACTGTATAACTACTACTGTATAATCATGTTTCCTTTTTTGTATAACTCTTTCCTTTCCCCAGAGCTAATTATGTTAGTTTTTCATTTGCCTAGTTTTCTAAGCACCTACTACAAATTCTTCCCACACTTTCCACCAGCCCAATTAAAATTTAATGTCAATGGCTTTAATCTCAAAGTAAGAGATAAGATAATTTACCACTTGAGGACAGAACTGGAGAGTTCAGATTTGAGAAGAATGGAAAACATTTTGAAACCTAGCTCTGAGAAATACGGTAGAAAATCAACTAGGGTGAAGTGAAATAACAAACTTTATCAGGTATTTGCCAGATTATATATCAGAAAGTATTCCATGAAGGAGTTCCACTTCTAATCAGGAGATACAGAGTCACAATAGACCATCACTTTCACCCTAACAATCAAAACAAGACAGAAAAGCTATAAAATCATGGTTTTTCTGAACCCATCAGAAAGTTTAAGGTACAAAGTAACCTAAGTGAAACTAAAAAGTGTTGAGTCTTGATAGAAGAGGGGCCCACAGATGGTCTCTTTCCTGGTAGAATGGCTAAGGAGGAATAATCCCACCACAGTGAAGGTAAGAAGTCAGCCTAAATTTTAGTACATTTTAACAGTAACATGTAGGCTGACAAGACATATTAGAATTCCAAGGATTCCACAGAGCAAGTCTGCACCACTCAACCGCTCAATCCCACAGGTCTGCACCAAGAGTTGGCCAAAATATGGCAAAGGTTGGAAGACAGGGCAGGAAAGCTAAGAGATACGCTAAGAAGCTTAGGGTCTTCCTCAAATGCCCTGGGGAGGTGGCGGGGGGGGGGGGGGGGGGGGTGGGGGGGGGGAGAGTGGGAGGGGTGGTGGTGAGATGTGAGAGAAATCAATCCAAGAGACTCCAGACATTCAGCTGCCAAGGGCTGAGGTGGGACAAGACAGCTGAGACAGAAACTTCCATGCAGATACTCTGGAAATTGAACTACCAAGGCTGGGGTAGGAAAGGACTGCTGAGAGAAAGCACTGGAAGGTATTACTCGTACCAAGAGATCTCACTAGGCACAAAAGCTTGGGGTAAGACTAGAGAGCAAAAAGAACTCACTCCAGAATGACCAGGAAACCAGCAGCTAGGCTGTAAAGCAGAGAAGTCACCACGGTTCAGAAAGCTGATGGCTCAGATACAAAGCATAAAGAGATAACTGAAATTACACTAAGACAACAAATCTTACAGAAAGTAAAGTCTTAATCCTACTCTCAAGACGCTTGAACTAATCAAAATAAAGTTGCAAATAAGCCCAGAACTAGTTGACTATGCACACATCTTTTTTTTGGTACGCGGGCCTCTCACTGTTGTGGCCTCTCCTGCCGCGGAGCACAGGCTCCCGACGCGCAGGCTCAGCGGCCATGGCGCACGGGCCCAGCCGCTCCGCGGCATGTGGGATCCTCCCTGACTGGGGCATGAACCCGTGTCCCCTGCATTGGCAGGCGGACTCTCAACCACTGCGCCACCAGGGAAGCCCCAATGCACACATCTTGTTGACTTAGCCCCACAAGAAATGATGAGCCATTTTGGGGAAGTAGATAATATATACTTCAACCTGTACTGATTTTACACGAACATTCAGCATTCAATCAAAAATTACAAGACAGAGAGAGTAGCAAACTAAAGTCAAAAGATGAAAGTATTAATATAATCAGATCAGAGAGGGCCTAGATTTGGGGATTATCAGACATACTTTAAAATAACTATGATGAAAACTGATGGAAGAGATAGACAACATGAATAATGAAATGGAGAATTTAATCACAGACATTGAAGCTATAAAAAAAAGATCACAGGGAAACATTAAAAATGAAAAATATGATATCAGAAATTAAAGATTTCTTTAGATGGATTTAAAAACAGACAGAAATAAGCTGTGAATTTGAAGACAGGCCAAATTAAAATGCCCAGATTGAAACATGAAGAGAAAAAAAAAAAAGTGTGGAAAAAATCCCAGAACATCCAAGACCAAATGTCAATTGGGGTTTAAGTGGAGTGTAACTGGGGTCCCAGAAGGAGATGAAAAGAGAGAGTGGGGCAGAAAAAGCTTAAGAAGAGATAATGGCCAAAAACATTTCAAAAATGATGGCAGATATCAACCCACAGATGGAAAGGAAACATACAGTAGTCAATCTGCTGAATATTAAAGATAAAAATAAAGATAATGGCTGAGTGTCAGCTAGGATGGCAGCGAAAACCCAGACGAAAGGGGAATCTGCACTCATTCACAAGTTCTTTTCAAAGGCTCTCAACTGAGTTCTCTTGAAAAAGAATGGCATGGGGCAAGAGAAGGGAGAGAGCTCCTCCCCTTTAAGTGGCACCTAACATGAAGCAAAAGCCTTCATTCAACCAGGAGGGGAGATGCAGGAAAGCCTCCCACACCCAGGGCCCAAGGAAAGTTTCCCTGCCTGAAAGGGAAGAGTAAAGCAAAAGCTGTGTACTATTTGAGAGGGTGGGGGGAGCAGAACCTATCTGCCCACCTCCCACATACAAACAAGCCTTTCACCATGTAACATAACCACAGTCTACCCCTAGAGGAAGACAGGAAACACTGCCACCACCAGTGGCAGACAAACATACCCTCCTGATGCTAAGGAATGAATAGAAAGCAAAGCTATCGATATGACAATGGGCCAGGAGTAAGAAACTGTCTTTGGCCCAAGATCCTGCACTAATACAAAAAGCAAAGGTCTGCTACTACTAGAAGGAAAAATCCTTAACAAAATATTAGCAAATCACACCCAGTAACATATATAGAAAAAGTAATCATCATCACCAAGTGGGGTTTATCCCAAGGAGCAAAACTGGTTTAACAGTTAAAAAAAAAAAAAAAAAAAAAAAAAAAAAAAAAAAATCAAGCACCTCATTTACAGTATACAGGAGAAAAATCCTTATGATTCTCTTAACTGATGCAGGGGGAAAAAAAAAGGCATTTGACAATGTTAATTTAATATCTATCCATGATTAAAACCCCTCAGGGAACTAGAAATAGAAAAGGGGAAGAAGTTCTTCATTCTGGAAAACGACATCTATGAAAAACCTAAAGCTAGCAACATATCTAATGATGAAACATTGAGTCCCTTTCCCTTATAACTGAGGATACGACAAGGATGTCCACTGTCACTACTTCTATTCAATAATGCACTGAATGTTCCAGCCAGCACAATAAGGCAAGAAAGAAATAAAAGGCATAAAGACTGGAAAGAAATAAGTATATTCTCTGGTGATATGACTGTCTTCATTGGAAACTGCACAGAACCTACAAAAACACTAGTAAAGTTAGGAAGTGAATTTAGCAAGGTTTCATGATAGAAGGTCAACATACAAAATTAAGTGTATCTCTACATACAAGCAAAGAACAAATGGAAAATGAAATTTAAAGAAATGCCAGTTATAACTGCAACAACAACAACAAAAAACCTATAGGTCAATCTAAAGAAAGATACTCAAGACCTCTATACTAAGAACTGCAAAATATTGCTAAGGTAAATGAAAGAAGACTGAAATGAAGAGAGACCATGTTCATAGCCTGGAAGACTCAATATTATTTAAATGTCCATTCTTCCCAGTTTGATATATAAATGTAATCCCTGTTGAAATCCCAGCAGGATTTTTTAAAAAGAAACTGATATGCTGATGCTAAAATTCCTATGGAACAAAAGAGATCTAGAATAATAAAACCAATCTTGAAAAAAGAAAAAGGATTTTTGAGGACTTATACCACCTTATTTCAAGACTCACTGAAAAAGCCTTAGTAATCAAGAGTATAGAGTGGGCATAAGAAAAATAAAGATAGTGAAATAGAAGAGCGTCCAGAAATAGACCCATACATATACAGTCAACTCATTTTCTACCAAGGCGCCAAGTCAATCTATTTTCAACAGCTTTTCAAAAATATGGAAAATAGTAAACCTCAAGCACTATATTATACCATCCTCAATAGGAAAGCAAAATCTTAACTCTTAGAGGAAAACACAAAATACTTTTATGTCCTTAAGACATAAAAAGCACTAACCACAAAAGAAATATAAATAACACAAACCTCATCAAAACTTAAAATGCCTGCTTACCAAAAGACACCACTAAAGAACGAGTAAGTCACAGACTAGAGAAAAAATATTTGCTATAAATATTTGAGATAAAGGGCTACCATATAGAATATATAAAGAACTGCAAGTTAAAGAAAAAGTGCACTCCATTTTTTAAAAAATAGGCAAAGGACAAATTACAGATATCGCATGAAAGAGGATACAGGAATGGCCAATAAGCACATTAGGAGGTGTTTAATATCAACAATCTTCAGGAAAATGCAAATTAAAACCACAATGCATTTCGCACCATCTAGAATGGTTCAAAAATATCCTGACACTGTCAAATGTTGGTGAACATGTAGAATATATTAGTTTCCTATTCCTGTTGTAACGAATTATCACAAACTCAGTGCTTTAAACCACCACAGATTTACCAAAATGAGTTTCAATGAATTCAAGAAAGTCAAAGTATACTCAGGACTGTTTCCTTCCAGAGGGTCTGACAGGAGAATTTGCTTCCTTGCCTTTTTCAGCCTTTAGTGGTCTCCCGTATTCCTTGGCTTATGCCCCATTCCTCCACCTTCAAAGCACCTCACTCCAATCTCTGCTTGCGTTGTCATACTGCCTTCTCCATCTCAGGTCAAACCTCCCTCTACCTGCCCTCTTATAAGGACACTTGTGATTACATTTAGGGCTCACCCAGATATTACCCAATAATCTCCCCATCTCAAGATCGTTAACCACATCTGGAAAGTCCCTTTTGCCATATAAATAACATTCACTGGTTCTGGGCACTAGGACCTGGATGTCTTTGGGGACCATTATTCAGCCTGACATATGGAGCAACTGGAAATGCTCATACCCTGTTGATGTGATGTAAAATGAATGGTACAGTGCCTTTGGAAAACTGGCAAGTTCCTAAAAAGTTAAACATACATCTACCCTATATCACAACAATTCCACTCCTAGACATATTCAAGAAAAATGAAAACTTAAGTTCACAAAAAAAGACTTATACAAGAATGTTCATAGTAGCCATAACTCATGATGGCCCCAAACTGGAAAGAGCCCAAACCTCAAGAAAACTGAAAAAAATAAAACAAACAACTGTGGTATATTCATACAACGGAATACTGCTCAGGAACAAAAATGAGTGAGCTACTTACACACTTCACAACATGGATGAATCTCAAAAGTATCATGCTGGTTGGTGCTTTGTGACCACCTAGGGGGGTGGGATAGGGAGGGTGGGAGGGAGGGAGACGCAAGAGGGAGGAGATATGGGGATATATGTATACGTATGGCTGACTCACTTTGTTATACAGCAGAAACTAACACACCATTGTAAAGCAATTATACTCCAATAAAGATGTTAAAAAAAATCATGCTGGGAAAAAGACACTCAAAATATATACTGATTCCACTTATGACTTGCAACAACTGGGGAAACTAATATAGTGACAGAAGTCAAATGACTGTCTCAGGAAAGGGGAGGAACACACAGAGAAATGCTTGGTCTGATGTACAAATACCTTTCTGGGGTGATAAGACTGTTTTCTATCTTATTTTGAGAAGTAATTACATGTGAGCACACAAGTATCAAAACTCACAGAACTGAAAATTTAAAGTTTGGGCATTTATCAATGTAAATTACAATTCAAAAAAATTAAAAAGCATCTAAACAAATACATTAAGAAGTTTCAAACAAGCAAAGTTAAATGGACTTCTTTATTTAAGAACTTATCAGACCTTCAATATGCCAATGCATGCTGTAAGTTTCAGAAGGGAGGACGTGGCAATTGACCAAGGATGTTAAATAAGCCAACAAGTGTCTGCCCACAACTTGGACGTGAGCCTCTGCAAGCACATCTAGGTATATGTTGGGGAACAGGGCCGTGGATGTGGGAGGGATTTTTTTTTTTTATTATTTGAGAACAAACAGTGACAGCCCAAATGACATGCAATCACAAACTTATCTGGGGCGGCAGTGGCAAGGTTGCTGCAACAGAGGTGTACATTTACTTTAAAAAAAAAAAAAAGTTAGTATAATTCTCAAAAAAGGACTTTGAATTCTCAAAAGACCATTCTCAAAAATGGACTTCCAAACTGAAGATACTTAGGCCTTGGTACAGTTTGCTAGAAAATAATGGTCACAACCTAATTAATAATCATATTCATTCCCCTCAAAAGGGGAAAACAATTAACAGGTCCCAACCTCAATTCAGGAAGACTGTTTCAAGGGTCTCCCACAAGAGGTAATATAGCATGCCAAATTTCACAAATTTATTTGGCCATAGTAACCCTTTTATAGGGACATCTCTGGAATTCCACATAACAATGCTGCCCTGGCACCCCTGATAGCCCAACTGTGGTTTAGATGCTAAAAATCTGAAAGGAGCCAAAAAGCAGGATTATGTGACTTTCTTTAGCAATACAGCAGAAATGGTGGGAAAGTGAGGTTTGCCCAGTTAGGGAACTGTAAGATAAGTAAAGAACAGCAACGAGAGCTTGACAGCAGGTAGCACCATTAAGCTGTCTAGAGTGGGAGATGCTATAATAACACACATAAATAAGTATATATAAAAATGCCAAACATTATAGTACACTATAGTAAATACTATAATTTAAAAATTCTATAGTATATGAAACTACAACTTGAAAAAATAAAGCAAACACAAAAAACTACATCAAACACATGTAATAATCCACCAAAGTAGACATTTGCAACTACCAGGCAGCAAAAGGTGTATTTGGCTACCTTTGACCTCTGCTGAATTCCTACTCTGTGTCACAAAGCACGCTCTAGTGGAGCCAGCTATATAAACCTCAATACCATGTGACAGTCTTATCCAAGCACAGAGAACATGCTTATTAATTCAACCTTTGGAAGGGAGAGGTATCACAAAAGCAACACACAGCAGAAGTGCGAATAGAGAAAGAGAGAGAGAGAGAATACCAGGCAGAAAGTTCAGCAGGTTTTCAAGAGACAGGAAACGTTTTAGGAGTTACCCAAAAAAATGTAGGTATTACTAGAACTCAGAGTACAAGGAAGCAACGTGGTAGGAGAGAGGGGAGAGTGAGGCAGCCCAGTTTAGAAAACTGAAGACAAGTTAGTGCTAATGTTAGTATTACTTCAGTGATTTCAGAAACAATTCACATGTTATTGGCCAAGTGGATGTGGACAGTTTAGGGAAAAGGAGCATTCGAGAATAACGGCCACTAACCAATGTAACTGAGCAGTGTGGAATGATGCACTAATCCCTATTCAGAACACAGAAACAGAAGTAAATCTGAAGGCTAAGGTTACAGGGTCAGTATTAATACATGGCCTTACGTAAGTAACTGCGTTCATCACATAACCAGGGTGCAGCAGAAAATACAGCAGAGGCTCAGAAGAGAGGGTAGTCAGGGCAAGAGAGCACGCCCAAGCAAGGCAGAGCTGGTCCTGCGGAGAAGGCTTGGATTCTGAGGGCTCCGCAGGCACTGTTTCAGCCCCACACCGATTTTATCCTTAGAACAAAACTCTTGCTCCGTTACACGAGGGATCCCTGTTCCTTGCCAAAAACTGACAGAACAAGCAAATATAACAAGACTCTATCTAAAAGTGCCTATAACTTTGGTTTAATTAATCCATCCATGAGAATTCAGCCTAGGTAAATGAATAAAAATTAAACTTTTATATATGCAGCAAAAATGAAAGGGATTCCCAGTGTTAGGAAGAATCTGAGTAAACAGTTTCTCTGTTAGATTTCTGTTAGAAATGTTTCTTGTGAGTTAAGATGTATTCTTGGGGATCTGAAAACTTTCCGTAAAATCTTTAAAATTTTTTTTCTTCATGGAAATGAAAACATGAAATGTTTACGCCTATTCTGGGTCATCTGAATAACCTCATGACCTAGTATTGCCACATGATTTCAATGTCCCATGTCTTAGAAGAGCAGTTATGACCACTTTGGAACTATGTGTTCATTTAAAGTTACCAGCCTTAACTTGTCACGTTTTAGTAATCATGGCTGGCTGACTCCTGGCTAATTATCTCTGGAGAATTTTTCAATTATGCAATAAAATAATATTTTTCAGTAATGCTGATAATACACTTTAATTAGCTGAGCATTTTAAATAGCTATGGTATCATATTTAGCCAATAGTTTTGAAATGTAAACAGACTGAGTTTAGGTTTTTTACAAGGTATCGACTTCTCCATGTTCCAAGTTGAAGACAAAATGGAGTAAGAAAATAAGAAAATTAGATTTATGATCAAGTTATCGAGATGTGAGTCATTTACATAATATACAGATTTCCTTCAATAGTCTGGCAGCAAGCTCTCTACTAAAGTTAGAAATGTTGTCCCAACATCTGCAAGAATTGAAAAATAAGTTCAGATTCTAACTCTGTTCCTAATTCCAGCTATAACTGATACTTATACAATGCAAGTTTCAACAGAATAGGAAGACTATCTTTACAGCTAAGTAAGAAAGCTTATCAAGTGATACCTTAGTAAAACTGGGATTCCAAGATTACTCACTGGAAAGTTTCAGTTAAGTAAGAGGTCTGATTATCCTGAACTAGCAAATAAAACCTTCAAATTATTAGTAACTGTAAAATAGTTTTGCAAATAGCATTCTCTACATGTCTTATTAAACTACGGTTCATTTTCTTTGCAGAGTCTTCAACTTACTGTTCTTTGCGTACTGTTTTTATTCTGATATAAACCCTATCACTGAATATGCATTACAAAAAAATCTCCAAATCCTTAGAATGTTTTTTCATTTTCTTACATTGTCTTTTAGTATATACAAATTTATATTTTAATCTAAAATCTTTTATGACACAACTTTGCTTCTTTTTAAAGAAATCCCTTTCTGCACCCAAATACAGCAGGAAATATTGAGTGCTTACTTAATGACACGTTAGTTTAATAGTCTGGTAAGCATTAACTCATTAAATTCTCATAAGAATCCAGTGGGGTGGGTACTATTATTTACCAATGAGGACTCTGAGACACAAAGAGATACCCTGATTTTATAAAGATATTGCTCCCTCTAGATATTCTTGTAGATATTTTAGATTTGCCTTTCACATTTAGGTGCCTAACTTATCAGGAATTTCTTTTTAAGGGTTGAGATGGCGATCTAAATATCTCCTGTAAGGACAGCTTATTTTATCAGCACCATTTATTAAATAGTTTATCTTTCCTTTACTAATTCAAAATGCCACTTCTGTCACATACCAAATCCCTATAAATAAATGTCTGACTGTGGACTTTATATTCTGTTCATTGGTATGCTTGTTCGTATCTACACTACTACTACTACTACTACTACTACTACTACTACTACTACTACTACTACTTTCAAGCAAGTTTTGATACCTACAAGGTGAGCGCTCCCTCATTTTTCAAATTTATGTTAGTTATTTTAATTTGAGCTTGTCAAATTCCACCAAAACCCTATAGCACTTTGGAAGTGCGATGAATTTAGATTCATTTATGATATTGAGTATTCCTATTTATGAAAATGAGATATTTCCATTTATTTTGGACTTAATACCCATCAATAAGTTGTCTAATTTTCTGTACATCTCATTAAATTTGCTTATTCCTCCATCTTGGGTTTTATTGTGGCTGGAACATTAAAAAAATATATTTCAGTCATACAAAAAAAATCAATATATTGAAACACCCTTGGATCTCCCATCCAGCTCTGTCAACTCTCAGCATTTTGCAGTATTTGATCAGATGTAAGAAATAAGACATGATAAATGGATATAGCTGAAGTCCCCTATGAACACCTTTATGATCCCACTCTCCTCCCTCTTGTTTCTCAGGGAGAGTCACTATCTTGACTTTACCCCATGGTCATTAAAGTGTTTTGATACATATGGTATCCATACAATAAAGTTTTGCACATTTTATAAATCTGTGTCAAACTTTTAAACACTGCTCATGTAACTTCGCTTTTTTCACTCGTTATTGTAACTATCCATGCTGATAGTTATAATATAGCATATATTATACATATATAATCCTCAACTCTAATGCATTCATTTAGCTGTCATATACCACTCCATTATATGACTCTATCACAGTTCACTGTCTAGTCTCCTTTTGGTTTCCAATTTTCCACTCTTACAAGCTGCCATGAGTAGTCTGGCATATATCTTCTCATTCGTATATGAGAGCTCTTTAAGGACAGAAACTTCTGAACTTCTTGATCAAAAAAGAAGCTCCACAGCGAGAAATACAATTTCACACTGCAACCTCACACACACACACACACACACACACACTCTCTCTCTCTCTCTCTCTCTCTCTCTCTCTCTCTCTCTAAATTGAGGGTTGTGAACGCTTAATGAATATGAAATCAACTTAGTTGATCCTGAGAAGTATCTTTTTGAAAAGAACAGAAAAGAAAAAAAAAAGAAAAACAGAATACAGTAGAAAACAGAGCGCACTCAATTATTTCAAAAATTTTAATTCAGTCTGTGTCTCATGTAAAACATATTTCCCACCATAGGTCTGTAAAAGAACATATGAAAACCACTGCCTTAGGACAGATACCAAGGAGCTGAAATGCTGCATAGTAGGACATGCACATATACAACTTTACCAAATACTATCAACATGGTTACACTAATTGTCATTCCCACCAAGGAAATATGAGTTCCTATTTTACCCAGTATCACTAACACATTATTTGGTCCCTCAAACTTTTGTCAAAAGGATGGGGTGCAACACAGAGGGCTGTCGATGTTCAGCACTTCCCCAACTACTAAGAAGTTTGAGAATATTTTCATGTTTACTGACTTTTCAGGATCCTATTCCTTTGAATCATTTGTTCACATTCACCATCTTTTTCTTAATTCACAGGAATTATTTATATATTCTGGATAATTTTTGTTAATTACACATGTCACATGTATCTTCACCTAGCAAGTGACTTCTGATGGCCTTTTTTATACTTAAGTAGCTCAAATTTATCAGTATTTTAATCATATGTATATATTTGTACCTTCTTAAAGATCCTTCCATATGCTGTCACCTTTTAAAAGTCAAAGTGTAAAGTTTTGCTTTTCACACTTGTAATTTTTTTGTGTGTATGATGTGAGGTAGGTATTTTCCCCTCAACAGAAATAATCAAGTACACCAGCACCATATACTGAATCTTTTCCCTAGTGATTACAAATGCTATTTGTGTTTCTAGGCTTTTTTTCTTTCCTTCCATTAGTCTATATCTGAGACAAATACCATCATGTCTTAACCATTAAAGCTATACAATATGTCTTGAAATCTGATAAAGTGAATTCTCTTTCACCTGCGATTTTAATTGGAATGACACAATTTATAAATAAGTGGAGGAAAACTGACACGATACTGGCTTCTATTCATAAACACAAGTATATCTTCTTATAATTGAATATTATATGGGTCTTATAATTTTTTCCATTAAGGTCCCACGTGTTTTTATTTTTTCCTAGGTATTTTGTAGTTTGTGTTGCCATTTTAAAGGGTGGCTTTTTAAAATTTAGATTTTGTTTGTTGCTGGCATATAGTAATGCACTGGTTTTTATATACAGTTGACCCTTGAACAATGAGGAGGTTAGAGGTGCTGACCCCCCATGCAGTCAAAACTTCGCATATAACTTTACAGTTAGCCCTCTGTACCACAGTTCTGCATGTGAGGATTCAACCAACCACGCATAGTGTAGTACATAGTTATTGAAAAAAAAAATCCACATAGAAGTGGACTGGCACAGACAGTTCAAACCCATGCAGTTCAAGAGTCAACTGTATTCTTTTTAAAGTCAACTTTATTGAGGCACAGCTTACATACAATAAAATGCACAGATGTTAAACATATAATTCAGTGAGTCCTGGTAAATATATACCTCCATATAACCACCATCCCAGTCAAGATACAGAATATTTTCATCATCTCAAAAAGATTCCTTGGGTCCCTTTTGAGTCAACCTACCCTTCACACCCATGATTTCTAGCAAAGTAATTTTACCTGTTCTGGAAATTCATATCGTTGGAATCATGTCATAGGTACACTTCTATTTTTCAAACCAACACCATTTACTCAAATTAGGCAAGTTCCCCAATTCCTAATTTTCTAAGAATTTTTGTCAAGAATAAGTACTAAATTTTATCATATGCTTTCCTTCACCCACTGAGATTATCATACGGTTTTTCTCTTTTGATGTGTTAATGTAATGAATTTCATTTACAGGTTTTCTAATGTTTAATCATTTTTACATTCCTGAGACAAACCCTAAATAGTCACAGTGTTTTTTTTTGTTTTGAGCAAATACTAACATTTTTACCTAAAATGTTATTGCCATGTTCATTAGTGAGATGTAGCCTACATGTTTCCCTTCTGGTACTACACTTGTCTCGATGGCTGGGAGGGTATCAAAATTACAGTTGCCTAGCAAAATGATTTTTTCTATGACATTTTGTATAACACTGGAATTACTGGTTCTTCCTAAGTTTTATAGAACTTGCCCATCTGGAATTTTCACTTGGGGTTTGGGTTTTCTGTTTGGGGATTTTTATTTAATTTCATTTTGGTGTAATATCTAACTATGAATTTAAATTTTAACATTATAATCTAATCAAGTTTAATCAAGTTTCTTATTCTTAAGCCAATTTTGGTCATTTATTTTGCCAGAAATTTCCATTCTACCTGTTTTCCAATCTGAAAGCAAAAAGCTGCTCAGTGTTCTTAGTTCTGAAATCTCAATTTGGCTGCAGTCCTATCCCTTTTTCATTTCTAACACATTTGTGCCTTCTCTTCCTCCTCTATCAAACTTAGCCTTTTCAACTTAGCACCTTATGTTTAGTTGTTCCAGTTATATCTATTTTTCCCCTATTAATATTTCTCAACTTTATTTCCTTCCTTTTTCTAACTCATTACATTGTATAGCTAAGTTATTTTTCTTTACTAAGTAAACATTCTTAATTCTTTAATACACATTTAAGGTTGTAAGTTTCCTAGATAGGCAAATGAACTTTTGTTGTATCCCAGTTTTCTTTGTTTTTTTGTTTTTTGTTTTGCGGTACGCGGGCCTCTCACTGTTGCAGCCCCTCCCGTTGCGGAGCACAGGCTCCGGATGCACAGGCTCAGCGGCCATGGCTCATGGGCCTAGCCGCTCAGTGGCATGTGGGATCCTCCTGGACCAGGGCACGAACCCGTGTCCCCTGCATCGGCAGGCGGATTCTCAACCACTGCGCCACCCGGGAAGCCCTGTATCCCAGTTTTGATAGTATTTTCATCATCCTAAACATTTTCTGATTTTTATGAGTTGCTCTTAAATTTAGAAGTATGTTTTTTCCAGCATACAACTGTGGCTTTGGGAGCTGTTGTTGCTATCCTCCTGTTATGTTTCTAACTTAACTGCACTAGGGTCCAAGGACATGATTTTTAAGGTACAAATTCTTAGGAATTTGTCAACATTTGCTCTGAGGTCTAGTACATAACCAAGTTTTGTAAAATTCCATGTGTACCAGAAAAGAATATAATTGTAATTGTTGCATGCTTGCTAACTGCACATTTCCAGTGCTGTAAGACCTTATTTTTTACCTATCTCTTCTTAAATTACTGTGAGGTATGTTAAAATCTCCTACAATGATTATTACACATTTGTTGACTCACCCTTGTAATTCTGCTAATGTTACCGTATAGACTGCTATAGACTGTCCCTACCACACCTGCCCTGCCCCCAAATTCACATGTTGAAACCTAATTCCAATGTGATCATATCTGGGGGTGGGGCCTTTGGGAAGTGATTAGGTCATGAGAGTGGAGCCCTCATGAATGGGATTAATGCCCTTATAAAAGAGACCCCAGGGAATTCCCTTGCCCCCTTCTGCCATATGAGGTTACAGCAAAAAGACAGCTGTCTATGAAGTAGGAAGTGAGCCCTCACCAGACACCAAATCTGCTGGCACCTTGCACTTGGAATTCCCAGCCTCCAGAATTGTGAGAAATAGATTTCTGTTGTTTATAAGGCACCTGGAAGGAAGGTCTATGGAAGGTCTATGGAATTCTGTTACAGAAGCCCAAATGGAGTTTATGCCTAGTACATCTTTTTGCATCTTTTCCCTTTACTTTAAAACTGTGCCATCATAGTTTCAAGTGTATCTACTAATAAAAAGCATTTACTTAATTTTTAATTTTTCATTCTCCATTAACCAGCAAGCTTAATCTGAAATTATATATTGGTTTATGGAGCTATTTAAGCTTATTTTCTATCATCTTATTTTGTTTTCTAATTCCTAAGCAATTTCTTTGCTTCTTTTTTCTCCTTTCCTGCCTTCTAGTTGAATGATCACATATTCTTTATTTCCACCGCCTCATCCCCACTGATTTGGAGTTATACATTCTATTCCAATTCTTTCAGAGGGTTATCCTTAAAAATTTTTAATGGAAAACTTTAATCAGTGGGTTGCAAGTGAAGACAGCAAACAAAAAACAAACTCAAAAAAAAAAAAAACTCAACACACAATAAAGGAATTTAAAAAGAAAAAAGAAAAGACCATTTCATGAGGATAGGGAGAAGAGTAAGAAGAAAACAAGCAAAATGTTGATAACTGGAAAATGGATGGGTGAGTAATAACTGTGAACAGATCAGAGACTACTTACTAACTCTAGGCTACCTCTGGAGAAACATCCTGATTTACACAGCAGAATTCTCAAAAGGCTAAGTAGCAGACACCACCAGTCACAGCAGGAACTGAGGGCCAGAAGGAGGAAGGAGATAAAATAGGCAGGACTGGGTGAGGGATATTTGAGAAGCAATCAGATACTTAGATCCACTTCCCCACTCTATGCCACTGGGTAACTGCTCCTCTCCTCTCCAGAAGACTAAACGTTTATTCTTGGCAGAGAGTAAAACAGTCTACCTGTACTAGGAGATGGCCTGGGTCCCGTTAGGAGAAGAGAGGGAGTAAATTAACATAAGCACGCTAAAAGCAGACACTCCCAACCCCCTCCTCCACTGAGTTCTGGCTCCCGAGATACTAGCAGCCAGACCTTTACCCATTTAGTCAGATCAAGACTCCTCTCTGGGTTACCTGACCAACCCAGGAGGAAAAACATACAGATACTAATATTGAGAGTTTACCAACAAACGGTCCACTCAGATCACTCTACAGTGAAACTGAAAGAAGACCCACATGCTTAGTTTCCAATCGGCTTTTTAGACCTCACCTTCTTAATCAAGAATTACTTGGTTTATCTGAGAAAAAATACAAGCAAAAACAGAAAAATGCAACTTTCAAGAAGTTTGAGACTATACAGAGAAAGAAAACATCGTCAAAATCATCACTATACCCAGAGAAACAAGAGAGGATATAGCAACCCTGAAGCAAGAGCAGCATGTTCTACAAAGGAAACATACTTTACAAAGGGAACATTCAAAGTGTAAAAGAAGAGCTCTTGGATGACTTGATAGCAGAAACGGGGGGGGGGGGGGGGGGGGGGTACAATAGAAGTGTGGGAAGATACAGTATAGGAAATCTCCCAGAAAACAGAACAAGAAGATGGAAAATAGTGGAGAAAAATGAAGAAAATTAGAGGACCAGTTCAGGAGGCCAAATGTCCAAACAGAACTTCCAGAAAGACATCAGAGATGATTGGGGAGGGGGGAGGGGGGATTATCGGTCAAAGAAATCAAGAAATATCCCCTGAACTGAAAGATGGGAGCTTCCAGATTGAAAAGGCCCATCAAGACCCCAGGACAATGGATGAAACACATCCACATCAAGGTTGGTGGCTATGTAACTTCTGAATGCTAAGAAGAGCCAAAAGTCTCCAGGGATAAATTTTTTGAAAGGTCATACAGAAAAGAATCAGAATGGATTTGATTTTCGCAACAGTAACACTAAGTGAAGTCAACAGAGCAACGCCCTCATGATTCTGAAAAACTATTATTTTTAACCTAGAATTCTATTACCCACCCAGGATCGAATAAAGGTATTTTCAGACATGTAACATCTCCAAATATTTTCCACACACACTCTCTCTCAAAGGAAGTCCTGAAGGATATGTTTCATCAAAAGAAAGGAGAGCAAAAGAATAGGAGATCTAACAAAGGACAAAGGCTAAGGAACCCCATAAAATGACAGTGAACCCCATAAAATGACAGTGAAGGGGGATCCAAGGACAACTGCTGTGTACTAGGTGTAGGCAACCAGTGCAGATTGGAGCAGGTTCAAAAACATGTAGCAAAAGTAGTATCAGGGGACTTGCCTGGTGGCACAGTGATTAAGAATCTGCCTGCCAATGCAAGGGACACAGGTTCAATCCCTGGTCTAGGAAGATCCCACATGCCGCAGAGCAACTAAGCCCGTGTTCCACAACTACTGAGCCTGCACTCTAGAGCCCACAAGCCACAACTAATGAGCCCACATGCTGCAACTACTGAAGCCCGTGCGCCTAGAGCCCGTGTTCCGTAACGAGAAGTCCGCGCACCGCGACGAAGAGTAGGCCCCGCTCGCCGCAACTAGAGAAAGCCCACTAACAGCAACGAAGACTCAACGCAGCCAAAGATAAATAAGTTAATTAATTTTTTTTAAAAAAAGAGTAATATCAGGCTTCTCTCTAAAGTGGACAAACATCGTAAAAGTCAATGGAAGCATGACTTTCACTGATGAGACCCACTATGATCATGGTAAATGTTGAGAGTAAATGTGACAGTAAAGAACCACCTGGTATGTTTTAACCAAGGTCGAGATTTCTGATGCTACAGATTATAATGCAAAGGAAAAAAAACCCGGCCTGATAAGAGGAATTCTCATGCATTCAGACTTGTTTATATATATATATGGAATTTCTTTAAGCCAGAGCCATTCAACAGAAATAGAATGCAAACCACACATGTGATTGTAAATTTTCTATTAGCTACATTAAAAAAGTAAAAATAGTTAAAAGTAATAATTTTATTAATATACCCTACTATATCTCTAAAATATTATTTCAATGTGTAATCAGTATTAAAAATGGAGATATATTACACTCTATTTTTAATTAATTATTAAAAATCTAGTGTGTATTTTACAAATGCAGCCCATCTCAATTTGGACTAGCTACAGTTCAAGTGTTCAAGAGCCACATGTGGCTAGTGGCTAACTATTGAACAGAGCAGCTCCAGAAGGATATGGAACTGGGTAGCAGGAGTTAAGAGATCTGGAATATTTACTATTTTGTCCCTTTTGAATTTTGCACCATGTGCTCTTACTACCTATTCAAAAAATGAATAAAGTACATTCCCTAAAATAAATAATACAAATGTAGATATCCTCTGACCTACTTCTAGAAATCTATCCTATGTATGTGTATAATGATGTATAAACAAAGTTATTTATTACAGCACTATTTTTAATACCACAAGACTGGAAATAAATGTCCATCAACAGAGGACTGATGAAATGTATTATAGACACCCATACAGAAGAATACTGTGCAAGCAAAAGAAAAAGTTAAAAAGTACTCATTATGTACTGACATGGAATAATCTACAAGATGCATTATTAAGCAAAATACAGAACCAGTTTTTGTACTAAAAGGTAATATATGCACAAAGTTGCTCACATATGCATAAAATCTCTGGAGCAATACAAGAAAACCTAGTAATGCTACTTGCCTTTGGAAAGGCAACTGGGTGGCAGGGACAGGCTGGCAAAGAGACTTTTCACTGTATATCCTTTTGCATCTTTTGAATTTTGAATTTTGAATCTGAATACAATAATGTATTACCTATTTAAAAGACCCACTATGCTACATCTAGCTAGTGTCTGCTTTTTATTTACCCTGCTTGGCCTTCATGTGATATTTAAGTCCCTCTACAAAAACACTACAAACTAGTGTTTTTCTAGTTTTTCCATAGAGAAGCTTGAGGCTTGTTTTTCTCAGAGGCCACAGAAGTTTCAATGATATCAGAACAGAGATATAGATAGATATATATATTTTAGTATACAGTTCCTAGAATTTTATCTCCTTTCCCCAAATGGCATTACAACCCCAGCCCCAGCTACTGAATTATTTATCTAATAAATGCCCCAAGGCCAGCTTTTCCTTGACACTAACTGATTTTCTAAATTTCTGGTACCTGGGGACTTTTCTCTCCCTCTCACCCCTCCCTCTCTAGATCAGCTATATATATATAAAACCAAAAATGTTTTACATTTTATCCAACATTTGTAGCAGGAGGAATGGGCCTAATCTATGTCTCTTTGTGTGATTTTTTAGAAATCTAGATAAAGAGAGTATAGTCAATGATGCAAACACTGAAGAAAGTAGTATGATAATGGAGAAAAGACTGCTAAACTTGGCAGTTCAGAATCCAGTGATGACTTCTAAAAGGGCAGCAGGAAGGCAAATATGAAAAAGAGTGGCAAAAAACACTTCACAAGGTTCAAGTTTAGAACAAAGGAAGTCATTAACTATAGAAAGTAAATGTAGATTTCAAATATCTTCAAATTGCAAATACAAAACATTCTCCAAATACCTATATAAATATTTATTTCAAAAGAAAATCAAGTTAGATATTTCAACATAAAATACTTGAAATGTGATGGTGCTGCCTCATAACGAACACCTAAGTTCCTGCTGAAATAGTATAAAATCACTATTAGATTTTTGGCAATCCACATTCAAACATGTATCACACATTTACTAATGACCTGGATTTTTACAATTGTTTTAGTCAAAGAAACCAGGACAATAGAAAGCATTAAAAAAAAAAAAAAAGTAAAAACTAGTTTTAAGAACAACAACCCAAAAAAACCCAGATTTCTCAATTCTCACTGTAACTATGCTTTTTTTCCAAAGTTGTACGCTAGTAAGGAAAGACACTGCCAACTGGAAACCTAAGTTGGCCCCATGGAGAGCGATGGGTAATGTGCCTTTTAAAAGCAAAGAGAAAACATTCATGTGTTCAGTTTTATGGACTGTTAAAACGTAATGTTAGAGCTTGAATTTAACCCTAAAAGCAGGTCATTACTTCAGTGAAAGTCCCCATTATATGGGGACTGCTGTGTAAAGAGACTCTATCTGTTCTTTACTTGAGTTACATTCCTTTCACCTTTAATGAGTTGTGTGGAATCCATAGGTCTATATTCAGCTTGTAAACATAAAACTACATACTAGTTTATCATCCCTGGACTGTGAAAAAGGATCCAACTATTAAGAGACTACACAAGCCCAGACTCAAATCAGCACAAATATTCAGTACTCCAATCTCCCTTCAAACTCCCAGAGTCTGTATTGACCTTCTGCTGAAGCAACAAATTACACCCACATCAACTGGGTACAAGTCCTCAGGGTGTAAAAGTGCAATTAAAGCAAACGCTAGAGTAGCACTGCCCAACACAACTTTATATTAAATTAAAATTAATTAAAATTAAATTCAACATTCACTTCCTCAGTCACAGAAGCCATATTTCAAGTGCTAAATAGCCACATGTGGCTGGTGTCTACTATACTGAATGGTGTGGGTCTACAGAAAGTTTCTTCTCAACGATCTATTACTCCTCTAGAGCTTCAAAGGCTTCCTGGGGGCCAAAGAATGAGAGGAAAACTGAGCAGGCAGGGCTTCAGCAACTGTCACTTCCCTTACATTTTGAGATTCTGCATAATGCTGTTGCTGTTGCTGGTAGGAGCCTTCTCTCTGGTTGCTGTTGTGTGCATAAAGGTATGTGTGTGCATTAGGTTTGAAAACTAGTTTAGAGCAAATATGGCCAACGCACAAACCTCAGGCCAAAGCGGAACCCTCCTGATACTTAAAACATTTTATAAAGAAAAGTTTAACTGGCAGGCTTACATGAACTACAGCCTAACCACCTGTCCACAAAGTAAAAGGTTGGTCTAAACATGAAAAATTTGCATTCACTGCCATAGATAGAGCACCTCTAGTCAACAAAAAAGTTTCCATAGTTCATTCAAATCAAGGAAGAAAGCCCATGGGCCCAGCTTCCGTTAAACCATTCATCAGGAGTTTATTCTGTGAACTTTGAAAACCAGATTCACCTCCCCACATTTTATAATGAAGGATGATTAAGACGGAGCATTTCCTTAATATTTACAAGTCCATAACCAATATCCCGTTATAGAATTTTTGGAAAAGCTGAAGTAGCATATGCAAATGTACTTTATCTTCAACCGGCAAACTACAAGATCACAGATTTACTATGCTACTTCCTCAGATCGAGTTTCTGAACTGAAAGACTCAAGGTAGTAAATCTGATGAACTTCCAGTGGCTCCTCCCAGTTATTCTTCAGCCATTAAACCTGAAGCTATGCCCTCCCGCCGAAAGAGAAGGGAGGTCACAGTAGGGCACTACAGGTTTTCAGATGCAAACTGGACATGTGTACCGAACAGATCAAAACTAAAGTCTGCACTCACTTTCCACTGTTCTAGTCTTGAGGCCAAAGTAATTCTGAGATTTTGAAAATTACAGAACTATCTGGAAGAATTTGTGACAAGTTGACAGTAAACTCACAAATTTTAATGAGAATGAATCACTTCAGGACTTATTTTCTTAAAAGCACAAACTTAAAGATCTAAATTACCAGGCATCTGTCCTGTCAGTGTGGCTCACTTATATCTAAGAGGAACGCGTACACACTCTAGAATGTAAGGCACATATGTGAGCCACAATTACCTTAACTACCTTAATATTTCTGGCTAACTAGCCAAACCAGAGGCAGGGTCTAAATCCATCTGGCTTGGCAAAATTACATTCTCCCTACATGAAATTACTGAAATTGAAGCTCAGAGCTATCCTTGAGATGTCTACCTATAATCAGCATTGAAATATGTCCTAATTGAACACATCACAATTATATCAACCTGGAGTAATGATCAAAATTGATCAGAGAGGGCTTCCCTGGTGGGGCAATGGTTAAGAATCCACCTGCCAATATAGGGGACACGGTGAAGTTCAAGCCCTGGTCTGGGAAGATCCCACATGCCGCGGAGCAACTAAGCCCGTGTGCCACAACTACTGAGCCTGCGCTCTAGAGCCTGCGAGCCACAACTACTGAGCCCACATGCTGCCAACTACTGAAGCCCGCGCGCCTAGAGCCAGTGCTCCGCAACAAGAGAAGCCACCACAATGAGAAGCCCGCACACCGCAACGAAGAGTAGCCCCTGCTCGCTGCAACTAGAGAAAGCCCATGCGCAGCAAAGAAGACCCAACACAGCCAAAAATAAATAAAATGGAATAAATTTTAAAAAATGATCAGAGATAAGCAATAAGCCTCAAACTGTGCATTTTTAAACAAAAAAGGCTGGATAACTTTTGTACTACTGGTTTAAAAACAAAAGACCCTTTTCTTTTTTCCAAATAGCTAAGGCTATAAATTACAAGGTCACCAATTAATATTTGATGGAGTAGATGGTTTAGAAAGTAACCCTGAGATAGGAAAGAGGAGGATCCAAAAAAATTACCAAGGCTAATATTGGAAAGAAGTCACATAAAAGAAGCATGAAGCCCCCAACAGACAGACCAGCCAACTGTCCACACTTGTTCAGTCCTAGAAATCTCTAGCATACTTTATCCTAAAACCTGAGTGAAAAGTTGTACACGACACCCCTGCAGACTGACAAAAAAATGACTTACTCGGAAGAAAAGGTGTGGCCTGGGGTGCAACACCATTTAGATCACCTTTCTTTACTACTGGCCTAGCATGAAAGATTTTTCAGTCTGGAATCATGGCACTCTGAATGGCAAAACAAATGAAAAGCACCTTGGTCAGAGCAGGTACTTTGGATCTGTCATAAGTCATTAGAACCATGTTCTACCCCTTTAAGAACATTTGTTAATCATCCCAAATGACAATCTAAAGTATATTATGTAGATTACCGCTCTCTTTAAATAGATTTTCCCAAATATGATTTAATCTAATCGATGAACTTTCATTACTATGTTTTCAGGTCTGGTCCTGCACTGAATGGTTCCAGACATGCTAGTTAGGCTCTGAGTATTCGTTTTTGTGTCTTGTAGATTATCTCCATTATCCTCACCAGACTGTTATCTGTTTTTTCTTAAAATAGACAGTAGGCTAACAGTTCCCCATCCTCCTACCCCACCCCTCACTAGGCTCCCCTCAACCTCCCACATGACCCACAATCTACTTGTCTCTAATCTACTATGGGTTTAGAAGCAAGATAACTTTGCTTGTTAGAAACATTTGAAATAAATGCCAACAGGTTCTAATTCAGGGTCACAATCGCTCTCCTATGACTAGAACTGAAAGGTATGGACTTGGACAATTTGCCTACCTTAGGCCTTTTCGCTAAGTGTCTGTTTCTCAAATGTATTTTATAATAGATCAAGGAGAAGAGTGTAGGAAAATCATCTGAATTAGAAAACAAGTGAAAGCTACAACCAGAAGAGAACAAAGATCTTCTGAGAAGACCCTTAGTCTGAGGCACTGTGCTTAGGTACCTTCATCACAATCATTTACTCTTTGTATGTAATAACCTTAAGAGGAAGGTATTATTACCTCCATTTTCAATCAGAAAACCAAGGCTCAGGAGTTAAGTAATTTGCCCAATACAGTGACTGAGAAACTGACTATACGCCTAGGTCTCTCTGACGCCAAAACCCAGGGCCTTTCCATTACACAAGATTGCAGCCCAATCCTTTTTCTCGGTTTAGCTAATTGTTTTTATACTTTATTTCTGATACTTTCATTAGAACCTGACCGATTCAGGTTTGCTTTCTTTCCCTAACCAGTTTCAATAAAAGGCAATGGATAATCAAACTAAGGCCAAATTAGGCTTAGCTCTACAAGTGTTCACCTGCTCAGCAACAAATATATTTCTGAAAGACTAGTCATATCTTCAATTTGTAGAGATTGTGCAAAATGGTGACAAGTTCCCCCAACCCCAAAAAATACACTACCTATTCCCGGTGACAATATGAGTTAACACATGACACCTTCCCTAGTGCTGTCCTCTACACTCAAAAGAAAGCCGTGCAAGCATACGATAGGAATTGGCTCCGTCCTGAATTTGTACATTAACATGATCTTCCTACTCTAAACACTGGAGGACAGGACAAGGAGATATGAAGATTTTCCACTTTTCTAATCCCATTAAGGAACAGGGATACACTTGTTCCCTGTTACTTCACTGCCTAGTTCAGGGCCTGACACACAGCAAAAGGCTGTTTTACTGTTTAATAAATGAATAAATGTTACCTGTTCAATAAATACAAGTTAGTTGTTGAATAAATGCATAACCTCTCCTGAACTGGTTTTGAAATCTTTTTATTTCACATTTTCTGACATACCTTTACAATATAATACTTACAATCTTTCCTCTTACAGATAAAAATGGCTCCTCTACTCCCATCAGAAGACATGCCCCCCGCCATCCTCTAAAAATGACTCTTGTCCCAAGAATAAGAATGAGACTCCATCTGCCAGACTGCACTAAATATGACTTTTATATGCATTACAAAAACACCTGTATAAAAAAGCTGCTACAAAACGAGAAGTCCTAAAGTACAAAACCAACAAAATCAAAACCAAACAAGAATAAGGAGTGCTTTCACACCTTTAGAAAAGCCAAAGCTGAAAATATTTGCAAAATGTAAAAATTCAACAGGTCTTTGATCAGCAGGTTACGTAACTAAACTATTTTTCACTCACAGATTTTCCCCCAGTGTGAAGTAACAAAATTTTAGCAACATGTTTGTAATATTTACAATATGAAAATGAAAAGGGGACCTTTTGCCATCTTGAAGTAGAAAGAACCTTTGTTCTTACTAAAGAGAATTTCTGCTGAAATATACAAAACTATCCCCAAATTCCTACTTAAGAGTTAAAGCACACACCAAGCCTGACAAGCCACAAACAACAGGAAATTACTCTGCACAGTTTCTTACAAGATTCTTATTTCATGAACCTTACAGATTGTGTGTGTAGAGATCTGACCATTTATGACTAGGCACAGGTTAACTTACAACCTTGAAAAACCAAACTTTGTTGAACTCCTATAATGTGAAATCACTGTACAAGGTATAGATACAAAGTATAAAAACCAAGTTCTAACAGCAATTTCTTACTAAAACAAGTCCAGAAATGGATGCTACCAATCACATTACATTAATTAAAACAGACCAATGAACTACTTTAAACTCAATTTTAACATTAAGATTAAACATTAAGATTATCTAAGGGTAATCACCTTAGATATGCCCATAGACTTGAACTATTCTTACTTACTACCACAGCTAATTTTATGGCAAAAAAAAAAAAACACTAAGGAACTTTAAAAATAAAATCAGTGTTACTTCCTGAATTTAATATAAATGTTTTCTAAATGACCTTTTGGTGGAGAAAATTCTATCAATACCCTGTATGGTTTTTTAAGGCAAATGAAAAAAAAATCCTCCAACCATGATACATTTATGAAATCCATTTTACATTATTTCTCCCATCTCTGTGTATATTTGCTTCACTTATTTATTCACATCAAAACTTATCAAATTTAATTTAATTATTTACCTTACACATGTATGTGAGAAAAACTTTTTTTTAAAGGGTATCAAAACTAGAAAATTAGCTAATGTATTTTCAGAATAATAGAAAATGTATTATCTTATTAGTCTCAAGGAAAGCACCCTTACAATCAGTGGTGAAGGTTCAATTCACATGAAATCAGAAGAAAAGGAACTAATCATTCAGAATTCTGGAAATTAATTCAAATTTCAGGGACCATTTTTGGAAAAATGGAGTTTGCATGATCTCTTGTTTATTTATTACTTGCGTCGTTTTAAAAGTTTAAAACACCAAAATTTAGGATACTCCAAACTGTAACAAACATGCCAGGACTTAGATGGAAAATGCTACTTCATTTTCGTTTTACCTGGAAATTTTTTTCTTTTTAAATAAAGGTTTAGTTGACAACAAACCGGTAGTATTTAGCTTTTAAAGGGTCAGGAGGAAGAAATAACAAAACTAACCTAAGTACTGTCTTTCTTTTGTTTAGGATCAAAAGGAAACCATAACCACAAAACGGTTAAGTAAGTAAAAGACAAAAGTACTCAACCCAAGGGCAGTATCCCCCAGGAGAGAACAAAACAAAGTTGCAGATTTGAAAACCAAGTTTGAAATACGTGAAATCAATCAGCGTGCTCTCTAAAGGCGTGTGATAAAAACAAACAGGCTCCGCTCACAGAGCAACTTTCACAAGCGAGTAGAGAAGGATCTGGACAGAGTATCAGCCGTGTGCGTGTTTGTGTGAGAGCACACACAAGCGATTCTGAACCCCGAGACCAGAATGGTTAACAAAGGTTACAGCACCAAAAAAAAAAAAAAAAAAAAAAAGTGGAAGCAAAGTATCGCACGCTCCTAACTCGGCTTCCCAACAACTCCCGAAACCAGAGCTCCGTCCCTCCGGGCTTTGCAAATCACAACCACAAACTACCGAGTGTGTTCGCGGCGCAGGGGACGGGCCACAGCCGGCCCCCGCCCCGGGCGGCGGGCGGGCGGCAGCTCCGAGCGCCAACCCCTTCCCTCCAGCTGCCGACCCCGTCCCTCCGGCTGCCCCGCCCTGCGCTCCCGCACCCCGAGGGCCCGGCGCCCCGCGGCCCCGACCTCGCCACACCCCAGCCCCCGGCCCCCGAGGCCAGGTGACGCGGCGAGCCTCACCGACCCGAGCCCCACACTGACACACCCCAGCCCCGTGGGCCCGCCGGGCGCCGCGGCGTTACCTGCACCGAGGCTCCGGGTCCCGCCCCGTCAGAGCCGGGGGTCCGGGACCTTTTGTTCCTTCCTCTTCCGAATGGGATGAGGGGCTGGGAGGGGAAAGGGGAATGGGCGATTGGAGGCAGGACTGAAATCACTCTCCCGGCCCCCCGGACACCCGCCCCGCCCCCCAGCCGGAGCCCGGCAGTCGACCCCGGCGCGCGAGGAGGGGGCGCGGGCCCGGACGCCGCCCGCGGGAAGGAGGGGGTGGGGACGCGCGTCCCGCCACCGCCCCTCCTCCCCTCGGGCGCGCGCCCGCCTCGCCCCCACCCCGGGCGGCCGGGACGGCCGAGTCCTCCCCCGCTGCGCCCGCCGGCCCACCTCCGCTTCCGCCCTGCGCCCTCCGCTGCCGGCCGCAGCGGCGCGGCGCACCCACCTCCGGGCGGCTCGCTCGGCGCTCGCTGGCTGCTGGCTGGGAGCTGCTCCTCCACCGCCGCGGCCGAGCGGTAGACCCGCCTCCCACCCCGGGCCGCGAGCCCCGCCGATTCGCCGGCGCAGCCCCGGGGCTGGCACCCTGCCGCCCGCTGATTGGCGCCCCCGGCCGCCCGTTAGGGCGCGAGGCACGCCGGCCGAGCGCAGCGCTCGGCGCGTACGGAAGAACGGAGGAGGGAAAGAAGGAGGCCGAGCGCCCGGGAAAGGCCGGGGCGCGAGCGGGGCTCAGAGAGTCGCGAGCCACTACCTCCCCACCTCCTTTCCCTTCGGCCGCCCCGCCCTCCCGGCCGGACCGGCGGCGCTTGCAGCCAATCAGCGCACGGGGTGCTCGGGGTGTGAGCCGCGCGTCGGGGGCCTCGAATCGGAAGGGAGACGTCGCTCGCTGATTGGTCCCGCCTCCCCCGTAGAGCGTGAGGCGAGGCGTGGCCGGCGGGGCGGTGGAGGAGTAGGCAGGGTGTGATGCCCGCGGTTTCGGTTGGCTTAGTCTCCTGCGCGGTCCCACGAGAGGCTCTCGGAAGGGGAGGGGAAGGCGCGTAACCTGCTGCGCTAACGACCACCCGTCCCTCACTACCTCGGCCCTGACCTCCCTCCCGGTCTCTCGCCAGCGCCACTGGGTGGGGCCTGTCGGGGGCCGCCTGGCCCACCTTCAGTAGTCAAGCCGGGAGTGGATACGTGCTCATCCCCGGGGAAGCCCAGAGGACGGGACGAGCCACGGGCAGAAGAGGGTTCTGCAGAAGCTCGGGTACCGGACCCACTCTGGGCGCGCCCTTCTGCGAATGAGTGGGCGGGGCCCTCGTGGTGGTAAACGGGGGCGGGGTCCGAGATGTAAATAAGCCCAGGGCTGAGATCTTTTCTGGGATGTAGGGCCAGGGAAGGGGGATGCCAGCTATTTTTCTTTAACCGGAACCGTCGTTCTGTCTTCGTTAAAAATGGTGCTAGTAATGCATGCTCTGAATGGTCTTGTGAAGTCTAGAACATAAGTGCCTGGCACGATGCCCCTCAATTGCTGAGTTATCTTCCCTTCCCCTTCATTTCTGCACTGTTCAGGGGCTGTTAGGCCCCATCCTCGCTCATCTGCACGACGAGCCGCTAAGCCACTGGCTTCGCAAAGCTAGTGGAGTCATAACCCCAATCGGGTAACTTTGTCACTTTTACCTTACAGACACCCGAGCCTCTGCCGAAATACTGAACCCAACCAGTCACATCAAGCATTTATTAAGCACCTACTGTGTTAGGCAGAGAGCACCGTAGAACTGAAGGTGAAAAGAAACTTAGATCTCACTTAGGTAGTTGGTGGCAGAGACAAGACTAGAACACGGTTTTCTTGGTTCTCTGAATGGCACTCACTCTCATGTACTCCTTGCTTCGTGGATTTAACCTGCGACTCAAGTAAAGGGGCACTAGCAATGCAAATCAGTAAGCAGGAAGTACCAAGTGACCACTTCAAACAGAAAGACTTCTTGAAATACATTTTCTTCCGAAGTGAAGGCTTCCCTGAGGAGGGTACCTTCAGTTGAATGTGGAGAGATATTTGGTCATCCTCTGAGTCTTACAGGTTTTCCAAAAATCCTTTAAAAATCTCCTGCATTTCCTCCATCTCTCTCCTCAAACATGGAAGTACTTTTCTCATCGAAAGTTTGTGATGAAGAGCATGCTCCAAATATGTGACCTTTGGCAAGTGAAACTCACCTGCGATGATAGCTACTTAAATATAGTTGAGTGATGATTAAATAAAGTAAGAATTATGAAAGTGACTAGCACAGGGCTAAGTTAAAAGAAAACCAATAATCATTATCCTTTCTTCCCTTCTGTTGCCTGCAACACATATGCTAAGATGAACCCATTCAGCAGAAATTCTACCTTCAAAAGTTTACCCCCAGGGTGGTGTCTCCCATTTTCAGTTTAGAGGCAGCTCCACTCACCCCTTTTTAAAAACAGCTTGCGAAGGGGATCTAGGAAGCCAATTGGTGGAGCTGTTCCACATCCTAATACTTCTCTTTCCGCTTCCCAGAGCCACCAGGGAGGGTGTTCTAGGGCAAAGGCTATTCGATTTAGAAGTAGGAGGGCTGTTTATGGTTTTTGGTCCTTCTCCCTACTAACACAAGCCAACAGTTTTTATATGAAATGGCCTATAAAAAGCTGCCCTGGGTCACACAAGTATTTTCTCCTATGTGACCAGGGTGTGCATTTGGGTGTCTATGTGGGTGAGTAGAAATAGAAACAGAAGCAGATCTGGCTGGAATTCCAGAAGGATCTGCTCCCAGTACAGGAGTTAGGTACTTTGAGGGGCACATTAATTCAATGGATAATATGCTTGAGGTCTAAGACCATCTCTCCAAAGTGTCAGACTTTGGATCCCTAACTCTTTCATTTAGGAAGCCTTCCAGGATTTGTAGGATTGAGGAAAGGGGAGGAGGGGCAATCTGGCTACCAATGCAGTCCCCAAAAGGCTTAGAAAAGGAGCATCCCTTCTCAGCTAGAAATGCATCTAAGCCAAAGTGGGTCAAGATAGAAACTGAAGGCAGATGGAGCAGGGATTGCCGTGGCAACAATCAACTTGGAAATCCACTAGGGTATCTCAAGACCTATCAGTAGGTCCCTATTGTATAAATTATATTGAGTAAGTCTTATGTTTATATGGATAGACACTTTGTTTAACCTTTTGTTGTGCATGATACTGAAAAATCAAATCAAAATCAATTCAGAATCTATTTAAAAGTAGTAAAATGTACTGGAAAGACATATAAGGAAAATGGTAATGGTGGTTGCTTCTAGAAAGAGAACCTTGAAGTCATGAGTGGAAAACTTAAATTTTATCATTAATTCTTCTGTAGAGTTTTAAAGAAGATATATATGTGTATTTATACACACACATATACACACACATATATATGTACATATATATATATATCCATGTATTGATTTTTCAAAAGCTAGAACTCATATTCAAAAGCTAGAACTCTGCTAAATTTGTAAAGCTTTTCCTGGTTACTCCAGCCCAAAGGGTATCACTCACCTATAAATTTTCTCTCATGGTCAGAATGATTTACATACCATGACTTTGCTTTGAGTAATGTCTTGATCTGTTAGTTTAGTCTTGAGCGGGTTTTTAACTTCTCATGTGAGTGTTTTGTCTCACCATTTAGATTGCAGATTCCTGAAGGACAAGGACGGCAAGCATCTTGCTCTCAGTTGTTTCCCCACAACCTAAGATAAAAAATACCACGTAATTGAAGAAGTGTGAAATACAGCATTTGTATGGCAGAAAAAGGCTGTATGTGTGTCAAAGGTCTGCAAGCATTCTACGTAGCTTTGCCCCATCCTTCCAGTTTGTAGTTACCCTCAGTACAACTATTGAGTATCATGTCAACATCCAATCTCTATATATGCTCATCCTCGTGGAACTAAGTTGCAGTGAGTATTACTACATCTTAAAGAAGGAGCCAGTTATTTGCAACTGATTAAATGAGATAACCTAAGTACAAAATGTAAAGAACAAATGTGTGGGGTTACTTTTGTTGTAAATGAAGAAATCCAACACAGCTGGATTTTTATCTCAATACAATGAAATTTGATATTTTAAATGAACTTATGTTGAAGATGTATCCACCTGCCTCCACACACACACACACACACACACACACATACACACACAGAGTCCTCATTCACGTGGTAATTTTTTTTTTTTTTTTTTTTTTTTTTTGCGGTACGTGGGCCTCTCCTGCTGTGGAGCACAGGCTCCGGATGCGCAGGCTCAGCGGCCATGGCTCACGGGCCCAGCCACTCTGCTGCATGTGGGATCTTCCCGGACCGGGACACGAACCCGTTTCCCCAGCATCGGCAGGCGGACTCTCAACCACTGCGCCACCAGGGAAGCCCCACGTGGTAATTTTTATTAAGATAAAAAATATTTAATATCTGATGGGAAATGCTGGAGACAAGAATATAGCATATACAAGAAAAAAATTAATTTCAGCAAATATTTATCAGGTATCTGTTATGTGCCTATCATAAAAGCATTGGTTTTTCATGGTGGAAAGTCCTCATTCCATGGCCAAAATCACTCAAGAAAATAAAACGTACAAATAGGTTTTTTAGTTTAAAGGTAATGACATTGGGAGAGAAGCTGGCTCTGGTTGAGAGAAAAACATTTGGAGAAAACAAATTATATTTCTCATCGTTCTCCAGGCATCTGATAATTAATATTATATTTCTTGTCTGTACATTTAAAAGCATAAAGAATTGCTGGATAATTTATCATTGGATAGTTAATCCAATGGTTGTTCAAATTCTACTTGGAAAATTATGCAGTGCAATGAGCACTCCCATAAAGGCATTTAAATGGTATCTGAGATCTCCATATTTTGGAAAAAACTGAACAGGGGCCAATGTCTAAACCCTGGAAGAACAATGGACAAATTATTCAAAGTTCTATTGTGAGAGGGATAACTTGGTAGTCAGATGTCAACAATAGGGCCTTATGCCTTGATTATAATTGTCTGTGTGTGACAATATTGACTGAGCCAGGCGGCTGCTAGGCAGGATAAGTGTATGAAGGTATAATACTCTTAGAAAATTTCAACCTTATTAGCATAATTGCTCTGATGAAGACTGAAGAGCTTATTTAACATAACTGACTAGAGTAGACAATAGATGCATAATCAGCGTCCTAATGATTGAATTAATGAGCCCCAATTGTTTGTCCTTACTGTAAGGAGTCCTCAGCTATGAAAAAGACATTTTGCTGAAAGAGTCTGACAATTGTGTTAGCTGATGAGTGGCCAGAATGTAATTAATGATGGGAGAGAGACAATTACTACTGGGTTCTAAAGACTGCAATGGTGGCTTTCAAGGGGTGAATTACATAGCTACATAGAAGTTTCATATCAGCTCCTCCTTGCCTTCATACAGTAATGGAGCCCGATCAATGCTCTTATTTTGCAGCTAAAGAAACCGAGGCCCAGGCTTTTCCAGAGACCCGTGACCACTTTGTGTCAGGGGTTATACACATAGTGTCTTACCTTTCCTGCTCTGATACTGCCCACTGACTCTTTGACCTGTCCCTGATCTACAGCCTCACCTATGCCTTTGCTACTCTCTTCAATCTCCCTTTTACCTTCTATGCATATGTCCTGACCAACTATTTCACAGTTAAAATGGGGCAAATTTCCTCTCTCTACCTAAACCCCAACACTAGACAAATATGTCTATCTCCACATCTATTCTCCCAGCCACTTCCTGTGGAAGACCTGCTCCTCCTTCTGGAAAAGGCTTTTTCGTCTACCTATTCTCTGTTCCCTTGACCACCCAGTCTAGATTAGAACCGCCCGCTCCACACACGCATTCCAGTCACACTATCATATCACCTTTTAAAATTTTTCTTTAAAACCCTTTATCATTATCTAGAGTTATCATGTCCACTATTTCTGTACTGTGACTTATTATTTGCCACTTCTCCCTGCTGAATGTAAGCTCTTTAAGAGCAGGAAACATGTCTGTTTTGTTCACCAGAATATTCCTACTGAAGCATGTCTATTTTGTTCACCATATTATCCCTACTTCAAGCATACCTGGAGGCACTCAATACATATTTTTGAATGGATCGATAATTTTCCCTCAAGCTCAAAGCATGTGAAAAATAAACTCATCATCTTCCGTTTTCCTTTCTGGGTGTGTTTTAGCCCAGTTCCCTAGAAAACAGACCCTGATGCAAGGATGCTGATCCTTTCTTTAGGAGATATTATCCCAGGGCAGGAACAGGGAACAGGCAAGGAAGGATGGAGAGCTATGCACAGGGATGCATTACTGTGCTGAGCACTGCTTCATGGAAAGACTTGAGGAGATACAGCCAATCTCTTGACAGGTGCAACCACTTGGCCAGACAGACAATAAGGAGGACTCATGCCTTGGAACAATTCAAGGAAGAGAGGAATTTTATCTTTGTCTCCTGTCTCTTTGTCATTGGTCAAAGCTTGTCCCACAGGGAGCTAACTTTCCCATACTTCCCAGTTGTGTTATCCATATTCTTTGATAGTCACTCAGAAAGCAGGTCCCTGCCCTGGAGTTCAGAAGTGGTGGGAAGAGACTGTTGGTATGTGGCTGGTCATCCTTGGGCTGTCAAACCACAAGGGACTTAACTAAGTCGCTCATGGTGGCAGCTGAGACAGGAGCAAGAGGCCCAAAAAGCCTGAGAAGACACATAAACGGGGCCTAATGTAGAGTACTTGTTACCACAACAATGGTAGGAACAGGTCTGTTTGATTCGCTGCATTGTATCAGCACCTCCCACAATAAGTGATGATTAAATGTTGGTTGAAGGAATGCATGCGTAAATGGCATCACCATCTCTTGATTTATTTAAGCCAAAATCTTGGAGTCATCCGTGATCTTCCTTCTTAATTCCTATATTGAGGACAAAAATTCCTCTACCTCCTTAATATATCTCAGATCTAATGCCTCTTGTTCAAGCTCACTGCCTTGATTCAGAACTTTAGCATCTTTCATTGTAATGCTTGCTATAGCTCCTTAATTGGTCTTCCCGTCTCTGGTATTCCTCTCCTCCAATTCTTTCTCTTTCCTGGCAGAATTTTCTAAAAATTATAGTGTGTTTTCTTTTCTTTTTTTTTTGTGGTATGCGGGCCTCTCACTATTGTGGCCTCTCCCGTTGCAGAGCACAGGCTCCGGACGCGCAGACTCAGCGGCCATGGCTCATGGGCCCAGCCGCTCCACAGAATGTGGGATCTTCCCGGACCGGGGCACGAACCCGTGTCCCCTGCATCGGCAGGCGGACTCTCAACCACTGCGCCACCAGGGAAGCCCTATAGTGTGTTTTCTGAATGCAAATCTGATTATGTCACTATGTTGATTAAACTGATAGTTTGTTTAAAAGGATCAAATCAAGACTCTTTAGCGTAACCCAAAAGATCCTTCACAATCTGTCCTAGGCTAGTCTCTTTAGCTTTACACCTCACCACTCCCCCCCTTGTCCTTATATCCCAGCCAGACTGAAATCCTGGCGTTTTTGCCAATACACCACGCTCTCCCATTCCTCAGTGCCTACGCTGTGCTCTTTGTTCTGCCTGGAATACATTTGTGCCTGAGGAACCTCTACTCATACTTCAAAACACTGTTTCCAGGTAGCTGCCTTCATCCACTGATCAATCCATCCCCCACCCACTCACCCATGCAAGATTCATTGTAACTTTCAAGTTTCTTCCTTGCAAGCAGCAGAAGAAACTGACATTGCTGGCTTAAGGAGAAAGGCAATTTGTGAAAGGATATTGGGTGGCTGACAAAATTGCTGGGAAGTCTGCAGAAACAGGCTCAGACAGTAAGCAAGAACAAGGAAGTCTGGGCAGCAGCTAGGATCACAACCAACATCACAGCACAACACATTGAAGGAGGTGACCACCACCATTCAAAACAGGATACCTCAGCTTATACTTCCAGTTCAGTAGCACTGGACACAGGTACCATCCACCATTGGCACTCCCAGCGCTTTTGCTCCTGGAAACCAGATGTCACTGCAGTGCCTGTTATTGCCCCCAGAATGGATTCTCCACCAAACCTACTTTGTTTTACTAGGGCTCCCTCTTTGAAGCCTGTGGCGGATCCATTAGGTTTACTAAGCTTAACATACGTTCCTTGCTCTTATTGCAGGCAGGTCTGGGAAAGTAAGGAGCTGACATTTTTTGAGACCTATATTGTAAATGGGATCTGCTTCACTCCAATAATCATTAGATTACCCCCCAGAAAGGAAAGGAGGTCAGATTTTGGGAAACCCTAAATGACAAATGTTCTCAAATTCGCTCAACAAATAAATTGGCATCTGCCCGTACTGGATTCTCTTTGAGGCACTAAGGATACAAAATTGACTGAGGTGCCTATACCCACTGGGATGTATAGTCAAAAAGACAAAAAATAACAAGTGTTGGCAAAGATGTAGATAAATTGATGGGAGGAATGTAAAATAGTGGACTTTGGAAAACAGTCTGGCAGTTCCTCAAAAGATTAAACAGAGTAACTATATGACCCAACAATTCCACTCCTAGGTGTATACCCAAGGGAAATGGCATCATATACTCACTTAAAAACGTACACAATTGTTCATAGCAGCGTTATTCATAAGAGCCAAAAAGTGGAAACAAATCAAAGGCCTGTCAGCTGATGAATGGACAAAGTGTGGCATACCCATGCAATAGAATATTATTTGGCCATGAAAAGTAATGAACCACATGGATGAACCTTGAAAGCATTATGCTAAGTGAAAGAAGCCAGTCACAAAGGGTCACATACTGTATGATTCCATCTATATGAAACATCCAGCATAGGCAAATCTGAAAGGATAGAGAGTAGATTAGTGGTTGGCTAAGTCTGAGAGCAGAGGTGGATAGGATAGGGACTAACTGCTAATGGGTACAGAGTTTCTTGCTGGAGTAACAAAATGTTCTAAAATAGATTATGATGTTGACTGTACAAATCTGTGAATATACTAAAAACTATTGAATTGTATCCTTTAAATGGATGAATTGTGTGGTGCGTCTCAATAAAGTTGTTTTTGAAAAAATGACTAAGATAGAAAAGGCTCTCTTTCCTCAAGGAGCTGAAATGCTTGTGGGACAGCAAACAAGCAGGAAACAATACAACTTACCGGTCAGCCTCTTCCTCACTCCTACGTCTTCTTTCTTTATTCCTCAGCAGGGAATAGATCCCCTCCTCCCTGTCACAGGACTTATTATATTTTTTATCCTCTTTCTCTGAAAAGTGAGATCCTTGAGGTAGAGTATGTGTCTTTGAACTTTAAGTCAACAGGGCTAGACGCACTGCCTGGCATATAGTGGGCTTTTAATAATTGCTTGTTGAATGGTGAATAGATGGCATAGCCAGGACTAGAATGAGGGTGTCCTAAGTCCCAAATCAGCACTCCTTCCAGTTACATTGGTGCCTGAAATGAAGACTCCCTAAATCGGATGGCCAGCCAGGAGAGGTCTACACAAAAACAATAGTGCTTTTGCAAGCTGTCAGTTTGCACGTACGCATTTACCTTTTCCTCTGTACACTTAATTTTGCTCTTTTCTTCCGCACTATGCTTACAGCTTTCCCCCTTGAGTTCGTCACGCTGTAGCAGTTTGGCTGGCATCTGTAGCATCATGTAGTTGTGACCCCTCCGCAGTGAGTGGGGCTCCCTGGGTTATGCACACAGGGGTTCAAAGGCCCAGACTTTAGAGATTTGGTTTTTCACTTACCAGGAAGCACCAAGTAGAACTCTTACAAGTAAAGATTATTTAGAAAAATATTTTTTTACAGCCTACTCAGGTGTAACTTTGCAACAAATGCTCTCTACAGTTTTTCCAAAACAGCTTTATTGAGATATAATTCACATACCATGCAATTTGCCCATTTAAACTGTACACTTCAATGGTTTTTAGTATATTCACAGAGCTATGCAGTGATCATCACAATCAAAGTTTAGAACATTTTGTCACTCTCAAAATCAACCTCATACCATTAGCATTCACTCCCCTTCCTCCCTTCCCTTACCCCAGCCCTAGCCAACCACTAATCTAGTCTTTTGCTTTTATATATTTGCTTTTTGTGGATGTCTCATGTAAGTGGACTCATACAGTATGTGGCCTCTTGTGACTGGCTTCTTTCACTTAACATAAGTTTTCAAGGTTCATCGATGTGGTAGCCCACCTCAGAACTTCATTCCTTTTCGTGGCCAAATAATATTCCATTGTGTGGATATGCCACATTTTATTTATCCATTCATCAGTTGATGGGCATTTGGGTTGTTTCTACTTTTTGACTCTCCTGAATAATGCTGCCATGAACATTCTTATATAAATTTTTATACTACTCTCTAGATCATAACTTTATTCTAAAATTTCCTCTCCCCTTCTGACCAGCTCTAAATATGCTGTCCATCAGTCTACAAGATTCTGCCAGGCTTTTTTTATAAAAGATTATTCATGGATATTGAAAGCTTGGCAAACGTACAGCCTTGCTGCTTTTGGAATTGGCTGCCAATATATAAAATATTTCACTGAACTAATGAAACAGTTATCTCTCCAGTGACATTTTGTGACTTCTGTTCAATGATGCCAAGGAGCCAAGTTTTCCATTCATTCAACAGAGCTATGTGTTCCTGGAAAATCAACCCTGTATTAGGGACTGTGCACTGTGCTGGGAAGAGAAGGAACAGGACACAGTCCTTGTCCTGCAGGATCTGTTAATATTCTGTGGAGGAGGCGGCTTACTGGGTTTGGTCAGGGTAGGCTTCCCAGAAGAAGAGGCAACTATAGCTAAGATAATACTGACAGGAGTTAGCCAGGCAAGGAGTCAAGAAAGTGAAGGAAAGCAGATGTGCAGAGGCCCGGATGTGAGAGGAGCATGTCTGCATAGGAAGGAGGAAGAAAAAGAGAGAGAGAGGAGAGGGCATGAGGAGGTGGGGAAAGAGGTGACACTGAACAAAAATGCCAAGTAAAGAAAAGATCACCACTTGAAGGAGAAGGGTTCAAAATTCAGCAGAAGTAAGCAGTCGATGTTTGACCCTCTTAAAAAAAAACAAACACAAGAGCTTGTTGAAAACCATACACTATGAAAAAGAATTCATAATTTGTTATTTTTCAATCTTCTTATTAGAAGCAAATATGTTTCCTTTTAATCAAAATTTTCAAATTTGGTGCCAACTTGTAATAACAGTAATGTGTTAAATTGTTATATTTTATCATTTTATAAATATGGATTTAGACCCTCCTATATACAAGAGATTACTCTGATCTCTGTGGCTATAAAATGTTTCCTAATGCTTGGTTCTTCACTTGCAGGCATTAAATGGTAAATCAAGGAAGACATGAAGAAAGTGAAAACAACCACAAAGATATTTTATATATCATATATATTTAATGAATTACTTATTTAGAACAACAAGCACTACAAAATAATTCAAAAGAGTCTCAGTACTAATCTCTCTCCTTAGCACAATTATAATTAATACCATTTTTAAAAAGAGCCCTATACCAAGAGGCCTTCAACTAAGAGTCTTCCAAATAACTTTGCTTTGGACATCTTTGTATCCTCTGGTGCAATTCAGGGTGGAACCATGGGAGTGTAATAAATACACATTTATTAAACATTACAGGCAAAGCACTATCCTGTGAAGGAAACACACCTGCAGGAGTAGGTGTGGAGGGCTGTTTGCAGTTTTCAGTAACACAGGAGCTGAGACTTGCGGGAGGTGAAGGAGCCAGCCATGTGGAGATCTGGGGAAGTAGGCTCTCAGGCAGTGGGAAGAGTGAGTGCAATGACCCTGGGGCAGGAGCATGCCAGGCAGGCCAGTTAAGGCACAACAAGGAGGGGCAGAGTGAGCAGGGAGAGAGTGGGGAAAGGGTGGGGGTGAGGGGGTCAGGTAGGGGCTCTTTTAGGGACTGTGACTCTTAATCTGAGTAAGAGGAGGATTTCTGGCATATGCAGCTGTGAGGTTGCAGGTGTGGAATAAAGGGATAGTAGGATTAGCCAGGGTTGGGCTATTGCCACATGAAAATAAAGAATTGGGAGAGGGGCAAAGGAATGAGGAGTAATTACAATGCTGAATTCTTCCACTTATCATTGTTGTGTAACCAGCCACCTCAAAACACAGCAGCATGAAACAACCGCAGATTCTGTGTGTCAGGAATTGGGGCAGGACACAGTGGGGATGGCTTTCCTGTATTCTACGACATCTGGGGTCTCAGCTGGGAAACCCAAGGGTTGGAGGGCGGGCTGATCCCTCTCATGCTGGCATCGTGTGGACGTATCTTCACTCCCATGTCTGGCGGGTCACGCTGACTGCTGGCCAGCACACCTACACACATGGTGTCTTCATGCGGCCCAGCTTCCTCACAGCCCAGCAGCCTAAATGGCCTCTCAAGGCTCCCAAAGTGAATGTCCTGAGAGAAAGTGGAAGCTGCCGGTATCTTAAGGCCTGAGCCTGGAAATTGGCACAACGTCGCTCCCACCATGTTCTACTGGTCAAGTAGTCACAGAGCCCAGATTCAAGGAGAAGGGACTTAAGTGGCAAAGAAGAATCATGTTTAAAATACAGGACCAGTTGAACTCATTTAAAGAGAGAGAGTGGTTATAGGGCAAGAAAAGGCCATAGGAACATACTTGGAGAATACTCTATCATTTGGAATTAAGAAATATGAAGAGAATCTGGCCAAAGAGAGTATGATGGTAGTAGAAAAACCAGGAGAATACGATGATTGTTTCAAGAAAAAAGTAATGATCCACTAAGCCTAATGTTGCTGATGGATAGGTCAGAAAGATAAGCCTGAGAAATGACCTTGGATATGGCAAGGTGGAGAATATTGATATTGTGACAATGGCAGGTTTAGTAAAGCTGTGGGGATGAAAGTCTGATTAGAATGGGTTAAAGATAGAATGGGGCAGAGAAAGTAAGGACAGCAAATATAAGACATGTAGTTTGAGTTATTTTGTAAAGAGTAATAGAAAAATAGGACAGACCGGTGAAGGGGGATGCAGGTTAAAGGAGGATAAGGTGGAACATATAAGATTTTATAGGCTGAAGTGAATGATCTAGTAGAAATGGGGATATAATGGTACAGGACAGAGAGGATACTGGTAGGACTGATGTCCTTGAGTTGGTGAGAGTGGATGGGACCTGGTGCACAGGGGAGGGTTTAGCCTAAAATGGCAGCATGGATGGTCCGCCTGATGCATACATTCTCCATGGGCGCGAACCCTGGTTCTTACTCTCTTTATGTCTAAAGCTCAGACATACGTATAGTACATAAACAGATATACAGTATATCTGTGGGATTAATATTTCATGGGGGGCACAGTTAGGGGAAAATATATCTAAAAAACTCCTTAAGGAGCATGGTGATGAAAAATAAGATTGAGAAATACTGATCTATTATAACTGAAAAGAAGACAGAGCACATGAGTAGATAGTAGGTGTTCGGATGCCATGGTAAGAAATGTGGAAGCTCTCTCTGATAACATCTATATTCTTAGTGAAATAGGAGCAAGAAGAATCAAATATGAGGAGATAAAAGGGAGTTTTGCAGGTTTGACAGGGAAGTTTGAAATTGATGTTTTGGAAGTTAGAAGGAATTAACTAATGATTCACTTTATGTTGGTGGACATTTTAATGTGAGACCCATTGGCGCATTTGTATGCTTTTCTCCAGCCACATTCAGCAGCTCAGTTCAATCAGAGATTGGGCAGGGGCGTATCCAAAAGAGTGACTATATCCATCATCGATGTCCCACTCAATCCCAGTGGTCCCCATAACTGAATGTTATTGGGTTTTACACCAAGCACCTGCAACTCTCCATCTGAGAACTTCCTGTTGGCCTGTGTTCCAGCCAGGCCAGAAGTGCTGGGAAGCCAGTGCCCCCAGGAGTAATCTTCAGCCAGTGTTGGATGGGATGCCCCCAGTTTCCTTGCCCCTGGGTGGGACAGGGGAGAGTAACCCCTGATGAGTGCTCTGCACACCTGCTCAAAAAATGCCATTTATTCAGTTCCTTCCCTTCTCTTTCTGACGTCCCTATACCCCTACGAATGCTTTCTGAGATCACTTCCCAAATATACTACTCACACTCAAATCTTTATTTGAGGGTCAGCTTCTGAGAGAACCAAACCAGGACAATGACAAACCATAGTTTTTAAGCCATGTAATGAGAGAATTAAGGACATGATGTAAGGGGTAGGAGAAAAAGGGTTGAAAGACAGTGAAAGGTAATAGGACCAATGGCTTTCAGGACCCAATGAGATCAAAGAATGTTGGAGTCAGGGCACCAGACATAGTGATTATGAGATTATGAAGTTATTGGTGAAGACAGCGTTTAAGGTATGAACATGGGGATGTGTGACTTGGTGGGGTGGAAAGTAAGACCATTGCAGGTAAAGGATCAAGGAACTGAGAGGCCAAAGACTAGGCAAAATCACATATGGAAGAATGATTATCTTTTACTTGCCTTCTGCCTCTCCCATAGAGTTATTCTGAAGATTAAATAATATAATCCACCTAAAGGTGTTAGTATAGGGTTTGGCACATGGTAAGTGCTTAATAAATGTCAGTAGAGGCCCACAGTTGTCAGTAGAGGCACGTGATCCAAACCACACCAGTCAGTCCTTCCCAAGGAGTGTTACAACTCAATCCATTGAAGAAGTGCTCTCTTTCCTCTTTGGTTGTGAGGTTGGAAAGTTGCAGCTGCCTATGGCAACCTACACTGCCCCGCTGAGAGAAAGAAGGAGTTAGCATAACACAAAGACTGAAGCAGAAAGAACATGGAGAGAGGATCCTGGCAGTTTGATTCCCAAGAGTCAGTTCTCTCTACAGCTAGATTTACCCTCCCTTCTTTACAATGATTGTTTGGTTTCAATAAAACTTTTGTAAAAACTTTCATTTTGGGAAGCAACCTAAGTGTCCATCGACAGATGAATGGATAAAGAAGATGTGGCACATATATACAATGGAATATTACTCAGCCATAAAAAGAAATGAAATTGAGTTATTTGTAGTGAAGTAGATGGACCTAGAGTCTGTCATACAGAGTGAAGTAAGTCAGAAAGAGAAAAACAAATACCATATGCTAATGCATATATATGGAATCTAAAAAAAAAGCATGGTTCTGATGAACCTAGGGGCAGGACAGGAATAAAGACAAGACCTAGAGAATGGACTTGAGGACACGGGAAGGGTAAGGGTAAGCTGGGACAAAGTGAGAGATTGGCATGGACATATATACACTACCAGATGTAAATTAGATAGCTAGTGGGAAGCAGCCACATAGCACAGGGAGATCAGCTCTCTGCTCTGTGACCACCTAGAGGGGTGGGAAAGGGAGGGTGGGAGGGAGATACAAGAGGGAGGAGATATGGAGATATATGTATATGTATAGCTGATTCACTTTGTTATAAAGCAGAAACTAGCACACCATTGTAAAGCAATTATACTTCCATAAAGATGTTAATTAATTAATTAAATAACAAAAAAACCCACTTTCATTTTGGACTTCCCCGGTGGTCCAGTGGTTAAGACTCCACGCTTCCAATGCAGAGGGCTTGGGTTCGATCCCTGGTTGGGGAAGTAAGATACCATATGCGGTGGAGTGGCTAAAAAAAAAAAGAAAAGAAAAAAACTTTCATTTTGTTTTGCTTCAACTAGTTCGAATGGACTTTCTATTGTTTGCAGCAATAATAAAAGAATAAAATAATAAGGGAATTCGCCTCTTGCCTCATGCTGGCCAAAGTGATCTGATGCATCGGTCATACATGGAGATCTTTCAGAGCCCAGTGAGGAGGAAGTATGATGAGATTTGAAGAACATCTGACTAAGACTCATACCTGAGTTTGTCTCAACTCTGCCATTTGCCAGCTGAGCATCATGCCTTGGGATTTCATTGAGAAACTCTCTAAGAGTCAGCCTTGCTAATTTAGGTTGTAGCCAAGTTGTTGGCTGCATCATCTACCTCAACTCACACAGGAGAAGTTGCACACGGAAGAAATTTGTTTTAGAATTTTTTGCCAGAAAAATCTTTACTTCTCTCAAAGAATTGACAAGGTTTTAAAGAGAGAACTACGTAATCAATTGTTTGTTCACTTTAGCTCTCCTGGAAGCTCAGAGTCAAAAATACAGCTCAGCATGGATGAACTTATAATATGCATGTGTGAATTTTATATTTTCCTCCTAATCCTAGTATTCTCTTCTAGTCTATATTTTCCTTAAACCTTATTTATATTTTACATGTGTTATATAAAAATTCCTCAAATTATTTATGGAATAAAGTATAAATAAATAAGTACACACACTAGCATTCAATCTGCGGAATATCCCTTCCCCTCCTTACTGTAAAATAATGGAGTTAAAATTTCCAGTGGAGATGGCAAATTCTGAAGCACCCATTTTACTCCAAAGTATAGCAGTAATAGTTGACTATAAAAAATAAAACTAAAATGACACAACCAGGTTCAAAAACAAGTTAAAAATCTCCATGACCCAGAAAAAATAGAAACATCAGGCAATAAAAAGGGCTGAAGCCACAGCTTGATGGCCTTCTGGTCTAGAGGCAGTAGCCATGGCTAGGGTTTCAACTCCTGCAGAATAATGAGGACCAAATGTGCTCCACATGAGATGGAGTATTGAAGTCAGGAACACTTACCTGACCATGAAGGGAAGCTGAAAAAGAAATCTGTGCTGACTAATGTGTGAGCTTATAGCTTTTATAAAGGCAGGAGGGAAGTCTAGGGACGTAGGAGACAGAAACACAGGCCCACAGCCAGGAACTAAAACAAGCTGCTCACTGGCCTGGTGACTGGATCTAAAGCATCCTCAGTATCATTATAGGGCAGGAAACCCAACCACATATATATAAGACCCACATTTTCAAGACCTAGATTGAGATACTGGGGTTAGGATGGGGGAAAACATAAGAAGCAATCACAAACCTACTAAATAAAGAAGGGAGAAAAAGAAACAAATATCCCTCTCAAAATGAGTTTACAAACTAAAATTACTGCAAGGCATTTGAAGAAATTTAAGGCTAAGAAGACTACAATCATAATCAGTAATGAAAATACAAATTTGCTCCATTAGAAATACATTTTAGAGGCTATTTTGAAAAAGACTTAAACATAAGTATTTTAGCATGCTAAAATCACATCCATAAAAAGAAAGACGGAAAAACAAACAAGGAAAAACAAGAACAGCTATACATGACAAGAAGAATTGATTTAAAAATTTGAAATAAAAATATAGACTTTGAAATTAAAAACTTAATAGGCCACGTGGTACTTTTAAAGAATGAATTAGTAAATTTGATGACAGTATCACAAAATTCTCTCAGAATGCAGCACAGAACACATAAAAAGTTTTAAAGAATAGTTAAGAAATGTGGAGAATAAATTGAGAAACTACACAATACATCTAATAAAATTTCCAGAAGAGAAGAACACAGGGAATGAAGGAGAAACAATAATTGAAGAAGTGGTAGCTGAAAATGTACCAGAATTAAGGTATGATACATGTTCTTGGTTTGCAAGTATGGAATATCAAGGAAGAGAAATAAAATTAAATCCACACTTAGATACTTTACAGTAAAACTTCAAAATATCAAAAAATGAAAAAAAAATTAAGAATTGTTAGAGAGAAAGATAGATCACCTAAAACGAAATGACAGTTAGACTAATAGCATGCTTCCTGTTGGCAACAATACAGGCCAAAAAACAATGGAATAGTATCCTCAAAATGCAAGAAACTATATTTGGTGAGCCTGAATTTTATGCTTAGCTAAACTGTCATTCACGATGCACAAAATATAAACACACCCACATAATCTGAGAGAGTTTACCATCTACAAATCCTACTAAAAGAGGATATTGAAACTTTTTAATTTAAGGAAGTAAAAAATGAAGATGAGAAAGAAAAAAGGAAGAAAATATTAAAAGAAGGAGAAGCAAAGGCATGGAATACAGGCATACTTTGGAGATGTTATGGATTCAGTTCAAGACTGATAAATAAAGGGGAGATCACAATTAAGTGAGTCACACAAATGTTTTGGTTTCCTAGTGCATTTAAAAGTTATGTTTACACTATACTGTAGTCTATTATGTGTGCAATAGCATTATGTCTAAAAATAACAGTGTACATACCTTAATTTAAACACCCATTATTGCTAAAAAAAATGCTAACCGTCATCTGAGCCCTCAATGAGTGGTAGTAGTAACGTCGAAGATCACTGATCACAGATCACAATAACAAATATGATAATATTGAAAAAATTGGAAATATTGCAAGAATTACCAAAATGTGACACAGACACAAAGTAAGCAAATGCCGTTGGAAAAATGGCGCTGATAGACTTGCCAATAGAATTATTCTGTACATGGTTGCCACAAAAGTTCAATTTGTAAAAAATGCAGTATCTTTGAAGCACAATAAAATGAAGTGCAACAAAATGAAGTATATGCCCATGCAAGAAAAAATGGTGAGTGCACGGTGAGAATGCATGTTTGCATAAATTTAAGTAATACTGACTGTGATAAGAATAAAGATAACTGATTATATACATTTACAAAGGGAGGGTAAATTAATATTCTAAACAATAATTAGAAGATTGCAGACACAGTGTGCAAAAGGTAAAGTGTATTCATGCTATCCTGATTTTTAAAGAAGGGTAGAAATATTGAATAATTAGTTAAATACATACAAATTCAATATTTAGAGTAATAACTTTAACAAATAAAAATAATATCTATAGCTTCTCAAAAAGGGGATTTAAGGATGGGAATATAGAAAATTTTATCTATATACAGAAGTCTGGAATGGAGACGAAGAAATAAAGAATATGGTAAACAGAAAATACAAATTAAGATGGTAGAAAGAAATATATTAACAATTTTAATATATAGAAAAGGATTAAGTTCACATAAGAAAAGGCAGATTATCAGATTGGATTTAAAAATCCATCTAAATGTTGCTTATAAGACATATCTAAACAAAACCATATAGAAAAGTTAATAAAAGGATGGAAAAAATACACCATGCAAATACTATCCAAAAGAAAATAAGGATAGTAGTAATCTAAAAAGAATATATAATATTCATAAACGTGTTCACCTAACCACATAACGTTTAAATATACAAAATAAAAACTGATACATTTATAGGGAGAAATTGACAAATCTACAATCACAATGTAGAACATTAACCTGCCTCTTTTAGAAATTGTTATGTCAAGCAGACAAAAAATTTAAAAGGATATAGATATTTTGAACAACAATAGTAAGAAATATGACCCAATAGAATGTTTAGAAAGCCCGGTTGGTTAACAGGCTCTTTGGGAGACGATTAGAGCAAAAACTCATAGGCTTGAGGTCTGGGACATGGGGGCATCCTTAACCAGCAAGCCCGGACCTACAAATTCTGAATTCAAGGGCAGGGTCCCAGAGGTGCCCATTGTGGGACAGGGATTTAGTAGAGGGGGGAAAGCTCAAGACATGTGCGCCTACCTTGACCGGGCCACTTTGGGCAAATCACTTTGAGCTTTCTACTTCAATCCTACAAAACAGAGATAATAATAAAACATACATGTCTGGGGTTTGTAATGAGGATCAAGTTAATGCCTATAAAGGACTTAACAAAGTTCCTGGCACATACTAAGTGCCTGCTATGTGTAAAGCATGATGATAGTTGTAAAAGTTACAAAGACAGTGACATAGAGCCTACCTTTAAATGTGCGAGATGATGATGTCCAGCCACAATCTACCAGGGATTTTCCTGCATCACTTAGCCAGACAAGAACGTGCTTTGGTATCAGACACACCCAGCTCCATAATTTTCTATGTGCCCTTTTTCCGACGCTGTTAAACCGACATAATAATAGTGCTTATCAAATTGGATTTTGGGGAGAAATAATCAGAATAATACATTAAGCATAGTGTAGGACACATCAAAAATATTCAGTAAGTAGCTACTAATATTACCTGTAGGAGTCAGTAAATAAATATTGCCATTAATAAGATTAATAAGATTAAAAAGTAGAATATGATGCAGAGTTAAGATAAATGAGGTTGAAGAAAAGACAAAAGGATTTAGCTGGAAAATGTACTTCAATGTACTCAAGTCCAGAATGACAGCAGGAACAATATGAGTTGGCACTAGAAAAATATTTATCTCCCCTTAGGCTAACTTTTTTTTTTTTTTTTTGCGGTACGCGGGCCTCTCACTGTTGTGGCATCTCCAGTTGCGGAGCACAGGCTCCGGACGCGCAGGCTCAGCGGCCATGGCTCATGGGCCCAGCCACTCCGCGGCATGTGGGATCTTCCCGGACCGGGGCTCGAACCCGTGTCCCCTGCACTGGCAGGCGGACTCTCAACCACTGCACCACCAGGGAAGCCCCTAGGCTAACATTTTTGATGTGATATAGGATTATCAAATTTAATCAGTCATTGTTTTTAATTCCCCCTTAACAATGGCCACATCATAGTTCTCTTCCAAGAGCCAACTGATAAAAGCCTGTAATTAAGGATCTTACTTGGATTGCAAAATCAGTGAGAAAAACCTGTCATTTTCTGATGAGGGAAGTCAGATACCAAATAATGCCTGAAGATTAACCTTAATTTTCTCGCACAGATTATCGCATTTCCTATGTTACCAATGCTTTCACATTATTAATTTTGCTCTTTTGGTTTTACAACACCTTTCTAAAATAGGTCTGGGTACATAGGATTTTCCCTGTTTTTGAGAAGAATAGACAGAGGTAGAGAGAGTTCAAGTACCCATCCTAAGGCAGCTATCTAGTTAGAATCTCTTTTATTTTTTTAACATCTTTATTGGAGTATAATTGCTTTACATTGTTGTGTTAGTTTCTGCTGTATAACAAAGTGAATCAGCTATACGTATACTTATATCCCCATATCCTCTCCCTCTTGTGTCTCCCTCCCACCATCCCTATCCCACCCCCTAGGTGGTCACAAAGCACCGAGCTGATCTCTGTGCTATGTGGCTGCTTCCCACTAGCTATCTATTTTACATTTGGTAGTGTATATATGTCCACGCCACTCTCTCACTTCGTCCCAGCTTACCCTTCCCCCTCCCCATGTCCTTAAGTCCACTCTCTACGTCTGCGTGTTTATTCCTGTCTTGCCCCTAGGTTCTTCAGAACCATTTTTTTTTTTAGATTCCATATATACGTGTTAGCATATGGTATTTGTTTCTCTCTTTCTGACTTACTTCACTCTGTATGACAGATTCTAGGTCCATCCACCTCACTACAAATATCTAGTTAGAATTTTATATGATAATATAGAAGCCAAAGAAAATAGGTCGATCAGTTCAATGAAGATGCTGCATATGAAGACTAACCATCTAATAAATGAATTGATGTGTGTATTCTTTTAACAAATAGTATTTGCCCCGGTTCTGGGAACACATGGAGCCTCAGTCATTGCCCTATCAGAGTAAAGAAGGAGAACAGGAGAAAGAATTTTTTTCAAAGGAGAGAGAAAACAGACAGTAGGCTTAGTGGTATAGCGGACAATTAATATTTTGCCTGCCCAGAGCATTCCTTTCTCTTTTCTTTTCTAATTTATTTAATTAATTTATTTTTGGCTGCACTGCGTCTTTTTTGCTGCGTTGCGGAGCATGGGCTTCTCATTGCAGTGGCTTCTGTTGTTGCGGTGGCTTCTCTTGTTGTGGAGCACGGGCTCTAGGCACGCGGGCTTCAGTAGTTGTGGCATGCGGGCTCAGTAGTTGTGGCTCGCGGACTCTAGAGTGCAGGCTCAATAGTTGTGGCGCACGGGCTTAGTTGTCCCACGGCATGCGGGGTCTTCCTGGACCAGGGCTCGAACCCATATCCCCTGCATTGACAGGCAGATTCTTAACCACTGCGCCACCAAGGTATTCCTCCTTTCTTCAGGGAACTGTATCTCCCTTCTCTACAAACTATTCCTCTTCCACTTATAAGTATCCCACAAGGGCTGCCAGGTTCTTAGATGACCACAGTTGATCAGCCCGGAGTGGGGGGATATTGACTTAACCTGTGCCAGTCAGGACCCTACCTAGGACCACTAGCAGCCCATATGGCACCTTTGTGGAAATTAGACAAGATGTCCCTTCCTCAGGACACCTTATGGCCGTCTGTGAGGGAACTGTTGAAATCTACGATGTTTATGGTATGAACAGTGCCCCTGAGTTTGTGCAGTGACTTCCTCCAGCAGGAGTTTTGAACTTCAAACTAAAAACAATATGACAGGCAGTGTCTCTCCAAGAGCAGAGATGATAACAGTCAGGAACCAAGGACAGACATCCACTCTGACACGTGGAGAGGGCTGGTCTGCAGTGAGACACAGTGAAGTCAGTTGGTGGAAAGAAGCCAAATGCAGAGCAGAGGGAGGTGGTTCTAGTCATTTTGGGGCCATGATTCCAATTGTTCCTGGAGGCTCCACTGCATCCCTGCCTCTCCCATTGTTTGGATGTTCAACTCTTTTTATTTTTCCACAACCAAAACATTTCTCTTTTCTGCTTATGCAAGATCAAATAGAATTTTTTGTTACTTGCAACTAATGCAGCTGTGAATTTAATTTCACTAATTTCCACATCCTTCAATTTTAAAAGCTAATGCGAGAGGGCACATTGGCTTTAATCTCGACTTGATCAAGTATGATTTTTACACAAAGGGAAACAGCTCTGTCTCTATCTATTCCAACCCAGTAAGTAGTTTCTCATTCTCTGTCCATGCCTAAACAGAAAATTACATGTTGGCTGCCCACTTTAATTGTTTGTAATCACTGAAATTTGCAATCCTATCCTGTGGTGCATTATGAGACCTCTCCTCATGGGGCATTCTTTCAGTGTGTTTTGCTGGCAGTAGCTGTAGCAAGTAGAAAATTGGGAAACGTATAAAATCCAGAGGAATATCGATTTTGGCATTCCTTTTCTTGAGTCAGAGTTTTGTTAGACACGTGTAGGGCCCTAGAAAAAATTAAATAGAACTATGGGTTTTACTACTGACCTACAGAGCTCATGCTGTTCCAAGAATCCCTCGCTATCCCCATTGGTGAATTCAAATCTGGGAGGATCAGGGTCCAGTGAGTCTCTTCCCAGAGGGAGAGATGAGGACCACTTACTGTTTAGATGCCCGTATCTTTAGAAGGCCATCTTCCTCCCAAGTGCACATGACTCTTTCTTATGCTTCTCCTTGTCAGATTGGACTTTAATTTATAGTCACAGCCTACTATGCAGACCAGGAAGATTGAACCTTATTTGTGTACATGCATACACACATCTAATCAAATGCAACTATAAAGTCATAAGACTAATTTTAAAACAAACATAGAAGAGCTGAGGTCCATCCTTTTCCCCATCTTCAGTGTGCTTCAAAGGTGTGTTTTCTCTTTGGAACAGGAAGGAGTTATTTGTAACCACATTATCTGGCAAATCAAGTATGCAATTTTAGGTTTAAAAAGATATTATTAAGTTATAAGACTGATTTTCTATGTGGCTCAAAAGCTGCTTCCAAAAAAATTTCCAAAGGAAATCAGCAAAAACTTTCCAGCAATGAAAGCATCCTTAAAATAGTTATGAAATCTTCTAAAGCGATTACTCAGAAGGGGAACCACTCATTTGGATATAAGAGGATGTATATGTTTGCCATTTAAAAGAAGTTAAGCGATGAAAAGCATAAACTAATGCATCTGTACCAAATACAGCAACATAAATATTTACGTTTCTAGAATATTCATCAAATGATTCTGGAAAAATTGGCAATTCAGAGGTAGTCAAGTTAGATCTTCACCTTACACTATATCCTAAAATAAATTCCCAATATATTAAAGTGAAAAAGTAAAATCATACAAATTTTAGTGATTAAAAATGTGAATGAGGGCGTCCCTGGTGACGCAGTGGTTGAGAGTCCGCCTGCCGATGCAGGGGACGCAGGTTGGTACCCCGGTCCGGGAGGATCCCACATGCCGCGGAGCGGCTGGGCCCGTGAGCCATGGCCACTGAGCCTGCGCGTCCGGAGCCTGTGCTCCACAACGGGAGAGGCCACAACAGTGAGAAGCCCGCATACCGCAAAAAAAAAAAAAAAAAAAAAAAAAAAAAAAAATCTGTATGAAATATAAGTGAATATTTTAAATGGTCTTGGGACAGATTTTCTAAGTATAAAATTATGAAAGAAATATAAATGCAAGAATGATATATCTGTCAACATAAAACATAAGACCAAAATACATTTTGTAGAAACATTGTACGTTAAATAAAGCAAAGAATTAATACACTTAATATTATATACAGAGCTATTCTAAAACAATAAGAAAATATCTTAAATTTATATAAACATGAGGTACGTTTTTTAAAATGCTCAGCCTTCCTAGTCACCAAAAAAATTGCACATTAAAAATTTAGTAACTGGAGTAATATTTCTAAGTATCTGATTATGTCGGGTCTGTGGTGGTTTTTGTTTGTTTGTTGTTGCTGTGCTTAATGGTTCTGTGCATCTGCCTTTCACCAGCCTATGAAATCCATCTGCGTTGGGTTAAGGGGAAGGAGAGGAGCTGGGAGGGGCACCTAGAGTTCTTACTGTAAGAAGAAGGAAGAATTAGTAATTTGCTTTTGATATCCAAAATAGGTTTGTATAGCATGGAGAAAGTCTTGAGAGACAGACTTTGTCAGAAGAAACAGGATTTCTAAATTCCTGTAGCTCCTATTTAACCAGACTAGGGACTAACCCAGGAAGGCTCAGAGCATGCAATTTCTTCCCCTGTGGAAGAAACTTCCATTTCTGCCCATGATGACTAAACTCTGAGATGGGAAGGTTTCAGGACAAGGAGGATATAATATCAAGACAGCAAGGAGTACAAAGACAGTCCTTTCCTGCTCAAGAGGGAAGGACACAGGAGAAAGACTGATTTTTTTCCTCTCCATGTATGCCAGGTAGACACTTAAAAACATCCAAATCAATTTGGGGGAGCCCAAGGACATTGGGGCTAGCAGTTTACTTGCCCAGATGCGACATAGAAAAACCCTACTTGTGGCTACTTCAAGTGCAGAGAGAGGCTGAGGCAGCGTGAGCAGGAGATGCGCAGTTGGACAAATCGTGTTCTCTTGCTTCTCCACTGCCAGCTTGCAGCAAGCAAAGGATCCACGTGAAGCCATTCCCTTGGCAGGGGATGCAGCAGTGCTGACAGGGTCAGGGGACCGCAGAAACAAACTTAAAGACCCCAGCAAAGGATGCTAGCACATCATCCCAAGAGGCCAGGTGGGGGCACGTGCCCTTCAGCAGTACCAGGTTCAGGTAGCAGATCACTCCAATCCCTGAGCAGCTGCTGCCTAATGGGGAATTGGCTTCTGAAAAGTCTGATTTTGTCAACTGAAAATACGTGTTTAACCAGCGAACCCGGGAATATTGTTCACTGGCAAGTCTTAAGGGCTCCCACCATTCAGGGGTGAGGCACTCACAAGGACTATCAGAGCACTTTCAAAGCACGATGAAACTACAACTTCTTAACATGGATAAGAGTAACTTGAGTAATCGGCCACCCAGCTAACATGGCACCTATTTTTTTTTCTTGAGTTTTATTTTTTCTATTATATATTTTGGTATTTTCCTATTTTATTCCATAAAATCATACATTGTCTTTGAAATAAATGAATATAATAAACATTCTTAAAAGATATGTTTTTATTTTAAGCAGGAAGAGAAATCTAACAGAACTGAAGAGAATTAAGCAGAAGAAAATCTAGGCTGGTACTTTACCTAAAATTAATTTCTCTAAAGTTATGTACAGCCGGCTCTCAGTATCATCGTGTTCCACATCTGCGGTAGGTTGAATCCACCGATGCGGAACCCGCAGATACGGAAGGCTGACTGTCCAACGCCTTGTATATAAGGGGCTTGAACAGCCGCGGATTTTGCTGTCTGCGGGGGTCCTGGAACCAGTCCCCGGCGGATACCGAGGGACGACTGGATCCAATAAAAATTCAAAGGTTAACAAAATTGGCCTCCTTTATTTGGTCCCACCTTACTCATATGGGTATCTTCTTTTTTTTATTTTTTTAATTTCAAGATGAAAATGAGTCACCCCCTGAACTGATTTTAATCATCTGTATCGTGGAAGTCCAGTACATCCCCGCCTAATTAAGCATATGCTTACTAGGATCAGCTCTGGAGAAGAGATTTACTGCCTCGCGAGGAGGCTTGCGAGGCTCCAAGCGCCATCTGTGCAGTGAGCTGTGCCTGGAGGAAGGAGAGGGACAGAGATCTGGTGATTCACTGGACCTGATAAAGAGGCTGGTGAGACTCACAGAAAACAGGATATGGTTATTCTCTCGAGGCTTAGCCCAACTCCCCTGTGGTTTCCTTGATATGCTCTCTGATTTCCCAAGACCAACCTTCGGTTTTTATTGCTCTTGCAGTGGTTTTTCCACACAGACCCTAGTTCAGACAGAGTGAATTAGGTAATGAACTTGTGAGCTCGTTACTTCTCCAGGAGGCCGAGAGGAACAGAGGGTCTTGCGCAAGGTCACATCACTGGCTGGTGGCAGAATGAGGACCCCACCCGGATATCACGACTGCTCATCCAGGAGTACAAGAATTCGAGGAAAATGCTCACAATCCACGGTGACACCACTTGTTTACTTATCAGCACTCATGAAACCCTTTACATTTTTATGATCCATTTGAGGGCGGCTTAAATTCAGACTAATCTGATCTCCCCGGAATTCACCACAGATGTTTCTAAACTTGGGCAGGGATGAATTGTATTTAAATAAGAGCCATTCACCTCCCTGGGACCCCCAAAGGCTGCCCTTTTCAGAGCCCCCTGCACCTGCCACTAACTGGGGTTTCTCAGTACAGCAGCTAAAGTTTATTTTTGTTATTATTATTATTTTGATAGGTAATACAAGCATATTGCACAAAAGTAAAAAAAATCCTGCCCACCCCGCCCAAATCCAGTGGAAAGTAATTCTCTTTCACACACTCAGCCTCTCAGTTTTCCCCAGACACAACTGCTGTTATCAGATTTTTGGGCATCTTTACAGAGCTATTCCATGAATACACAAGTATATATATAATTTTATATTATATATAGATAATATATATTTTATATTATGTATTATTTTTATACATTGTATTTATAAAATTTAAAAAATGGATGGAGGTATGCTACTTACACCCTTTCCCCTTGCTTTCTTTGTTTTCACTTGATATTTCTTGACTGCTGTTCCATGTTAGCGCATATGTAACAAGGCAGCTCTATTTTCAATGCCAAATATACCTAGTGCTTAAAGATCTACCTCTAAAACCATAATATTCTGTGTTCATTTACATTCAACCAAAACTTTTCTTTCTATTCCTTTCAAGATTACAACTGGGAGGATTTTTAACAGTGAATGGTCAGGATATACAAACACACACACACACATACAAGTGTTGGATACTTTCTACATACGAGTGCGATAAGCTGCCATAGTATCAAGCCACAGAATCTAGCACCTCAGTGTTGGAAGGGACCTCAAAAGTCTTACGGTCTGATGTTTTGCCCAGTGAAAGTATTCCTTCCACATTCTTCCTGACAGTGTCACACAACTTCTGTTTGAGGTAAGTTCCACGTTTCCGCCCCAAATAAGCCATTCTACCTCCAGAGTATCTAAGGTCTTCTTACATCAGGGTGACACTTGACTTCTTATTGGTCCTTTCAGGAATCGGATGGCTGCTGCCATGGTACCTCAAGCCTTATCTTCAGACTGCGTTTCTCTGGGACCTTCCACTGCTCCAGGACTGCCCTCCTCCATGGCAGGCACCTTGCTGCCATTTGTCTGAAAGGGAGGCACTCAGACCAGGGCAGGGCTGCAAAGTAGAGGCCTGGCCAACACAGACCAAAGGCACAGAGTCATGCCGAGGGGCAAGAGGATGTTGCTTGTGACCTTGCTCACCTTTTCCACATATTTCCCTACTTTCCTTGAAAACACCCAGAACAAGTGTTATCCCATGGGATTAGTAGCCATATTTTCTAGGCCAAAAAGTACACGCATCGGCCAGCAGCCAAATGCTTGCCTGCTCTGTGGGGAAGACATGCCCACCGTGCAGAAAGGAGCAGGCACAAGCACGGGTAGGCTGGTACTCAGCCCAAGGGCTCCCTCTTGTTCTTGGAAGTTTATGGAGAAGTGTGGCCACCATTAGAAGTTGTGTTGTTCTGTGAAGAATATGAATTTATGATATCAACTTGGGAAGAGCTAAAGTGATGATTATCTATGTTTGCTTGTCTTTGGTTCATAGGGATATCAGTAACACACCCCCTGGTTTTGTGGATGAGCCTGGATAGCATTCATTCCCTGAAGGTGAAAATGGTACTAATCAATGCATGATAGATGAGAATAACCAACTACAGAAGTCTCTCCACCAGGCTATAGCTATTTGTATTTATATAATTATATAATATATTATAATATATAATTATATATTTTATGTTTTTATGATTCTATTCATACACAAAATATATAATTGTTATATATTTTATGTATGATTATATAAATACATAAAATATATAACAATCATACATTTTATGTATTTATGATTATGTAAATATACAAAATATATAATTGTATATAAATTACATAAAATAAATAATGTCATATATTTATAGCTAAATAATTACTGAGATGACAAGGGACACATCTACATCAGACCTGCCCAGGTGATCAGTGGATAGCCTTATGCTCAGATCACAGCGTGAGGAGAGCCATAGCCTAGGCTAAGGGGCTCTGTATGAACAAAGACTTAGGGACCAGAGTTGAGAGATGTGTGCACAGCCAGACAAAGGGAGGTGGAAGGGGATTCATCTGCACCCCGCTCTGGAAAAAGCACACCGATCTAAGAAGGAGCGCTCACTCTGGTGCTGGTCTCATCAAACAATCTTCTGACTATGGACTTGGTTTCCCAGTTCCCTGGATACGAGGTAAAGGGGACCAAGAAAAACCGATGTAATTCTGAGAGTGCCGACCCAAGAAAAGGCATATTTCCCACTAAGTCAATAGGCACGTGGTTTTCTAGGTTCAACTTTATTAATCATGAGAGTGGTGTTTGCTCCTGAGCCCCTGGCCAACTATGGATAAATGGAAACAAACTGTGTCACCACCAGGACAAGACCGTCTGGTAAGACCCTCTCTGGGGGCTGGCTATTACTCTCTGTAAACGCAACACTCGTCCTCCTCTGTTGCACCCATTTCTCAGCTCCTAGATAACTCTTTGACACTTCATTCTCGTTCTTTCCCTCCACACTGCCATCACCCTAGTAACTTTCAACATTCATGCCAACGACCTGACGAATGTGTTGACTTCCGCCTCCTCAACTCTGTGGACCTCTTCTCCACTCCACAGAGCTGCCCTGTCACCCTCATCATCTCATTCAGGGCTTTGCTGAACCTGTCCTTAGACCACCCTTTCTGCTTTCTGGCTCATCCTACAATTGTCAGCAAATGACCTTCTTTGGTGCAAACCTTTGGCCTCTGAGATGCAATACTTTTCTGGTTCTCATCTTAGCTATCTGGCTTTCTTTTTCTTTCCCTGGTTTGCTAACCCGCTGTATCAGCTAAGAATGACATTTAGCTTCACATAAGAGTAACCTTACTACAGTGGCATAAGAAATAAGGATTGTCTTCCTTATATCTCAAGTGCAGAGGTAAACAGTCCAGGACTGATGCAGTGGCCCTACAGTGTTCCCAGTCTCCCAAGTGACTTCTTTCTGCTCTCCCATCCTTAGCTTGTAGCTTTCATCTTCATGGTTAGCCACGGTGCACAGTGGCTGTTCAATCTCTTGCCTCTTGTTCTCTGTCCAGGCAGAATAAAGAAAAAGTAAGCGAGGCTGCTTGCTGTAGCCGCGGCTGGAAGGTGGTGGGGAATGACTTCGGCGCGCTGCTGGACTAAGAGCTCTGCTCCTTCTTCAACTGTCTCGCCGACACGCAGGCTGCGGGTCCGGCTGTCCTCAGTCTCCTCGTCCAGAACAAGGGAGAGCATGTTCTCCCACGGGCCCCTGGATGCCAGCAGCAACACCTCATGGTGGGACTATTAGGGTGAAACAGGATAACACGTGTTTAAAGAGCGTAGCTCAGGGTCTGCCACCGTGAGCGCTCCTGTTTGCTCTCCCAGCCAGGATTTCTACCTCTGCTTTGCCGTTCTCTTCTTAGCTGTCTACTCTCCATCCTGTTCTCTGGTCAGACCCTTGTTCTCCCTGGGTTCCTGTGAGGACTTGTGTGAGGTGATGGGTGTAAAGTGCAAGGGCAGTGACAAGCAGAGGGGCAGATGGGGTGACTTAGGTCAGGAGGTCCCCATGGTGGCCTCTGAGTGCCTTTCTGCTGATTCCAGCCTGACCCACCCACTAAGGCCTCTCTCTAGATGGCTCTCCTGCTTTCCCAGGTCCCAGCCTTCTCTTCTGTCCTGAGGAAAAATTCCAAGGCTCTCAAGAATAGAAGAGATTTTAGAGGCCATCTCATCCAACATCCTCCCGGGCGGGGCTTGGATTTCCCAGCGGCTCAGTGCGCACACAGGACAGGGTGCTTGCTGTCTCTGGAGGCCCCCTGTTTTGCTTGGGGGACAGTGTTGGGGACATGTGGGTGTTGAGCTGAATCTGTAACTTTTATCCTCTGGCTTTCCACGTGGACTCTCCCTCGAACCTCTTCAGGTCCCTTCAGAGAGGTGAACTGGCCCCTGTTCTCTCCCTCTCCCCTTCCCTGGCCCTGCAGCCCTTCTCCCTCTGGCCTTTGGCCTTGGCCCTGCAGTTCCCAACCTGGTTTCCTGGGGGAGCCACAGTGGAGTGAGAGCTTTGCTATGGCCCCTAGGTCCTGGGGTGTCTCTTGAACTTTTCTGGGTTTTTTCCTATAAAAGTAGTAACTGGCTTTGGCTCTCAAGTTGAATGAAAGGCATCCAACACTAACAGAAAAAAGAAAGAAAGAAGGAAGGAAGGAAGGAAGAAAAAGGAAGCCACAAGGAAGAAAGGCTGTCATCTAGATGAGCAGGAATAAAAACCTTCCCAGAAATCCCCACCACACTTCCGCTTAGGTGTCATAGCTAGAAACAGCACATGTTTATCTCTAACTGTGAGGGAGCTGGGAATGCATTTTGGGGGCAGATACAGTGCTGCTCAGGGTTAAGTCCTTAAAGAAAATCACATGGATCCTGGGTAGGCAACTACCACATTTTATTTATCCATTCATTAGTTGATGGGCTTTTAAGTTGTTTCTACTTTGGGGTTCTTATGAATAATGCTGCTGTGAACATTCGTGTACAAGTTTTTGTGTGAGCATATGTTTTCATTTCTATTGGGTCCTCCATTACTTTCTTCTAAAACAGGGGTTAGCAAGTTTTTCCAGCAAAGTACCAGATAGTAAATATTCTAGGCTTTATGGGACAGTCCCTACAGAAGTGACTCAATTTTGCCATTGCAGTCAAAAAGCAGCCATAGATGATATGCAAACAAGTAAGTATGGCAGTGTTCCAATAAGACTTTATTTACGGACATTGAAATTTGAATTTCATCTAATTTTCACATCATGAAATAGTATTCATCTTTTGATTTTTTTTCTCCAACCATTTAAAGTGTAAGAATCATTCTTAACTCACAAACCATGTAAAAAAGGGACAGGCTGTAATGAAACTTCAAAGCTTTTGCACAGCAAATGAAACCATAATCAAGACCAAAAGACAACCCTCAGAATGGGAGAAAACATTTGCAAATGAAGCAACTGACAAAGGATTAATCTCCAAAATTTACAAGCAGCTCATGCAGCTCAATAACAAAAAAACAAACAACCCCATCCAAAAATGGGCAGAAGACCTAAACAGACATTTCTCCAAAGAAGATATACAGAATGCCAACAAACACATGAAAGAATGCTCAACATCATTAATCATTAGAGAAATGCAAATCAAAACTACAATGAGATATCATCTCACACCAGTCAGAATGGCCATCATCAAAAAATCTAGAAACAATAAATGCTGGAGAGGGTGTGGAGAAAAGGGGACACTCTTGCACTGCTGGTGGGAATGTGAATTGGTTCAGCCACTGTGGAGAACAGTATGGAGGTTCCTTAAAAAACTACAAATAGAATTACCATATGACCCAGCAATCCCACTACTGGGCATATACCCTGAGAAAACCAAAATTCAAAAAGAGTCATGTACCAAAATGTTCATTGCAGCTCTATTTACAATAGCCCGGAGATGGAAAGAACCTAAGCGCCCATCATCGGACGAATGGATAAAGAAGATGTGGCACATATACACAATGGAATATTACTCAGCCTTAAAAAGAAATGAAATTGAGTTATTTGTAATGAGATGGATAGACCTAGAGTCTGTCATACAGAGTGAAGTAAGTCAGAAAGGAAAAGACAAATACCGTATGCTAACACATATATATGGAATTTAAGGGAAAAAAATGTCATGAAGAACCTAGGGATAAGACAGGAATAGAGGCGCAGACCTACTGGAGAACGGACTTGAGGATATGGGGAGGGGGAAGGGTGAGTTTTGACAGGGCGAGAGAGAGTCATGGACATATACACACTAACAAACGTAGTAAGGTAGATAGCTAGGGGGAAGCAGCCGCAAGGCACAGGGATATTAGCTCGGGGCTTTGGGACAGCCTGGAGGGGTGGGATGGGGAGAGTGGGAGGGAGGGAGACGCAAGAGGGAAGACACATGGGAGCATATGTATATGTATAGCTGATTCACTTTGTTATAAATCAGAAACTAACACACTATTGTAAAGCAATTATACCCCAATAAAGATGTTAAAAAAAAAAAAAAAAGGGACAGGCTGAATTTGGTCCATGGATCATATTTAGTCAACTCTTGCTATGAAACATCATCATGTTTATTTCCTTCAAAACATTTATCCCAAACCATGTATGGTTATCTGTTTACTTATTTGCTGTGCAGTTCTTTCCACAAGAATGCAAGCTTCATCCGATGGCAGGCAATCAGCATTTTGGTGAATTAATAAATGTATTCTAATTTGTTTGGTTGATCCCATAGAAATAGATGTTTGAGTTGTTTTCAGTTTTCTGAAGCTACAAATGAGGATGCCAGGAATGATTTTGCCAAGAGGTATAAATATTTTAAGTTTTACTAGACTTGACAAATTCTCCTAAAAAGTTATATTGGCCAACATATGAGTGTACCCATTTTCCCATACCCCAGCCGACACTGGGCAAACAAAGAAATCCCATTCTTGTTTTATCTGTATTTGTCTATGTATTCGTGATGTTGTATACTTTTTCTTAATTATTGGGTCTTGATTTGCAAGAGCTCTCATGGATTTTTTTTTTTGGGGGGGTTACGCAGGCCTCTCACTTGCTGTGGCCTCTGCCATTGTGGAGCACAGGCTCCAGACGCGCAGGCTCAGCGGCCATGGCTCACGGGCCCAGCCGCTCCGCGGCATGTGGGATCTTCCCGGACCGGGACACGAACCCGTGTCCCCTGCATCGGCAGGCGGACTCTCAACCACTGCTCCACCAGGGAAGCCCTCATGGATTTTTATGTAAAGGAAATTAGCCCCTTATCTGTCAGAAGTGTTGTAAATAAGTTTTTGCACTTCTTTGTTTCGATTTTTTTGACTTTTGACTTTATTAGAATGTCCTTTATTTCCCATACAAAATATTCAAGTTTTCAAAGTGGTCAAATTTATCAAATGTTTCCTTTATTGCTTGTGGTTTTCATATCATGCTTAGAAAAGCCTTTCTCATTCCGAGATTATAAAAATAATTCATTCCTACTTTCTTCTAGTAATCTTATGTTCTCTCTTTCTCTTTAATATTTTAATCTTTGAATTATTGGTAATGAATACTAGGAGAGGTGAGGCAGGGAACCAGCTTTATTTTCTTCTAAATAATGAAGTAGATATCTGTCTAAGCCATATTTTTCCCCGTTGATTTGAAATACCATTTTTAGAGGATACCTAATTTCCAAAAATCCTTGATATATTCAGAGGGGATATTCAAAATATTTGAAAAACAACTACAACACAGACCCCCAGTAATTTTGAACAGGGCATCAGCATGTCAACACCCAGGGTGGGCACAGTACACACTGCAGTGTGGGCCACACAGGTGAACTTCCAGTGTTGGCTCTGGATCATTGATTCACTATTACCTGTCAACCTCCACCTGTGACGCCACCATCTCTGGGGCTGTGGTCCCTGAGGGCCTAATTAAATGTCTGACCCAATAACGAAAATAGGTACCCCTAGACTTCTGATAGTTTGATAATAATTGCCCTGGTATTTAAGCCACTTTTACTCAAGAATTCTATTACTTGCAGCTCAAAGGCATCTCATTTGATACATAGGTTGTATGTGTGCACAGATGAGCACAGGCACCTGCTACATTTATCAGCTTTTAACATCACTGTAATGCTGGATTTGTCGGGTGGGGGGGGAAGGGAAGCAGGAAGTTTTCCTTATTTTGTGGTGCCCTGGAATCTTTGAATAGTGTCAAAAGTAACCTGCTCCTTGGGCTTCCCTGGTGGCGCAGTGGTTGAGAGTCCGCCTGCTGATGCAGGGGACATGGGTTTGTGCCCCGGTCTGGCAAGATCCCACATGCCGCGGAGCGACTGGGCCCGTAAGCCATGGCCGTTGAGCCTGCGCGTCCGGAGCCTGTGCTCTGCAACAGAAGAGGCCACAACAGTGAGAGGCCCACGTACGGCAAAAAAAAAAAAAAAAAATTAACCTGTTCCTTGATGTGTTCACCCATAAAACTCTCCAGCCTAGCATTTTGACAACTTTCTTTCTCAGTGCATCCCCTTGTTTTTGTCCTTGTTGTTGTTCAGTTGAATTTCCCTTCTTTTTATTAATTCATTTTGAATAATTTCCTTAGAAAATTGTCCATTTCAGTCAGATTTTAAAATTTATTAGCATAGAGTAGTGAAAAATTATTCTCTAAGAATTACTACTTATCCTATTTCATTGCAGTCTGACAATGTAGCCAATAGAGCTTCTTCCTCTTGGAATTTATTTAGGTTTTCATTGTGGTCTATCCGATAAAAGATTTTCAAACATTTCAGGCAGTGTAGCATAGAGGCGAAGAGTAAACTCTCTGGGTTGAAGCCCCGTTCCCCCACTAACCAGTGATCTTGAGACAGTTGTTTATGTTTTTGTATGTAATACAGGGATGATAATAGTATTGATGTGAGTTTTAAATGACTAATACATGTAAAACACTAAGAACAGTGTCTGGCACATAACAAACATTCCATAGATGTTAGCTTTTATTATTATCATCCTGTAGTATTATCTCCTTTTAAACACTTTTATAAAGTTTATAAAGCATGTTTATAAAACTTTTTGGTTTTAATACTACAGAGAAGTTTTATTTAAAAATGCGTTGTTTACTGGAGTAATTCTTTTCTTACTCTTTATCTAATTTGTACTTGATATATTCTTTCTAATGTCTTCCTCTTTTCTCTTTGTAGTATCAATGCATGGGAGGTGAGGGAGGGGAGCAGGCAGGCATATTTTTCATCTTCAGGTGGAACATTCTATTCCAGCTTATTATTTGCCCGAGAATCCTGTTTATGGATTACCCTTCATGTTCTCCCCTTTTATCCTAAGTGATTTTTTTTTTTTTGCGGTACGCGGGCCTCTCATTGCTGTGGCCTCTCCCGTTGCGGAGCACAGGCTCCGGACGCCCAGGCTCAGCGGCCGTGGCCCACGGGCCCAGCCGCTCCTCAGCATGTGGGATTCTCCCGGACCGGGGCACGAACCCGCGTCCCCTGCATCGGCAGGCTGACTCCCAACAACCGCGCCACCAGGGAAACCCCTAAGTGATGTTTTAAGAGTACGTAGAATCTGAGTGGGAAGGTGAGTCTGATGGAGCCTCTGAGGGGGACCTCTACCTGCAGGGAGGGGTGCGGAGTGAGGTGAGAGCAGTAGAAAGGAGCCTAAATGGGCTATCTCTGTCTCCTCTTGTTGGCAAGTAGTTCATTGCATGAAAGAGAAGCTCTCTTTTGGTTTGGGCTGTTGTTCCCTCACTCTGGGACCGGCTGATCATCCTGAAAGGGTGTCCTCAGTTAAGAAATTGAACGAGGGCTTCCCTGGTGGCGCAGTGTTTAAGAATCCGCCTGCCACGCAGGGGACACGGGTTCGAGCCCTGGTCTGGGAAGATCCCACATGCCACGGAGCAACTAAGCCCGTGCCCCACAACTACTGAGTCTGCGCTCTAGAGCCTGCGGGCCACAACTACTGAAGCCCGCGTGCCTAGAGCCCGTGCTCTGCAACAAGAGAAGCCACTGCAATGAGAAGCCCGCGCACGGCAATGAAGAGCAGCCCCCGCTCGCCACAAGTAGAGAAAGCCCGTGCGCAGCAACGAAGACCAAATGCAGCCAAAAATAAATAATAAAGTAAATCTATTTAAAAAAATTTTTTTAAAGGATTATTAAAAAAAAAAGAAAGCAATTGAATGAGACTGCAGGACCACAGCCTTGGGAGCTCTTCAGCCCCACCTACCTGGCCTTTCTTTGTCATGAAAATGGGCCCCCGAGCAACAGATTCCCGTTTCCTTCTGGGTCCTGCTCATTGCCCCTATTCTGTATCCATGGTAGGGAGTCCTCTAACATTATGGAGCAGTAGTCCACAATACCACCCTCACTTCAATAATCAGAACATCAACTGCAAGTTTGGGAGTGTCCAAGACCACACTTATGTTCAATAATTCATTAGAAGGACTTGCAGAACTCACTGAGAGCTGTTATACTTAGGATTATGTTTTTCTGTTTGTTTGTTTTTTTGCGGTACGCGGGCCTCTCACTGCTGTGGCCTCTCCCGTTGCGGAGCACAGGCTCCGGACGCGCAGGCTCAGCGGCCATGGCTCACGGGCCCAGCCGCTCCGCGGCATGTGGGATCTTCCCGGACCGGGGCACGAACCCATGTCCCCGCATCGGCAGGCAGACTCTCAACCACTGCGCCACCAGGGAAGCCCTAGGATTATGGTTTTTTACCACAAAAGAATACAGATTACAGTCAGCCAAGGGAAGAAGTGCATGAGGTGGCGGTCCAGCAGAGTTCCAAGCACGGATCCTCTAGCTGTCCTCTTCCAGTGGTGCTGGGGACACGGCTGCTCTTTCTAGTCATCATGTGTGACATACACACAGAGTACTGCCCATCGGCGCAGCACACCCAAGACTCAGTGCCCAGAGTTTTCTTAGGGGCCTGTCACATGGGCACGGTTGACTCCTGTGTGACGAATCTCAGCCTCCAGCCCCTCTGGAGGTTAAGTCGATACCGCGTGACCCAAATCCCCCACCTTCAATCACATTGTTAGACTATCTGAAGTGACCCAAGGCCCCCAGACAAACAAAAACATTCCTATCAGGCATGACATTCCAACAGCTTTAGAGATTACCTCCCAGAAGCTGAGGGCAAAGACTAGACCTCTCCTTGGGCAAGATTAAATTATTTATTACACAGCCCCTGTGAACACTCTTATTTATATTTCTTAATCTGTACATGTTTCAAATTAGAGGAAAAAGGTGTCAGACCTTGGTGCTCTCCTTTCTCTGGGCTCAGTTTTCTTTATATCTGGCTGCTAGAGCTCCCGGCATCTGGAACAGTGCTGGCACCTCAGAGGCACTCATAAATGTGTGTTGAATGGATGAAGAATGAATGAATATTTTTTGAAGCAGTGTTGTGAGATTGTGCTCATAACCTAGTAATTATCATGGTTGAAGTTTTTTTCTTTGTTTTGACCTTTGTTCCTTCTGAGTTTCAGAGAGAGTGTTGATGCAAATGTGTTTTGCCATCTCTCTGGACAGGAGCCCTTTCACTTTACAGAAGAGGAAGCTAATATCCAGAAAGGCTGAGTCACGTGTCCATTGATGAGGGACAGAGATGGGGTCAGCACACAGGTTTCACAACTTTTAAAATTTCTCTTAGCCAAGTGCTTTAGTTCCTGTTTTCCTTACAAAATCGACAACATAACTCTTTCTTTCTAATGAGTTTGTTACTAAACAGTGAAATTCCCTCATTTGGGGTAGACTTCAGTCGCTCAGCCTGCCCTGTGGTGATGGCGTTAATGAGTCAGAAATTCATCAGTCCCAGGGCTGGAATAGAATAAAACCACTAAGGACATGAACACTGATTCCAACTCGAACAACTGAGAATTCACTGTTTGCATTTACTTTGAGGATTGATTATCCAGTTGAATCCCTCAACTGTTCTATATTATCATGGTTTAAAAAGTTCTCTCCCAGGATTGCTTGGGGCCTGGGCCAGTAGCCAAGCTCTTGGAGAGTAGTACATTCTTCAAAAATACTTTTTAAAGGTAACATTTGATCTGATAGTTGACTATAATGAAGAGACAGTAGCAGCAAGGGCAGACGCCCAGAAGAGAAGGCACTAAAATGATGTTTCTTATATGGGGTTGCGTCCCTGGAATCATCAGTATCTTCTGAGGTTCCTGCCCCATTTTGGACCCAGGTGTAACTGCAAGATGGATATTTATTGAGTACTTACTATGTGTCAATCATTTTTCACAATGGCCTATGAGGTACTGTCATTATCATCATCCCTGCTGGGGAAACTGAGGCACAGAGAGGTTAAGTAACTTGCCCATGCTCACCCAACTCATGAGTGGCTCTAGGATTCAAATACCAGCAGATTAGCTTGAGCCTGATATATATAACCTCTCTCTTCCCCACCATGCCCACACTTATGATCATAATACCAGTTAAATTAAATAAAAGTAAGCTTCTAGGATGTATTAGTTTTCTATCACTGCATGACAAGTGATCACACATCCAGCAGCTTACCACCATACGAGTTTATTATCTCACAGTTTCCATTGGTCAGGGGTCTGGATGTGGTTTAGCCCAGGTCCTCTCCTCAAGGTGTCATCAGGTTCAAGTTGCTGCTGGGGCTGTGATCTTAGCCGAAAACTGGGGTTCCCTTCCAAGCTCACCGCTTGCTGGCAGGACTCAGTTCCTTGTGGTTGTTGGACTAAGGCCCTAGAGAGCCTAGAGGCCACCTGCCATTCTGCTCTGTGGTCCTCTCCAAACACAGCAGCTGCTTCTTCAAAGCCAACAGAAGAGCATCTCTGCTGCTTTGAATCTCTCTGACTTCAATACCCTCTTTTAAAGGGCTTACCTGATCAGGTCAGGCCCACCCAGGGTCATCTCTTTTTCAAAAATTTTATTTTATTGGAGTATACTTGATGTGTAATGTTGTGTTAATTTCTACTGTACAGCAAAGTGACTCAGTTATACATACATACATATATATACATACACATTCTGATAATCGCTTTTTTGATTAACTTAAAATCAACTGATTAGCAGACTTCACTACGCTTAGGAAATGCCATCCCTAACAACCCATACTCAAAGGGAGGAGATTATTCAGGGCGTATATACCAGGGGGCAGGAATCTTGAGGGCCAGCTTAGAATTCTGCCTCCCGAAAAGGATGACATTTAAGAGGAAATGTCACAAAAGGGTGGGGGTGGAGGGAGGGAGAGGAGGGCAAAGGAGCAACCCCCGCGTGTAGGTCACTTTTTAAGCATCAGCTGGTAGAGGCAGTTTCTTTCTCGCCCTTACCATTGCACGATGACTGCTAACCAGTCACCATCAACACTCCTGGATGTGCCACATGCTGGCTTGTTTTAGAAAACCCTTGCCATCTCCTCCCCCAATTCCTTCTGCTCTGCCTCAATTCCACCAGGAGTGGCTCCATCCCAAGTTGCATAGCTTTCCCCATCCAGACCACCAGGGCTGAAACTATCCTTGTCATCTCGGAGGTCCCTTAGAGGTATGGGCGTCACTGAGAGCTGATTAAAAGCAGTAAGGTATTAGCTGTGATATCATCAAGAGGAAGCTAAGGAAAAAGGAAGAGGAAGCGTACTGGTTTATGTCTTTTCTGCCCAGTCTGAGGCATTCTCATGTCTCCAACAGAAGCCTGGGCCTCTCAGACTGATATTCTTAGATAATCAAATTCCTATTACAGAAGCTCTTAATCAAACAGGTTTTCTCTTACTAATTCTTTTGACTCCTTCCCACTACTTCTTTCACCCCCTTTCCAGTGTTTGCCAGACATCGTTCCTGCAAAACTGGAGGTGGGAGAAAAGCGTGCTGGGGCTGAGGGTGCAAGAGAGCTCCCCCATGTCACGGGACCAAGTGCCAGGTAAGCGCTCTTAGGAGATAAAACCTCGCAGTGATGGACGTTTGCTCGGTGGCCATGGAGCCAGGGGCTGTGGAAGAGCTGTTTGTTTGTTCTTTAAGAGACAGAGGGTCCCTTCTGTTATTTGATAAGACCAGAGAGCTAAAAATAAAGCCGGGGAGTGATACCATAAGAGTGGTCAGAACTCCTCTTTGTGCAAAAATACCCGCCCCCCACCCCCAACCCTGCCATTGAAGCATCCTGATGGAGAGTGTAGGTAGACTTTGCAAATGATTTAGAGTCAAGAATGGTGTCATTGACCTCTATGTCTACCCCCAGGGTCCAGTCCAGCACCGTCCCTGTGGAGTCTGCATAAAGAGTTCATTTCTGTCTAGCGCTTCCATGGCCTTTTGCTCTAGAGAGTAATTTTAGCCGCTGGGGAGCAGGGGAGCTTACCAATGCCCTTCATTCATTCATTCTTTTGTTCACTTAACCAATATGTTTTTATACTGGAAAGAGAATTATTTCTGTTCTGGGACACTGACAATAGACAAGTTTCTACCTTTATCGTGGTGAGTAAAGCAGAAAGCTAACAAAAAATTATATAATGCCATGTAATATAATATGTATATAATGCCATGTAATATAATATGTATACAATGCAGAGTAGCAGTAAGTTTCCTTGTGAGAACGTGATGAAAACGATGGCTCTTTTCTTAAAAGAAGAAAATCAGATTCCATGTTGCCCATAATTTCCAGAAGTCCATGGACCCTCTGAGCCCCTCCATGGAGCCGCTCTCCAGCAGTGGTTCCCAGGCCCACAGCTAGTCTTGATTTAGTAGGGCGCATATGAGGTCTGAGAGTCTTTTTCAAAGTTCCACTGGTGGTTCTGTTGCACAGGGTTCAGAACCATTGTTTTAATGGATCTGATTTTAATCCACATTATATCAAGGAAAAAAATATATTAATGACAATTTATAGAAGGCCTGCAAATAAAGACAAGCAAACCTACAGGATACCTGGCCGAGGCCTGCACTGGGAGAGGTGAGCGCTCCAGCATTTGTTGTCCAGTGACCTATCCTGAAAGGTCTCCAGCCTGGGGAGCCACAGTTTGGCCAACATCTTTATTTGCACAGTGCTTAGGCCAACCCTGTAATCTGGCACTTGTCCCTGACTCTTTTTTGTTGTTGCATGTGTGACATGCGGGATCTTAGTTCTCACCAGGGACTGAACCTCTGTCTCCTGCAGTGGAAGTACAGAGTCTCAACTACTGGACCACCAGGGAAGTTCCCCCCCTCCGCTACGCCCCCCAACTCTTTTTTTTTTTAAACTCATACCCCCTTTGGATCAAAATTTAAATCACATCTTTCCCTGGAAATTCTGAAATAAAGTCCTAGTGGGGTGTAATCCTTAAGGAAGGACTGTATTTTCATAAACCAAGACATTGTTCAGCCCTGTTTTCTAAAATGTGAAGGACATAATTCATGTCTTTCCCTGTCTCTCCTCACTCCTTTTTTGATACTCCCACTAAATGTAATGCTTTACAGCTTACGAAAAGGTTAGGCATTTCTTTGTTCTCACTGTCGTGATTTCTAGGTAGAAGAATGAACAGATGGGAGAAGGAAGGGGGAATTTGAAAGGCAGGGAGCTTTGTGTAAAGATGCACACACTTGATTTCATTCCCTACTGAAACCCCATTAAAATGCCAGTAAAGAGATTTCTTTAAGGCACAGACCGACATGAATGGGGGAAATGGGAGAGTAGGAGACAGCGGCAAGATCTAAAACCTGAAAAGCAGCTAGATAAGGGCTAATTTACTTAGCAGACCCAAGAAAACGGAAAGTTGAATCCTAAGCCAACAGTACAGAATGTGGAAAAGCAGCTCAATTTGTAAGCTAGAATTCCCAAAAGTTCCTGGCAGTACCATGCATTTCTGGAAGTAGAAGTGGGGCTGAATGGGTGCTAAAATTAGGAGAACTGGTGGAAGGTCTGTTTATGAAGCAGTCACACCTCCAGATTCCTTTGCCATGTCCACACAGCCAGGCAACTGCCTCTTCCCCATTCTGGAAAAAAGATAGAAGAGGGCAATGCCAAGGGCCTCTGGCCCTGGAGAGGCAGGCACTGCTGAGGACAGGGGATGCTGGAGTTCCCAGCCACCATTTCCCCATCAGCTCCCAGAAGTCAGGCAACCAGACCTTCACTCTTTAGACAGGAGCTTGGTAGAGTCTCCTCTGATAATCTGACCAGCCCCAAAGGAAAGATCTAAAGATCCTGATATGGCAGTTCCACAAGGAAAAGGCTCAAACACACCAAGGTGAAGTTTACTGTTGACAAGTTCACCTATAGTCCAGAGCTTCTGACAAGATTCCTTGTCCCCGGCCCTCAATGTGAACGACTCTCCATAAAATGGGGATAACAATATCCCCACCTCACAAGGTGGTACTTGTGAAATCCTTAGAGCAGTGCCTGGCACATAAGAGAGCATATATAAGCTATCATTATAGGTAGATATACAGACAGATTAGCCAAGGATTATGAGAGCTCTAAAAATAAAATCCTCTAATATGAACATTAGAGATCAAAACAAATAGAAAATAAAGTCGCTTGGAGACCCTACTACTTAGAACAAGAACCAACACCCACTACCCCCAACACATTGTTTATTTAATATAGCTATAACAGCTACATTTATGTGGAAATACATATATAGACATAATAGATTAAATATGTTTTATGTATATACACATACATTGTGTATACCATATACACAATGAATTCTTGAAAATTGGAAATAGGAGAAATTAAAATTGAGGAAATCCCCCACAAAACAAAGTAAGAGATGAAAAATTGGACAGAAAAGAGAAGATAATTAAACCAGTTCAGGAGTTTTGACAACCAAGTATAGAAGCTCTAGAGGGAGAGAGAGAAAGGAGAAAAGAAGGAGAGAAAAAAATCAAAGAAGAAATTCAAAAAATTTCCCAGACCTGAGACATTTTCTGGATCGGAAAGGTCATGAGTGCCCAGATGAACTGACATAGGGTTACACTGTTGGAAATTTCCAAACAATGGATTAAAATGACTCCTGCTATTTCCAAGGAGAAGAAAATTCAGGTATAAAGTAGTTAAGAATCAGGTGGTAGGAGATTTCCCAATAGCTACACTGGAAACAAGAGGCCAACCAAGCAAAGTCTTCAAACTTCTGCAGGGAAATTTTTCTAAGTTAGAATCCTATGCCCAAAGAGCCAATCAAGACATTCTCTGTGTTAACTAACCTTACTGTGGTAATCATTTTCACAATATATATGTATATTAAATCATCACATTGTACACCTAAATGTACATAGTAAGTCAAATATATCTCAATAAAGCTTGGGGGGAGGGACTTCCCTGGTGGCGCAGCGGTTAAGAATCCGCCTAGCAATGCAGGGGACATGGGTTCGAGCCCTGGCCTGGGATGATCCCACATGCCGCAGAGCAACTAAGCCCGTGCGCCACAACTACTGAGCCTGCACTCTAGAGCCCACGAGCCACAGGTACTGAGCCCGCATGCCACAACTACTGAAGCCCACGGACCTAGGGCCCGTGCTCTGCAACAAGAGAAGCCACCACAATGAGAAGCCCGTACACCACAATGAAGAGCAGCCCCTGCTCGCCGCAACTAGAGAAAGCCTGCATTCAGCAACAAAGACCCAACACAGCCAAAAAATAATTAAAAAAAAAAAAAAAAGCTTGGGGGGAAAAGCATGTAAACTAAAAGAAGTGAAACGAAATAACAGAAACATTCAGTAATTGGATAACGGAACAAAAGTATTTTGTTGAATATGTATGTTTTCAAACACATATTTGGAGAAATAGGGGCTTATCTGGACAATATTAATCATGGATATTCAAAAGTAAAACATTAAGTGTGAAAGAAAGAGTAGACATTCTCACAAAGTCTGAAGATTTCATTTCCCATACCCTGTTTTCTGAAAGCTGATAGAGGATGTGCCCCACCAAAATGAGGGAGTAAACCTATAGGAAGGTGTAGGAAACCTGAGAGCCAACTCAAAGGATGGAGAAGGGAAGACCCAGATGATGGGGAAGGGAGATGCCAGGAGGAGAGAGGAACTCCAGTGGTAGAGAGCAGCACTATATACACTAATAGATAACTAATAAGAACCTGCTGTACAAAAAATAAATACATAAAATAAAATTTTAAAAAAAGGGCTTTAGAAAAAGCTTTACACGTATCAAGTAGGTAACAACTGTATCTCTTCCTTTCACGTCTAGGTGGAGTGGAACAGCATGGAAACACCCGGATTAGCTTTGTTGTAAATGTTGTTGTAGTTTTTTTTTTTTGCTTGCATATACTAAAACCAAACTCCTGTGTGGCCTTTCAGGCCTGACCATAGGCAATTACAAAGGCTCTAGAAACCTGGCCTTCCCAGAGCAGACTTGGAGCATGGTTTGAAAGAAATTACAGTCAAGGATTGCAGCCCTGTGGAGTAGGTAGCCCCCAAATGATTACCCTTTATTTAAATTTCTGAGATGTTTTCAATGCTCTGCTTCCTGTATTATCTTTATCCCCCTATTGACTTTGGCCCCTATGAACTCCAGTCTCAGACAAGGGTGTGCCCCAGGCACATGCAAGAGTGCACATCCTGACTCTTTCCCTTTCCTTCTTAGGCTCTCAGCATGTGCATCCAGAAGGGACTGGACTAAAGCATGTCCAGGGCCCCTGATGCATCTAGAAAGTTACTAACAATTACAGCTCCTTTCCTGAACTCTTGCAGCATTGGGATCACCTCTCCCCAACAATTCAGCACTCAGTTACATCCTCTCCCCAAAGATTAGCTGGGTTTTTTTTTGGTTGTTTGCTTGTTAAGTTTTTTGTGTTTGTGGTTTTGGCTTATATCCTCCAAGTAGATGGAAAGTTCCCAGAGGGCAAAGGCCCACCTTGCACTTCTGTGCCCCTCACACGTAGTACAGAGCTAGATATCCGGTTGAGAATCAGTGAAAATTCCCTAAAGGAATAATGTGGTACGACTTTCTATGGGATAGGACAGAATTGATGCCGACCCTTGGTTTTGTTCATTGCCATGTCCCCAGCACCTGGAACAGTGCCTGGCACATAGTAGATGCTCAAAAACAATTCACTGGATAGATGAATGAATGCACCTAAGAGAAAGGCTGGAATGGAATTTAGTGGTTAGAAATACTAAAGCATCTGGGGGTCCTGGAAAAAGCCCCCCAGTAAGGGACTTGGGTGAAAAGCAGGAAGAGGAATGCAACCTTCTACCTTCTTCTGGACAAGATTCTCCAGGGCAGAATGTAAATAGTCATTTACATCCTCTCTGGAGGATGGTTGAACTAAATATCTAAAGCCTTACAAATACGCATTACCAACCATCTCCTGTCTAAGAACGCTTTCCCTAAAGAAATATAGCAGAGACAGTTAGGCACAAGGTGGATGAACAAGGGCTTTTATTTCAGCATTATTTGTAACAGAGAAAATGGGAAACAACCTAAATGCTTAACAATAAGGAACTTGCCACAGGTAAATGTTTATTCTATGTTGCTTAATGAAGAAAGTAAGACAAAATTATATGAGCCTTTCTTTTGTGATGAAAAGCATATATTTATATGTGTGTATATGGGTATATACATATATACAAATTGACAAATATTGCAGAGATACACATGAAATGATTACAGTATGAGAGAATTAAAGTTTGGTTTTTGTTTCTAAGTTGGCATTGCTTTTGTATTTAGGGAAAATACATTTTTATTTCTTTAAATGACACTATTTATATCCAAGTTTATAATTTTTGCGAATATACTAAATTCATGTTAATCAGTAGCTATCAGGAAATCAGGGAGATTCATGCCCTGCTACCTCCCAATTTGAGCGATGTGGAGGTTTATCCTGAATATACCCAATAGCTAAAGAAGTGTGATTCGGAATGATGTGCCAGTTAAAGACTCTAACTCATCCATCAGGGGACACCAATCTTAAGTGATGGCTGAAAAAACAGAGCCTGTTTTTAATGGTGGGGGGACTGGACTGGAGGGGAGGGTCTTAGGCAGGGAGGAACCAGTAGAAGACTGAGCCGAGTGGCTTGAGACAGGTCATAAAACTTCCACTGTGGGGAGCTTCCCTGGTGGTGCAGTGGACACGGGTTCGTGCCCCGGTCCGGGAAGATCCCACGTGCCGCGGAGCAGCTGGGCCCGTGAGCCATGGCCGCTGAGCCTGCGCGTCCGGAGCCTGTGCTCTGCAACGGGAGAGGCCACAACAGTGAGAGGCCCACGTACCAAAAAAAAAACAAAACTACCACTGTGCACGCCCCACTCTGTGGCTGGGCTCTCAGAGATATTAGAGAAGCTAAAAAACTGCTTTAGAGTCTAACTAGAAAGACAAAGGCTAGACTGGATCGTTTACAATTAGTGCCAAACAGTGAGATTGGGATAAGTGCTTTGACAATGGTCTAGATTTTAAATATTTTAAGATGCTTTTGATATGCATATATATACTTAAACGTTCTCATTAAGAATTCAAATAGGCTAAAAATAAGCAAGGACTGAACATTAGAGTAAGATTACAAATTTTGGTGTCTATATGATTTTATATATAACCCTTTGGTATGGATGTCCCAAGAGATAAATGTCTTGGGCAGGAAAGATGCCAGAGCACTTAAGTTTGTAAGGCGAGCAGATAGTGGTGCTGGGGGCCCTCTCTCCCAGGAAAGGCTTGATGGACAGAAGAGATGTATAAAGTCTAAGGACTCAGGGTACAGAGGCTCTTAATGGATTTAGTGGGGAAGGGAGGAAAAGAATATAGCATTTTAAGGAGATTGGCTGTGACAGTTATGGGTACATGAAGGTAAGGACATATGACTGGAAGGGGTTGCAAAGTCTGGGGACCTTGGACCCAGATAGGGGTGCTGGCAGGGAGTTCATGCTTCTTAGTATCCCCCCATCTCTACTCTGTCCATTGCCTGAGCCTGAGCCAGCGATAAAACCACCATTTGCTCAGAAATTAGAAAATGTAGAATTAGGATATTTTTTCCCCCTGATGCCAAAGTAATACCTGTTCATGAGATAATTTAGCCAATAGAGAAAGAGAAAGAGTTCAAAGGAGGAAATAAAAATCACCTGTAATCCACCTGCAGCTAGGGTTGCCAGATTTAGCAAAGAAAAATGGAAATGCAATATTTGAGACATACATGTACTAAAAATTGTTCGTAGTTTATCTGTAATTCAAATTTATTTATTTTAAAATTTTTTTTTACATCTTTATTGGAGTATAATTGCTTTACAATGGTGTGTTAGTTTCTGCTTTATAACAAACTGAATCAGTTATATATATACACATATGTTCCCATATCTCTTCTCTCTTGCGTTGGGTGCCCCATACGTTATCTGGCAACCGTTATCATCAAAGGAGACCACAATGGCTGGCTTCACTCGCCAACCCGCCACCTCAACCCATTTCTGAATCCCCTTTATCGTTGGAGCTTTTCCTTTACCACATTGGATTCTATGCCTTAAGCCAAATCTCTCTAAACCCTCCTGAAAGTTCTGCGCTTTCCAATGCTTCTCTCAGAAGACGTTCCACATCACAGCCTATTTGTCCTGGGCACTGCCCCTCTGCAGGCAACCCAAGAAAGCAGGCCTGCCAGGGCCTGCAACAGCTCCTGAAGATCCCTGCTTCCAGGCGAAATGCCCCGGCACTGATGCCAGCCAGGTCAATACCATCATCCTGGGAAGAAGCCAGAGGCCTGACCCAGCACAACCCCACTAGGCTGACCCAGCCTCCAACCTGTGCTCAGCCCGGTGCGCTATTCAGTGACTTTCAACGTTACCAGCTCCCTGCACAGTCAAACCCAGGGAACACAAAAAGGAATCAGACCAATCCCGAGCCTGCCCTTGGCCCTACGTGCCCTATATCCAATCTCCCAGTCAGGGTCCCCAGACCGGGCTCCTGCTGTTACATCCCTTTAGGAACACCCTGGGTCTCCTCATCCTCCCTGCAGGACCCACAAATCTCCTTTCCCTCAGGCGGCAAATCTCTGAAGCCCAGGGCCCTCCCTGGGGCTCTCACAGTCCCCCTCAGGTGTGCAGGGCCCTCCAAACTCTCTTTTTCCAAAACCTGTCTCAGGAGGGGCGCTGCTGAGGGCTAATGGGCTACTCAGATGGTAGGTGTGGTGAGAGAGTAGAGGAGAGGGGGTAACATCAGGCTTCTTTTCTTCCTTCCCTTTCCTCCTAGAAGACGCAAGACCTGTTTCTTCTGCTTCTGTCAAAGCGTTTGGGGGAGTTCCAATTCCTTGCCACGTTCCTCCTTATAACCTCTCTATATTTTGCATATCACCACAGGGTTTTGCATCTCCCTTACCTATATTTGAACGAAGTGTTTTGGTTTTCCTCGCTTTCTCTTTCTCTTTCTTTCAGTGAATGGCTGTGCGCCAGGGAAATATATTTCAGAGTATCATTTCCTGTTTCCAACTTTAGAAAAGACAGGAAGCATTGCTGGAAACAAGTTAATCAATACAGTTAGAAAAAAAACAAACCCACCCAAGGCCTTTACTAAAGCAATCCCTGTCAATTCTGCATTCAAATTTATTGACACATACAAGTACTTAGTAAACCAGAAGCTGCTGTCCCACTGAATTAAGCGGGTACTCACTAAAATAATGACGATTTCACAGGAACATTAATTGATTAACCCCAATCCCAAATTCAATTCTGTTAGATGGTAGGCATTCGATTAAGTATTCCTAAATGTAATCCTTTAATCTCCCTTAACCTCCACCCCCACCCACCTCATTTGGCTGCTGAAATGGAAAAGTCCATTAGGACTACAGCTCATAGGCCAATCCTAAGAGGCACTTCAGTCTTCCTGGGGAGGGTTAATTGGCAGAGAAGGGGGTTCCAAACAGGCCCAATGTTGAATTCATTTGCTTCTGATGGATTCAGAGTGTAGCATCACCGACAGAAACAAAATGAAAATAAGCAAAAGAGCAAACAGCTTGGTACAAACAATTATTTCTCTTTACAAATTATTTCTTCTGTTTATTTTTTCTTGTTTTTAAAACATTAAAATGATGCACCTGGTGTTCGTTTAAAAAAAAAACACCTCAATCATACAAAAAAAAAGTATAAGTAAAAAGTAACCATAGTTTTTCAATTGAAAATTTAAAAAAATTAAAAATGCAGCCGCTTTTTGTAGTGTACAGGTATACTGAGACCCCTGGTTTTCAAACTGCAGCGGATTCCTGCTGATGCGCAGACACAGGGATTGGAAAGTGAGAAATAGGGCTTTGAGCCTCGTGGAGGAAGGTGAGCAGCGTCCCTGACATTCCTTCATACATTTTTTGCTGTTTCCAAGTAGAAATAAATATCAGGGTTTTGAAGACATCTGGAGGAGGCAAAGGTGAGGAGAGCTGCAGCTGCTATTCAAGGCCAAAGCCAAGGAGTTTCTTGATAAATACAGACTGTGAAGAGTTCTCTCACTCAAGCTCCCCACTCCGCCCTCCCCATCTACCCAGCTGTGGGAACCTCCCTACCATCCAGACAATGCCTTCTTGTCTTGCCTCCAAACCCTTACCTTCCGGCTGGAGACTCGGCACAGGGTATTTGACTTTTTGGTCCTCAGCTTCACTGTGCCAAGTAGAGAGGATAAATATTTTATATTCCTGCAGGCAGGGGACTTATGGTAAGAATGCATGCAAGGGGCCCAGCCTTATGCTGGCCCTTGAGAGAGAAGAGAAGGAAACAGGCGTCAGAATGCAGAGGAAGTTTGAGACCTATTCTTAGAGGAATCTGATGACACTGCTCCTTGCTGTAAAATGCCTCGCTGCCCCCTGTCGCTGCAGGATGGAATCTTGCACCCTTTACAGCTCCTTCCCCACTGTTAATCCAGACAGATCTCCCCTAGACACTCAGGCAATACGTGAGCTTCTTATAGCTTCTCTTCCAGGACCTGCTGTTTGTACCTCCATTTAGGTTTGGAGCTTTTCTCGAAACGTCGGCCAGCCTGGTGGCAGCTGGTTACGCTCCTGGGTACTAACAATAGGCTGGAGTTGGATGGCTGCTGTGTGGTCTAGACAGGACCTGTATCTCCAGTTCACACAATCCCCAGGAGACGACGTCTGCACTGTTGTCTCCACTCAGCCTGTGCTCCTCTTTTAGGTTATCTGCTCGAACCCTCAAGACCTTTGAGTTTGCAGTCACTGATCATCCTAGCCCCTGCCAGGCACATGGACCAAACTCAACACCCACACCTGCTGAAATGAGACAGGCCTCTCACCGAGGGCCACACCAAGCCTTTCACCTCTGGACTCCAGCCTCAGAAGCCAGAAGAGCATTGTCCCCACTGGACAAGGATGACGGTCTTCTGAAAACTCCAGGCCTGGACTCCATGTTCCCCATCATCTCTCTCCCCAGCTACCCTTCCTGTCCTCCTCTGCCCCTCTCCCAGCAGAATCCAGACAGCACATCACAATGAATCCCCAAATTGACCTTCCATCAAATGTGCCTGAAGCTGGGGTCAGGCTGCATTTCCATGAATGCCTCCTCTCCATCATGGTCCTGCCTGATAGGAGCTGAGAGCTTGCTATTTCAGAGCTGTCACAGACCAGCTGAAGCTTTGGCCCTTTTCGGCACCTCTTTCCCCAGGTTGCCTTTTTTCTTCCTCTGGGCTGTTCCCCGACTCCTCCTCCTGTTTCCCCAATTCCTACATCTAATCGAAGGCTAGAGACGTATCGTTCCAATGACTCTGAAGATGCTGCCAGCTCTCAAGGCCACCCACTTCCCTCCTCTTGGAAGGCAGCAGCCATGGCCGTGACCGAGAGTGGTTTACTGCGCTGGAACCCTCTCAGCTCTGCTATGAGGAGGGCACAAAACTGCAGCCTCAGGAGTGCGGTCCTCAAAGTTGAGTGCGCACACCTGGAGGGCTTGTTAAAACACAGATGCCTGGGTCCCACCTGCAGAGCTTCTGAGTCCAGGGGGTCTGGGGTGGAGCCTGAGAATATGCATTTCTAACAAGTTCCCAAGCCATGTTGATGCTGTTGGTCCAGGGACCACACTTTGAGAACCAACACTCTCATTGTCCTGCAGAAGAAGTCGAGGCTGAGGGGGTCTTCTTCAGGGACTGCCCACCCTGTGGAGGAGAGGGCTTCCCTGCAGGAAGGTTAGGGTCCTTGGCAGCTGCTGGCTAATCCACAAGGGAGAACCTCGGCTGTCTTTCCTCCCGTCACTTCCCCCCAATCTCTCATTGTTCTTCTGTCTTTTCCACCTCATTTACTGTCTCTCCTGACTATGGCTTTGTGTCTCCATCTCTGGGCCTCTGCGCACGTGCACGCACACACACACACACACACACACACACACAAGTGCGCGCGCGCGCACACACTTCCTCAGTGATGAGTTGGCATCGGATTTGTAGAGTGAGCTCGCAGCCATCTGGAGACGCTGGGCTGCCCTGACTGACATATGCTAAAATACAGGCGGTGGAAAGACTCTGGGCAAAGAGACCAATTTGTTAATTTAATTGAGTTGCAAACAACCAGGAAGCCAACAGGGTGTGTCTGAAACCTATTAGGTGTTCTCAGATCAGCACAGGGCTGGTCCGGAGGGTGGCTGGCTCTGTGGGGGCCCCAGGGCTGCTTCCCACTGTGCAGGGCAGGGCAGGGAGATGCTGAAGGGGCTTGTCTGGGTTGGGACACTGTTAGTGAGCCCCCACCCCTTTCTTCTGCTGGTGTACCATCCCCCCTTCTCTAGAGCCTGGCCCCTAGGGTGAGTGCCACCCTGCCCAGGAGCTTTGCTCCTCTCCTGCTCCGTAGCAGCCCAGAGCCCAGGACTTACTGATTTGGAATATTAAAGCGGGACTCTTATGGTGAGTGTTTGCTCAGAACTGAAGGGTTTCCTAGGATGAACGGCTTTCATTGCTAATACTGAAACAGTCCCAAGCAACACAATAGTTGGTCACCCTAACTTTACTTCAGTCAGAGCTAATTTTGCCCTGCATGTGCTCCAGGGCTCACCCTCCGACCAGGCTGGGACTAGACTCCACTGGAGACTCCATCCTTCCTTGCTGAGCTCCTTCGCAGTCTTGCTTCCCTCACTCCTGAGAGCACTCCCCCAATCAGTTAATCGTGCACACCAAATCCTTGTCTCAGGCTCTGCTTCTAGTGAACCCAGCCTAGACATCCATCTTCCCCACCCATTGCCACTGTAAACAAACTCAAATGAGGAGGGTATTCTCCAGCACTTCTGATGGTTGTGGTGATAAGGAAGGCTCAGGACAGTCATAATAATAATAATAATAATAGTTATTATTATTATTATTGATTGCCAGTGGACCTCTTAGCTTTACTCTGATGCCCCTCAATTCTAGCTAGTTGTCAAAGAATTTATGCCTTAGTTGCACAGAAAGCAGAGGGCTTGAGGCTAGGAACAATTCCTCTTTCTCTACTTTTATGTTAGGTACTTACAGTGTAGTCAACACTGCTCTAAGCTCTGCGAGGGAAAGAGAAATGAGTGAGACACAGGCCCTGCCTTCCTGTGTAGCTGTGTTGATAAGACAGTTTCACAGGCAACATCTTAGAAAAGCGCAAGCTGGGGCTTGCTGAGGGGGTGGGGGGTCAGGAGTGCAGAGGAAGGATTGCACAGAGTTGGGGGGTTACCAGGCAGACTTCCCAGAGGAAGGGCTACAGCCGGGCTCTGAATAGGTAAAGAGTCACAGCAGGTGAAAGGAGACAGAAGAGATGTCCCAGGAGGCCATAGTCTGAGGCAGGGAGACCTGGGGTGTACTTGGGAGTCCGAGAGGGGATGCTTTTCTGGAGGGAAGGCTTGCACAAGGAAGGAGGAGCTGGGGTCTGGGGATCTTCCTCAATGATGAGGAGTTAGTGCTCTGGTCTGTGGGCAGATGGATGGTTCCCAGCAAACTGGTTTTTCTGGGGAGAAAACAGATTGGGCCAAAGCTCCTCTGATGGCTGAGAACATCACCTCCCTGAAGGATGTGGGTTCTTGATCGGGAGGTTTGCTCAGTCACACAGGGAGTTGGAGGCCTGGGCGGGCCCGGTCTCTTCCTTCCTCTCCTCCAGGGCAACCATAGAAAAAATGTAAGAACACTCACAAAGAAACCTGAGCAGGAGGTGCTCCCCCATTCCCTGCTCCCTCTAGAAAATGCTCTTGTTCCCTTCTCCTCAGCCCTGCATTACTGCTGACTCTATTACCCCGCCTCCCCCACCCTTCCAGACAGGCTGCACATGACTCTTCCCGAAACACCACTTCCCGCGTGTCACTCTCCAACTAGAGGACATTAGTGTCTACCCACTGCCCACGGGATAAGATCTGCATGCCTCAGATTAGTTTTCAAAGCCCTTTACACCCCATCCGCTCCCTTTGCCCCCCACCCCACCAGTTTAGCTTCCTTTCCGCAAGCCTTAGAGCCGGTCAAGAGGGCGTGCCCCGAGGTATCTCATGGGACCTTGTTTTGCGTCTTTGTTAAAACCTCACTCCTTTTCTGGGCCTGTCCAATTCTACCCTTTCTTCTCAGAGCCTCCAAAATGTCTCTTCTTATGATGTCTGGCCACATTGGGCTTGCCCTGTCTACATTTTTATAGCCTTTGTGTGGTAGGTTGTCTGCAGAAGGACGCCCACAGGTGCCCTGTCCTGCATGGATGTGCTGCTGCCCCCATCAAAAGCTGTAGCCTAGGCGTTTGGGGTTTTCGAACATTAGCTGCCTTGGACTCCTTGTCTGGTGCCTTACAATGAACATTGCACTTTCCTTCACCACAAGCCAGTGTCAAGAGATTGGCTTTACTGCGAGTGGGTGAGTTGACCCTAGTTTGGTTTGGTAACAATTTGGTGGTTTCCACTTATATCTCACTGGCCAGAACTATGTCATGTACCCTCTTCTAGCTGCAAGTGATCCTGGGAAATGCATTAAAAAAAAAAAAAAAGCTGTAGCCTATTTTCCCTCCACTAGGAACCGAGGTGGCCTCGTGACTTGCTTTGACCAATAGAACCCAATAGAAGCAATCCTGTGACAATCCAGGATTAGGCCTTAAGAGACCTGGCACTTCTGCTTTCAGAAGTCTTAGAGCCGTGAAAAATCACGTAGAGAAGTCTGACTACCCTGCTGGAGAGAGAGACCCAGCCAATCCAGCTACAAAGTCAATTGGATCCTCTAGCCCCAGTCAAGCTGCCCCAACTGACATGGGTGGAGCAGGGACAAGCCTTCTGGCCGAGCCCTGTCTACTTTGCAGAGTCAAGAGCAAATGAATGGCTGCTGTTTTGGGTGTTTGCAGTCAGCTCTCACTTTGGACTGAATCCTGGCTCTGCTGTTTAACAAGAACTGCTTGCTTGTAGAAAGTGCTCTCTGGCAACGGGCTTTGTGCTAAGTACCTTACACATATTATCTCATGGAGAGGGTACCGTGATGATCCCCATCCCATGAGGAGTTAAGTGATTTGTCAAGGTCCGCACCTGGTAAGTGACAGATCTGGATCACCCCCCAAGCCTGGAGTACAGAGTCCAGATTCTAACAATAGCTTACTAGTTATATGAGTTACATGACCACGAGCAAGTAGTTTTCTCTAGGACTCCTTCTCTCAACTATGAATTGCAGAGAAAAATACAGAAGGGCCTGCGGGTGGTGGTTTATGAAGATTAAATGAGGTAGTTCACACATGGGCTGGGCACTGAGCAATTGCTCATGAAATAGTGGTTCCCTTTTTCCTGGCGTGAAGTAGAAACAATCTCCCAGTCTCCTCCCCAGTGTTTCGAACAAACACTGTTTGAAATCCTGAAACCTCAAGTCCTAACTTATAAATAACCTTGCCAGGCTAGCCCATAAAAACTTGCTTGGACCATAATGCACCAGAAACCCTGTACATATTTACAGGAATAAAATTGTTAGTAGAAAATAATATTGATAACTAAACAGAGTAAGAGGGAGGTTTTGATTTATCTCAGTAATAGTATCAACATACAGGGGGTGGGGTGATGAGGAAGGGCCATACTAGCTTTGACCTCGAGCTTGAGGAAACCTCAAATATTGCCTACTTTGGGGGCAAATGTTGCTGGCTGTTCTGAAGCAGGGAAGAGAGCTGATCACACATGTGAATTCCAGCCTTGGACTCCATCCCCTGCGTCTTTCTGCCTCTTACAGATTGGCTGTCAGGGTTTGCTGTTAGGAGTGCTAGGAGCCACTACAGCTTAGCATGACTGTGAATGGTTCCCTTATATCTGCTTGTGCGCCTGTGAGAGCCCCTGCTCAGAGAGTTCCCTAAGGAATTCCTCATGAGTGCCCACCACGCTGGGCCTGGTGCATAAAGATTATGGTTTAAAACCTGCATGGTCTACAGTACTACTGCACTGGCTGCTGAATTGCTTCTTTACCAGAACTTATCATGGTTTGCATTTGTTCATTTGTGGCTTACTTCAAAATAAGCTGTCTCTAATTTTTTCACATGTTTTTGGTTAGTTTTAAACCTGGTTCAGGTCAACAGAAGTATTTCACACTCGACTGATCCATGTGTTGATAGATCAGAGTTTATCTTCTTTTCTATTGGTTTTATACCAGTATTTTCAGATGCGTGTATAACCTTTGAACAGCCTCCCCGATTTTTGTGTCTACTTAAAAAGTGAACATAGGTCAGTGGCACACCATGTTTTCTGAATTTAGGTCATCTTTTTCAGGCTGAAAATTTATTAACAGTAGAATGAATAAATCAAGCGCGGTTGATTCATGTAACAGAATAGTGTACAACAAAAAGGACCAAACCACAGCTGCACTTGACAATGTAGATGAATCTCACAAATATAATGTTGAGTGAAAGGAAGTCAGAAATGGTAAGGATCTAGTGATGCCTTCTTGTGTGGGAAAGCCAGAAGAAACCTGAGGAAGAGATTACCATGGGAGTCACGGGGACAGACTCGGGAGCTTCTGGGCCACTGACAATGTCATTTCTTGACCTGAAGGTAGGTGTGTATGCCTCTACTTTAGCACACAAATGTATGCTTTTGACAATGTAAAGGGGTCAAAATAATTGCTGCATATACTGAATCGAGGAGGAATTCAGGCTTTACAAATTCTATTCCATTTGCCAATTATAAGCTTCCTGATTTGTCATTTCATCGTTTGCCTCTGAGTTTGCCAGTTAAACTTAACTGAAATCCATCCAACCACCAGATAAATCTGAGGATGGGGACTTCAAAATCTGCAAGCTGCAGGGTCCTGCTAGGTATTTGCTATGTGATAGGCATCTAGCTAGGTGGGTGTATTAGGGTTCACCAGCAGAACAGAGACAGTAGGATGCATATACACGTGGAAAGAGATTTAGTATAAGGAATTGGCGCACGTGATTATGGAGGTTGGCAAGTCCAAAATCTATAGGGCAGGCTGGCAGCCTGGAGACCCAGAAGAGCCGATGTTCCTGTTTGAGTCCGAAGGCCGTCTGCTGTAGAACTAGGAAGAGAAGATGTCACAGATGATGTTCAAAGGCGTCTGCTGGAGAATCCCCTCTTGCTTGGGGGAGGCCAGTCCTTTTGTTTTATTCAGGCTTCCACCTGACTGGATGAGGCCCACCCACATTCTGAGGGCAATGGCTTTACTCCAAGTCCCTGGTGGCGCAGTGGTTAGGAATCTGCCTACCAATGCAGGGGACATGGGCTCGAGCCCTGGTCCAGGAAGATCCCACATGCTGCGGAGCAACTAAGCCCATGCGCCGCAACTACTGAGCCTGTGCTCTAGAGCCCGCGTGCCACAACTACTGAGACCGCGTGCCACAACTACTGAAGCTCGCGCACTTAGAGCCTGTGCTCCGCAACAAAAGAAGCCACCACAATGAGAAGCCCGCACACCACAACGAAGAGCAGCCCCCGCTCGCCGCAACTAGAGAAAGCCCGCGCGCAGCAACGAAGACCTAACGCAGCCAAAAATAAATAAATCAATTTATAAAAAGTTTTTTAAAAACCTCCAATGTTTAAAAAAAGATGTTAATCACATCTTTTAAAAAACCCTCATAGGAACACCCATATAATGTTTGACAAACCTCTGGGCACCATGACCCAGCCAAGTTGACACATAAAATTAACTATCACAGTGGGTGTCACATGTTACCTGGTTTACTCCTCACACAGCCTCATGAGCTGGTTATTTTGAGCCCCATTTTGCACAGAGCATGTAAGCACCCTATTTGAAGTTGCACACCTGGTAAGCAGCAGAAGCAGGAGTTAAATTGATGTCGTTCGGACACCAGATACTAGTGGTGAGCAAACTTTATGTATCTATTTATTTTTGCATGAGAACCAATCCAAGAAAAATTAAAATGTTTATAGGCTGCGTATTGTCATCTCGAAGGAAGATAACCTGATTGAATCTCATGGGGAAAAATGTATTTTAAAATATAATTATCCAACTTACTAATGGGAAATTGCCTCTGCTTTCTGGTCACTAAAATGTCATATCTGGGCATACATGAGAGGGAGAGCTTTCTAATATTTTACCTGTTAGAGAAGCGAAGTAGATTGTACGTTGTTCATTCCTGCACTCTGGTACATACCAGAAAGGTGACGAAGGACAAGCAGGCTTAATTTTAGATGGAAGAGGATGCGACTGAGCAGTTATGTTGGAGGAAACTTCAGGGTACCGTCCAAGGCTTCCGTGGTTGATGGCTCTGGTTTTTTATCATGTCTAATCTCACTTGCCCTAGAGGTAGAGCATTATTAGTAAGCACTTAACTTTATCAACCTTGACCTGAATGCTCTCTGGAGGTTACACATGCAATGAACTAAGAAAGACAGCAAGAAGAAGTGGAAGGGGTGGAGCGGAGGATGGGGAGAGAGTGAAGAAAGAAGGGAGAGGGGAGAAGAGACAGGACAGATGTTTTCTGAGAAAAATGGAAAAGAGAATGGGGAGAAAGAAGTTGGTTAAGGATGTCTGAGTTTTGAGAAAGGGACTGTAGTGGGATTAACAGGGCCAATGAGTGGTGAAAGTCAGGGGGCAGGATGAGGGAATCAAGACTGACAAGGGTACGTACAATTCTCCTGAAGAAGGAAGAAATATGGCACCCACAGAGGTAGAGTTGGGCAGATGGGGACCACAGGAGCATCAGAGAAGTGTGGTCGGTGAGGGTAGTGGGGGTTGTCTTGGAGATACGGCCAAGGAAATGAGCAAGCATCCTGATGTGTATGGTTCTTTTTCTTCTCTACAAGTTGTATGCCAGAGGAAAGAGCACGGGCTTTAGAATGGGTTCCAAAAAATAATTCAAAATTGAACTTAACGTTACTACACAGTGTCAATATTAATGCCAATTTATATTCATATGCTATTGTAATAAGTGATGTTGGTAAAAAGAGAATATTATTTATCCTTTCTCATAAGTTTGCAGGAGAATTAAATATGAGAATAAGTAAGAAGTTACTTGGTTAGTTTCTTCTTTCCTCCCTCCCTCCCTCCATTTCCTCTTTCTTTCTTTCTTTTTTTCTTTCTTTCTTTCTTTTTCTCTTTCTTCATCTTAGGCGTTTCTAGCTTGGCACTCTTCAGGGTGTTAGTCACTGTTTTGCGTCTGTAATTTTCTCTCGAGTGAGCTGGAAGCATCTGAGGGCAGGGAATGGGCACAGTGGGGGAGAGCAGAAAGAGAGGGGTCTGGGAATCAGAGTGGGAGAAATCGTGGTGCCCCCACTCAGTGACTGTGACCTTGGGCAAGCTGTTGACCTCTCAGGGCTCCATTTTCCTCTCACCTTTTTGCAGCACCCACCCTGCAGGGTTGTGAGCATTGGGGAAAAGAGATGGGCAATGCCTAAGTGGGCTCTAAACAAATGAGTTCCCCGGAGTTAAGCCTAGAGTAAGTGCTCAATAAATAACTGTGCAACTGAATTCCATGAAGCCCAGTCCCCAGGTGAGTTGGATTTCCAGCACTTGCCAAGGAAAATCCCCCTTGAGTTGAGTAAACTAAGAGCTGAAAGTGTGAGCGAGAGGTGCCCCAGCAGCAGAGCACATAGCCCACAAATGCCATCCTCTGCCCCAGGGAGAGGCCTGTGGGCCCCGACTGGTCAGGGGACAAGGGGCTGGTCCCTAGGGCACAGCAGCCCTCCACTCTGCGAGTCACAGAGACCTTTCTCCATCCTTTTCTGAAATACTGAGATCTGGAGGGAAATTAAAACCCTCCAGATCTTTGTCAGGTTCCTTGGAGATGAAAAGGACTCTGGGGTAGGTATGTAGCTCTGTAACCAGCACTCACCAGGCAGTGGGGACAACTGCTCCCAGACCAAGTCCTCTGGTCCCAGGACTTGGGAACCATAGACTTCCCAGGGTGGCCGGGCTGGGGGAGTCCCACGTTTCACGGAGAGAGGTTCCAGGCCCTTGGAAAGACTCCTGGCTGGTCTGCTCTCATCCTGCTCATGGCCTCTGCATGGGCAGGACTCTCTCCTCCCCAACATAAAGCTGTCTAACCAGGGACACACTTGGCTCTACCTTCAACTACACCTCACCCGAAGTCCCGCTTCTCTGCCTATCTGGACCCTGACCAGTGCACTGTTCCGAGTGTGCAAACAAGTCCTTAGGCCAAGCCAAATACTTTCCAAATCTTCAAAGGTGTTCAAGTCCCCCTCCTCCATGCAGCCTTACCTGACCACTCCAGCTCTGACCCATCAGTCTCTCCTCTGGCTCCTAGCTCCTCAGAGGTATCCAGTTTAGGATATGGTTATATACATATGACGTTTGATTCTCTTCCACACAGGGGGCTCTGGTCTTCTGAGCTAGTGAGTAAGCCTCAGGGGTCTTTTTATTCTCATCTCTGCCTTTAACCTGCCGTTAACCTGGTCCCAGTCACCATCCTCTGGGCCCTGGGCCCCTGCAGAAACCTAAATGTCTTGCTGCATCTGCTCACAACCCGTTCACCAGGACAGAGGGCTCCCTTCAAAAAACAGCACTGATGGTCTCAACCTCACCCACCCTGCCCCCACCCCCAAAGCCTTCAGTGACTTTGCACAAGCCCTCCAGGATCTCATGATAGCCAAGCAAATGTGGCACTAGTTACCTAGTCTTCCCAGATAGATTATAAGCCCTGCAAAGCCCTGACCGTGGTAGACTTGGTTACCACTCCAAGTCCAGGGCCTGGCACGTCAATACGTTTTTGTTGAATGAGTGAATAAATGGTTGAGGGAATGCCCATGTGCAGCCTTGAGATTTTCGTCAAGCAGTGGTGTATTTAGTGTCTATTCTAGGTGTGGTTTTTTTGGCATTGGATCCCTGGAAAGAGGATTTGTGTATACATGGCTTACTCAGGAAGGGCACCCGTGGGAAACTGGTAAGGGAGTTGAGGGGAGTCAAGGGTGGGTAGAATAAAAATATGTTTTGTCTTTGTCTGCCCTGCCCCCCAACACACCGGCACAGAACTCCTAAAACTCATGGAATTTCCTGAGTGACCGGAGTGTGTTTTGTTATTTATAAGGAACTGCTTTCAGCCACACCTGACTTTAGGCTAACGAAGGGAGTCTCGGAGAGCCCCTAGTTAGCTGTTAGGATGGGGGCTGGTCACCTGAGGAACCAACCACGTCGTTAGAATTTCCAGCCTCATCCCCTGCCTCCAGAGAAGGGAGAGGGGCTGGAGATTGGGTTCGGTCACAGATGGCCAATGATTTAATCAATCATGTCTAGGTAATGAAACTTGGATGAAACCCTTTGAACAATGAGGTTCCTGGTTGGTAAACATACAGATGTACTGAGAGAGTGTTGTACCCTGACTCCACGGGGACAGAGGCTAATGCTCTCCGGAACCTTCAAGACCTTGCCTTACGTGCCTCTTTATCTAGCTGTTCATTTGTATCCTCTCTAATAAACTATAATCATAAATACAGTTATTTGAGTTGTTCTAATGAATTACTGAACCTGGGGAGGGGGGTGGTTATGAGAATCCCTGACTTTGCAGTCTGCCGGGCAGAAGTGTGGGTCACTTGGGGACCCACTACTTGCAACTGGTTCAGTCTTGTGAGACTGAACCCTTAACCTGTGGGGTCTGTGCTAACTCCCAGCAGCTAGTGTCAGCATTGAACTGACTTGTTGGACTCCCAGTTGGTGTCAGAGAACCGGAGAAGTATTCATCATTGTTAAAATGAGCCACCAAGTGAGGTAAAGTCCCAAGCTTCAGCCTGAACCAGCTGAAGGGGTGTCTCAGGGATGTCCCCACTGAGGCCGGAAGTCTGGGGTCTTTATAGACCCTCATCCATCTGGCAGTCATTGGTTAGAAGCTGCCACAAGGAATTTTCAGGCAGTACCCACTCTGAGTGTGGGCAGAGCGGACTCTTAAGGTAAGGGCAGGGATTTCCCTGGTGGTCCAGTGGTTAAGACTCCACGTTTCCACTGCTGGGGTCGCGGGTTTGATCCCTGGTCAGGGAACTAAGATCCTGCATGCCTTGCCGTGTGGCCAAAAAAAAAGGTAAGGGCAGCTCTCAGAGAAAGAGCCAGGGGTGAGGGCTGTTAAAGCCAAAAGCATGCAAAAGAGGGGTGGTACACGAACCGTAAGGAGGGATACCAGGGCACCTGGGCGGAGCACCAGCCTTGTCTGCCGCAGGCTCCTCACCCTGGGGACACGAGGACACGGTGAGAAGGAAGACACTCCTCCAGCCCATTGGGCCTTTGGGTCATTATCTTCCCAATGTGAATTGAGCAACTACCTTGTGCCCCGCCCAGGGGGCTCCAAAGACACAGGACATGGTCTCTGTCCTTTTGGAGTTAGTTCCCCCACCTTGGCATGGCGACCCTCTGATATATCACTGGCAAAGAGGAAGCATCTTGCAAATAGTTTGTTATAAATAATAAAATTCTGAAGTGTGAAGATCATTTTCTTTTTAAAAATAAACTACAGCACATTTTCTCAAAATAATGCCCCTCTCCCTTACTTCTGCACTGAAATTTTTCCTTGAGCCATGGAAAGAGGCACCAATGGGCTGAAACTCCCAAGTCCCTGCCCACGACTGTGTGGCATGGCCGTGTGCACCATCTGAGAACCGCTGCAGCTGTGGGGGACAGGCTGATCTTTGCGAGCTCTGGCCTCCCCTCGCACCAGGCTCGCTGACAGCAGTGATCTCTGAGAACTGTCAGGAGAAGGGTGGTGCTCTGGTCCTGGGCTGTGTGCGGGGTGGCAGTTATAGGGAGGCCGCCGCAGACCGTAATGTCCTGCTTCAGCTGAGCCAGCCATTTACAGTCACAGGGCACAATTCCAGTTGCTGACTGCTCTCAGTTTTCTGCTGGTGACAAATCATTCAAGCCAGGCTCTGTCCCTGCTCCCTGCCACCTCGTTTTAATATTAATTGCAGCCAAAGCAAATTAGAAGAGCAAATCTGCTATTCCTGAAACATGCCATGCATAACAGAGCCAAATGTAAGTGATTTTATTCATATGTGAGTTATTCATGGGACTGCTCTCTTCTGCGAGTGTGGATGGAAGGAAGACTGCCTTTGAAATAAGAGGTGATGAGTGATGGCCAACCGGCCAGGAGGTGACTGCTGGAGACTAAATAAATCCCAAGATGGTCTGGCTGTACCTAAGCTTTGGAGGGGAGAGAGGGGAAGAAAATGTCTTCATCCCGATTGGCCAGGGCCTGGGTTTGCTCTGTGACTGCCTACCCATCCAGGGTATTGGTCAAATGCATGTCCCAAAGTTCCATCCATCCTGTGACATGTCAGATCAAGGCCAGAACTATCTCTCTCATTCTTGAGAGCCCTCAGTGGTTCCCCAGGGCAAGTGACTGGTGTCACAATGGACCCTTTGTCCTCACCACTCCTTGGAATATGCAGAAAGGATGTGACTGGGACACAGGAGCTGCCAAGGTTTGCTTGGGAAGCCTCAAATGAAAACTTCTGCCACTTCTTTGTGGTAGCTCCATGCTGGGTTGATTAGCTAAGAGGACAACAAAGCATTTACGTAGGGAGACAGCAAAGCAGGGTGAAAAAAAAGTGGAGACTTATTAAACTTTTGGTATTTGATAATTCCCTCAGTGTTGAAAAATCTGAACACTGGTAGACTTGCTTTTGTATCATTTTAATTTAGATGTATGTGTGGGTGTGGGCTGCGGCATACAATCTTCTCAAGATTTAGGGCTCTAATGCTCTTAGACACCCTCTTCCCTACAGAAAGGTGGAGAATGGGAGGGGGTGGGGCATTGGTGACTTATGTAAGAATTTTACGTTCTGGTTGGCACAAGGAAGGATGGAGTTCTTTATTTGGCAAAGCCAGATCTAGAGAGAAATAACCCAGAGCATGGCCCACCTCCCTGTGGATATGAATGGTCTTTCCTGGGGCCTAGGGATGTCCTGCCCACAGCACGCTTGAGTGTGTGTCTAAATCACCTGCGGGGCTTGTTACAACACAGGTCACCAGGCTCCACCCCAGAGTGTCCAGAAAAAAAGCCCTGAGTGTAGCTTTTGCCAATTTCTGTGGTGTAAATATTTCCATCGCGGCCAGTTTCAAGTTATCAGCATGATAGGAAAAGATGTGCATGTTCAGGTCTTCCAGGACCCCAGCCGAGGGTTGATTTACTGGTGGGGAACAGATCTGTAGCTGAAGATTCTGCTAGAAGGACTCATAGGTCCAGCCACCACCAGGCAGGATTCCTGAGGCTTCCCAGTAGAAGAATGAGGAGCAGAAAGTATGAGGGAGGAGGGGCCAGAGGAAATAAATGCATGTTCTTAGAAGAGAGAGGATACTTACACCTGGCTTGCCCTTCTCTCACCTGCTGACCTGGGACACAAAGATTTGTTATGTGTGTGTGCTTTTTTAAAGAAGTTATATATGTATATATAAATATCTTTTTCCTGCTTCACAAAGTTATATTTTAAAAAGTTGTAAAAAAGAAAATAAACATCATGTATTATTTCACCATGCAGAAATAAACACTATGACATTTGGGTGTATATTCTAGTTTTGTTTTGCTTTGTTTTGTTTTTAAACAACACACTCTCACATGCATACAGATTTTATTTACACATACATACACGTACCGTTTTGTAACCCAGTTTTTTCACATAGCATTTTCATGAGCTTTTTCTCACGTCATTAAATGTTCTTGTAAAAAATGACATGTGGGCTTCCCTGGTGGCGCAGTGGTTAAGAATCCACCTGCCAATGCAGCGGACATGGGTTCAATCCCTGGTCTGGGAAGATCCCACACGCCGTGGAGCAGCTAAGCCCGTGAGCCACAACTACTAAGACTGCGCTCTAGAGCCCGCGAGCCATAACTACTGAGCCCGCGTGCCACAGCTACTGAAGCCTGCATGCCTAGAGCCCATGCTCCGCAACAAGAGAAGCCACTGCAATGAGAAGCCCGCACATCGCAGCCAAGAGTGGCCCCCGCTCAACGCAACTAAAGAAAGCCTGTGCACAGCAACGAAGACCCAACGCAGCCAAAAATAAACAAATTAATTTTAAAAAATGATTTGTAATGGATGTACCATAATTTATTTTTTGAACCCCCTGTTCTTGGAAATTTGCTTTGTGTCTAACAATTTTTCAATGACAAACATGCTTTGATGAACAGCCTCATATCTAAATGTTGGCATCTATGATTATTTCTTGGAATTCAGCTTCCTTACAGGAAACAGGGGCTCACGCTAAGGTGTGCACATTTTAAAACTTCTGGTTCATTGTGTCAGATTGCATTCCAGAGAAGTCATACCTATTTACATTCCCATCAGTGGCGTTTAATAGTTCCCGTTTCATCATTCTTGCATCAACACTGGGTTTTACAAGTTTTTTAAACTCTGAAATGTTTGCTTTTGTTTTTTCCATCACAGTGAAAGAGTCACATCGTGAGAGACTGATCGGCAGTCACCGCAGATACCATTCACTAAACTTTGAAGTTCCGCTAAATAATTCAATATTTGGCTCCCGAGGAGATGGTGAAGTGGCAGCTGCTGCAGCCAGCTATGCCTTCCACAATCCCTGTGTCTGGATTGAAGCCAGGAAAGCGTGAGGGGCTGGGGACTCCTCAAGCCAGGGCCATCTCTCCGGACAGAAGAGTGACATTTGGTGGTCACGATTCCTGAAAGGAACAAGAATGGACAATAGCAGGAAGCAGGGGGAAAGAGGACAAGCCATTAACAAGCAAATTAAGACCAGACAAGAGAGATGAATCAGAAGTGATCCAATAACCAGCCCTGGATTAATTGCATCTGGCTCACGCGGGGATTTCACAGTCATTTGCTTCAAGCTGCTAATCTTTTCTGAGAGGTTCCCTTCAAGCCGTCTGGAAGGAATGAATAAATGGATGCTTAGCCAAATGGCTGCTCCTGCAATGTTTTATACATGGGTGCGCACACACGGTGTCCTGCCTTGGAGATTCGGGATTTCAAGCGTGGCTGGTTGGCAGAATTACAGAATTTTATTCTTTAATTTTTTTAAATTTTATTGACGTATAGTTGATTTACAATGTTGATTTAATTTCTGCTGGACAGCAAGGTGACTCGGTTATACATATATATATATTCTTTTTCATTATGGTTTATCACACGATACTGAATATAGTTCTCTGTGCTATACAGTAGGACCTTGTTTATCCATCCTATATATAATAGTTTGCATCTGCTAATCCCAAACTCCCAAGCCTTCCTTCCCCTGGAATTTTAGAGTTAGAAAGGATCTACACAATATTTAGTCCACTTGCCATTTTACAGATGAGAAAACTGAGGCTCAGAGAGGCCATGTGATCTCTCTTGAATTCACACATAAAAATATTGGTAAGCTGGGACTAAAACTCAGGTCCCCAACTTTTAGTCCAGTACATTCCTACAATCTTGCAACCATTTGTTTACTCTAGTGTTTTCTAAACTTACGTGTTTTCTAAACTTAATGGAGAGTAACAGAAAGAATTAATATGGGTGACAAGACTAAAAATGTAAGATATATAATTTCACTAAGTTCTCTTCCCCGGGAGGGGTATTCCATGGACAGGTGCATATGAATCAAATAGCTCTACCCGGGTGCGTGCGACTAGGATGAATGATAAAGTCCCATTTCCTCATCTGTAGGACAGGGTCAATAATGGTATTTACCTCACAGGTGGTGGTGAAATTGCAGACAGCTTGGTACATAGTACTCAACAGATATTAGCTATTTTAAAATTATTATTATTATTACAAACTGAGAGAGTGCCAGTTGCTTCTTGGACTAAGTTGAAGCAGCGGTTTTCTTGCAGAGGATATACTTTTTTCAAAAAAATATTTATTGAAGTATAGTTGATTTATAATGTTGTGTTAATTTTTGCTGTACGGCAAAGTGATTCAGTTATACATACATATACATTCTTTTTTTTTTTTTTTTTGCAGCATGCGGGCCTCTCACTTTCGTGGCCTCTCCCGTTGCGGAGCACAGGCTCCGGACGCGCAGGCTCAGCGGCCATGGCTCACGGGCCCAGCCGCTCTGCGGCATGTGGGATCCTCCCGGACGGGGGCACGAACCCGTGTCCCCTGCATCGGCAGGCGGACTCTCAACCACTGCGCCAGGGAAGGCCTACATTCTTTTTTTATATTCTTTTCCATTATGGTTTATCTCAGGACATTGAATATTGTTCCTTGTGCTGTACAGTAGGACCTTGTCGTTTATCCATTTTATATGTAGTAGTTTGCATCTGCTAACCCCAAACTCCCAGTCCATCCCTCCCCCACCCACCCTCCCCCTTGGCAACTATAAGTCTGTTCTTTATGTCTGTGAATGTTTCTGTTTCATAGGTAAAAGTTCATTTGTGTCATATTTTAGATTCTACATGTAAGTGATATCATATGGTATTTGTCTTTCTGTTTCTGACTTACCTCACTGAGTATGATAATCTCTTGTTCCATCCATGTTGCTGCAAATGGCATTATTTCATTCTTTATTATGGCTGAGTAGTATTCCACTATATATATATATATATATATATATATATGGCACATCTTCTTTATCCATTCATCTGTCGATGGACATTTAGGTTGTTTCCATGTCTTGGCTATTGTGAATAGTTTTGCAGGGCATATTCTTTACTTGTGAATCTAGAGTTGCAAAGGTACTAAGTGCCCTGGGAGAAAGAGTATAGTAAGACCGTTTGTGGCTGGATCAGTGCTGCCCATCTTACTACTTCCTAAGGTGCTTGTTGGTGGCTGGTGAGGAGGTGGCAAGTTTGCATAGGAGTTAAGGTTATCATGCAGGAGGAAAGGGGAGACTGCATACCCACCCATCACCTGGGCCTAGAGACTGTAGGGAAGGCTGTGTCTGGAAACCCCTCCCGACCCAGCTTCGAGATTTTGCTGTAAACACAGTGCTGAGTGCAGAGGAGTGTAAACAGTAAGAGTGGCACTGTTGGAGTGGAGCCCTGGACTTGGGGTCTTGGTGCCTGATGGGACTGATGACTGTTAGTAATACTATTAGCATGGCTACTGTTACAACATTGGCCAAACATCCACTGGGCAGGGCAGGAAGAGTGACCACCAACTTTCCGAGTGACAGCCACGGAAGCAGTTGGCACTTCTCTGTTCTGGTATTTACAACTTGGAAGGAGTCTTACAGAATAAGGGATGTGCTGGATTTTCTGTTACTCTGGGCAGTAATTGCACATTTAATTATTTTGAAGCATAAAAGCGTCCTTACTTGCACCCAAAGCTGGTCATACAGGTTACTAATCTATTACTAATCTATCCCCCAAACATATTTTTTAAAATAAATGTATTTCTTTTTAGTTTTGGCTGCATTGGGTCTTCATTGCTGCTCGCGGACTTTCTCTAGTTGCAGCAAGCGGGGGTTACCCTTCATTGTGGTGCACGGGCTTCTCATCGCGGTGGCTTCTCTTGTTGCAGAGCACGGGCTCTAGGCTTGCGGGCTCAGTAGTTGTGGCTTGCGGGCTCTAGAGCTCAGGCTCAGTAGTTGTGGCACATGGGCTTAGTTGCTCCGTGGCATGTGGGATCTTCCCAGACCAGGGTTCGAACCCATGTCCCTGCACTGGCAGGCGGATTCTTAACCACTGAGTCACCAGGGAAGCTCCCCGCACTGAAACATATGTACAAACACATGCAGAGCACTCTTAGTTGAAGTCCTCAACAGTTCTGAATTAAATATATTATACAAAACTGAAAACGAGTTTTTGATAATCTAGTGAGGTGAAATTCACATAACATAAAATTAATCATTTTAGAGTGAACAATGCAGCGGCACTTAGTACATCCGCAATGTGGTGCAAATGCCACCTCTGGCCAGTTCCAAAGCATTTCCATCCAGAATAAAACCCCATACCCATTAAGCGGTTTCTCCCCAGTCCTCGCTCTCCCCAGCACCCTGGCAACCACCAATCTACTTCTGTCTCTATGGATGTCTCTCTTCTGGGTATTTCATATAAATGGAATTGAGGAGTTTGTTTATTTTTTGTAACGGGAACACAGAAAGACGGCAATAGCAGACAGCGATAAGGGGCCGTGGAACTACAAGTGCCTGTGCTCTTCAAACCACTGCCCTTGTCGGAGTGGTTTGCAAGAAGTTCTGCAAACTTTCTCTGCAAAATTTTTGTTTAGCTGAAGATTCCCAGCTTTAGTTCGTAATAGTAATAGTAATGATGAAAACATTTATCGGGTACTTAATATATTAGATTCTATATTAAATGTTTATGTGCTTTATCTCATGAATGTTCACAGAGATTTTACTAGGTCAGTACTTTTCACAGAGGAAGATGCTGAGTCAGAGGTGTGCCTGGCACAAGGTTACACAGCAGGCAATGGGAGAGTTAAAATTTGAAATGCGTGACTGACCCTAAAATTCTGCCTTTTAAAAGACTGTTTATTAATCCTAATACACATTACATTCTTCTTGTGTTCACTGGTACTCCTCAGCCCAACTGCTGGGATGTTTTAGCACTATTGAATGCTAATTATCATCACTTTTCATATCCATAACAAAGTCATTAATAATTGCTTGCTCTTAAATATATTTATTGCGTGTTTGCTTCTATCTTGAAGATCTCTCCTCATCAGAAAGTCTCTCCTAGTGCCTGATACCAAGCAGGAGCTTGGTAAGAGTGGAAGAAAAAAATGAGTATTACCTTCGGTTCAAATATTTGCCCCACTTAATGACCATTCCAGACTTTCCAGAAAGAAGTTCCATTTCTGCTGCTGCCTCTATTTAAGAGGCCTGAGCCCAAGGAGCCGGGGCTATTGGGAGCGAGGCTGCAGGTGCTGGCTGTACTGGTCCCTCCAGGTCGACCCCTCCTTAGCACACAGCCTCTCTGCACTTAGTCCCCTCACCCCTCACCCACAGGCCTTCTGCACTCCCACCCCAGGCTCCCATGTGCCATTCTCTGTCTCACTTTTGGCTGCTCTCAATTCTACCTTTTCTTCAAGAAGTATCCTTTCCCCCAAGCCTTCCCTGCCCTTGCTGCCTCACCCACAGAGATGGGTCTCTGTTTTAGAAGATCCCAGAGCCCTCGCTGTGTGTCTGATACAGTCTGCGCTCAGGACTGCAGCATCACTGGGGAAGGCAAGGCTGAAAGGGGCTCAGATACTCAGAACGTGAGTGGCAGACTGTTCTGGCCTGGGAGTTCCCGGGAGGTGCCTCAGGGAGCCCCCTTAGGGAAAGGGGCATAGAGGGGCAGGCCAGGCTGGCAGGGCCCTGAGTCCCCTGCCCTACTTAACCAAAAATACCCAGCTTTTGTCTGTATTATGTGATTTCTTTTGAAAACAAATAATAACTGGTTAAAAAAAAAAAAAAAGCAACTACTGTTCTCTATTTCCACCTCCTGCTTTTACAGATAAGAAAACCCCAATGATACACCTCCCAAATTTTCCTTCCTTCCTTCCATACAATAGAGTTTCAGTAAATGGTCCCCAAACTAGAGACCTTATTCTGTCGCTCTCCTTGCAGTGGCTCTGAGTGGCCACGTGGCCCCGTTCTCATTAATAGAATGTGAGCTGAGTGGTACGGGCAGCTCTTACATCACTCACCTAGAAGGAAACTGCTATCCTTCCCTTTTCCTCTTTCTGTATTTCCAAGTGCTGGCTCACAAACGCACAGTGACTCAGGTTTGATCACATCTGTGAGGACAACCCCCTAAGCTTTCTGTGCCATGAGCTCCTTTGGCAGCTTGCTGAAGCCTATGGACTTTACCTGGATAATTTTTTAAATTATGCATAAAGCAAAATACCGAAGATTACAGAAGAAACCAATTGTATTGAAATGTGGGTGTCAAAGTAACAAAAAAACCCACACACCTACACATGTGTGGTATAGTAAAAATGTGCTTCTTTACTAACATTAATAAAATCTAGTGGCAGGACTGATAGCAACTGTAACTTTGAAACGGTAATGAACACGAAGTGATGGTTTGAGGCATCTATAATGCTGTAATATGATGTGAACATCTAGGTGATTTTTATCGGCAACTAAGTCCCCAATCCTATTATTACAGTGATTTATTGCCGCATTCATAATCAAAGGAAATGCTACATTTCATTTAGAAGTTTGTGAAAATACAGATGTAATTTTTTTTCGTCCCAGTTCACAAATCTCTTGAGTTCTATCTATTGACTCCAGGTTACTGAGTCAGTATCTATTGACTCCCTGCTTTAGAAGATGTCAGAGAAGAAGATGGACAGAACTTGAATCCCCAAATGTCCATGTGGAACAGAGCAGCCTGCCAGTAAGGGCCACTCACCTCTAGACGATCATGGGAGAGAGAGAAATGTATCATATTTAAGGCATTGTAAGGGTGGGTCTTGTTACAGCAGCTTGGTTATACCCTGACTACTGCATCCAGGGAGAAAATGACTCGTATGTCTCCTGTTTTATACATTTATGTAAATAGTTTTGTGTTATTTATTCTTCCCAACTGTCTGTTCCTCTCTTGCATGTAGGCAATACCTGGATCAGGGTCATATAGGGAGCAGGTGTTCTGAACATGTGCTGAATTAATACAAATCTGGATAGCTGAGTCCAAAACACTAGAAAAGTAGAGGCCAATAAACCATGGGGCTTTGGGCAGTGAAGTACTGTGCTTAAACCTCGATTCTGTCATCCACTGGCTGTGTCACTCTGAGTAGCTGTTTATGGTCTCTGAGCCTCAACTATGTCATTTGTTAAAACAGGGATAATAATTTCTTGAAGTGTCCGAGGTCCAGTGGGCTAGACAGACAATAACTCAGATTGCATGTTGCTGCCCTTTCCAACAGTCAGGCTTGGAGTCCCTTGGTGCGGGGCTCCAGCACTTCCGAATCTGCCTCTGAGGTTGCTGGTTTCGGCAGGAATCTCTGCTTACTGACTTGGGGGGCAAGGGTGGGGGTGGGGAGGCCTGAACACGCTGTAGCCTATTCCCATTGCTCAGTAACGATTATAACCACTTTTTCCTAAACTTTTCTTAAACTCTGGGCCAGGCACTGTGCACTGCCTCATTTATTGGTTCACGAATGAAGAAGATGCTCTTAGCGTTATTCACATTTTTCCAAGAATCCAAGGCTCCGAGAGGGCACGCAACTTGCCCAAGGTCATTCTGTCATGAAGTGTCTGATCCAGGATTTAAACTTAACACTAGTGATTTGTCACCCGGATGCATGAGTCATGTCTGTGAGTGTGTGTGGAGGGAGACAGGTTCTGTGAGATCCCGGGCTGAGGAAGACATGCAGAGAGGGAGAAGCAGGTGGAAGGTGCCCTGGTGGGCCATTCTGGGGGCTCCAAGGCTGGGGGTCACCGAGCAGCTGTCCTGCAACTTCTCTAAGCCCACTCTCTTGTCTCCCCAGGGCTGTGCTTGCTCTGCCTCTCTGCTCCCGTTTCCGGCCTCCTGGGTGACATCCTTGGCTCTCCTCTTCTGGGCCACCCCACTCCCTTCAGCCCCTGCTCAGTGCCCCGGCCTGTGCCTTGTGGCCTGTGGCCTGGGCAGGGGCATGCGGGTGGCAGCGGCATTCCAACGGGGCTGAGAACAGGTCGCGCCCGGAGAACAGGCAGCAAGGGGAGGTTGGCCTGCGTCACTCGGGGGCCTGGTTGGCAGATCATAAAAGCTGGAAATGCCTGATGAGGTCACTGCACCCAGGCCCTGAGGGCTGGACCTCATGGGCTCCCTCCGTGGCTGACATATCTTGCTACCTCCCTTTGGGGAGGCCAAGCAAACAGGCCCAGGTCGGGCAGATGGCTCTTCTTGCCCTAACCTCCCCTTCCCTTCACTGTGGCGCCTGCCCTGGCCCCCTGGGAGGGAGGACAGCACCTCACCTTCTCTCTGGGTGGCTCTGGCTCCCCAAGCCCCTGCCCTTCGGGGACCCCACCTCTGGGGGCTCTAAGCAGCTCTTCTGCTGATACAGGAGAGTGTGGAAGAGTAGGGTAGGGAAAGCAATAAATCAAGTAATTAACGTTGATGTAAGAAGCTGCCTGCTGTGGAGGACTGGCAGAGATGCAGAGTCTAGAACTGGCGATGCTTATTGGAAGGACTCGCACTCCCTTCTCTGGGTCTCAGTTTCCCCCTGTAAAGTGAAGGTGTTGTCCCAGAACTGAGGGGTCTTCATCCGCTGGGAGTGCAGCGCCCTCAGAGGTTGGAGGTGGAACAGTGAGAACACTGGGCTCCCAGCGAGGCCGGGCCTTTCAGGACCTGCTCCACCTAACAACCTCTGTGTGCTTAAAGGTCGCCAGGAAATGACACAGAGGTCCCTGGAGTGGCGCCCAGATGCCCATGTAGCCTAAACCCTGAGGCTCTGGAGCCCAGCCCCAGGGCAGCGAGGCCACCAGCATGCTTCTCAGAAGAGCTAGTGTGGACAGAGAGCCTTTGAAGTGCCTGACCCAGTCCTGGGCAAGAGGAGGAATGGGACAAAGAGGCCGCTCACTTCCGTCCTCCCATTAAAGCCTCCAGGCATGACAGGATGTAGGACCCGGCAAGAGGAGGTTGTGTCCAGCCAGAAGGTTGGTTGTCCACATCACAAGGTGATCTTGCTTCGCCCACTTTTGCTATGGCTCTGGAAAGAATTTCTGCCCTGCAGCTCCAGTCAGCCCAGATGGAGCTGAAACAGTAGAAACTGAAGTCATAGAACAACTAAAGAGCTTTGCAAAATCATCAGCTTGCTGACCAATATTTCAAAGAATGCAAAAGAGCAGGTGATAATATTCCAACATTTTCAGCTTCTGTGTGAACCTACCAAGTCAATCACAGGCTCCCAGGCCAGTCACAGCACAGCCCTTTGCCCTCCCTCCATATTATTTGGCCCTCAGATGGTCCTCAAACTCACAGTGGGCAATTTATATGCGCAGAGCACTTCAGAGTTTATAAAAGTGCTCACAGGTGTTTAACTCTCACGGCTAATTTCAGCCCACATCAGAGGCCTCTGAGAATGGGGTGTCGGGAGTGATCTCTCTTATCCCACATCCCATCTCTCTTATCCCCAGATTGCTCTTTTTAGGTGAGAAAACTGAGATTCAGAGGTCACCCAGCTGTGAGGTTCAGACCTGACCCTGCCACCCAGCTGTTCTTAGGCCAAGATGAAGAAGTCTTTTTCACCCACTTCATCTACTCTGTTAAGCCATGATGCCAAAATACATATCACGGGTCTAAAACGGGGGGGGGGGGGGGGGGCGGCAATCTACAGCTTGGGAGCTAAATCCAGCTCCCTGCTTGTTTTTGTAAGTAAAGTTTTATTGGAACACTTCTGCACCTACTCGTTACATATTGTCTGTACTTCTTTCACTCCAATAGCAGAGTTGAGTGGTTGTGGCAGAGACTGTACAGCCAGCAAAGCCCGAAATATTTACTATCTGGCCCTTTATAGAAAAAGTTTGCGTTGGTCTGGAATATATAAATCAAGATGGATTTTCCCAAGAAATCAGGTCATCAGGGAAGTTACTTCTTAACCCAAGGCCTGATGTCTGAGTCCACAGAAGCAATGAAAAGGACCACAAGCACTTGTGTTTAATCAAGTGACAATGACTCCAGGCACATGCTTCCTCCGAGGCTCTCCAGCAGCCTCAGCAGCCATTACTGAGCTGTGGGGGTAATTGTGAGGAAACAACCACCGTGGGAAGCGGGCTGTGTTTGAGGCTAGAAGCCGGGGAGTAGGAGTGGGGGGCAGATTTGGAGGGAAACTGACCTAGGCTGGAGTGAAAGCTGACTCTTCTGTTCCAGCTCGGAAAGGAAGCCCCTGGGCGGGATGGGATGGTATAACGTGCACACAGTGGGTACTCCATCAGAATCCTCTTTGGAAATGATGGCCACGGGCCACCCTGTGAGCAATAACCCGAGCACCAGTTCATTGCTGGGGCCCAGCTCAGTGTGTATGTGCGTGTGTGTGTGTGTGCGTGCATGCATGCGTGTGTGTGTGTGTGTGCATGCATGCGTGTGTGCGTGTGTGTGTGTGTGTGTGTGTGTGTGTGGGTGTGGGTGTCCCCTGGGATCCAGGAGGTTCTCTGGATCCCTCTCTTAGGATTGGCCTTGGGAGGTGGAAGGGGACTTGCTGTGGCCCCCCCACTGGGATGTGGGTCATGGAGCAAAGATGAACTGGCCCAGGAAACTGACCAGGCAGCTGTGTCTGGGAAGGTGGAGGGTCTAGATTCGGAAGGGTCTGCATCCACTTCTCTTCCATGGTCCTTGACCGCAGTCAGGCCTTAGTGGATGCTCCAGCCTGGTCTCAGCCAAGCACAAAGGTGAAGGGAGGGGTCCCACGCCCAGTTTGGGGCCACAGCACAAAAGAGGAGTGGCAGCACCCATGGCATGTGCCCAGCAGTGTCTTCTGCCCTCGCCAACTTTGGCAACTCTGGGTTTTGTTTTGTAGGCATCTGGGTTTTGAAAGTGGCATTTCCTCCTCCTGAGGAGATGCTAGGCAAGGGCCTCTGAGGGCAGGAAATGGCAAGGACCAAGGGTCAAAGAGCAGTGTGGCCGAGTGGTGACGGGTCCAGAGCAGGAGAGGGTCCCCTTGCTCTGGGGATGGTGAAGGTGTGGGAGGTCTCCTGGTTCACTGTGTGCACGCGAGCCTTGGGTGGGGGACCAGTTCCATGTGCTTCTCTGCATCTCCGCTGACTTCGGTACTTATCCCAGGCCTCGGAGGGTGGGGCGTCCGGGGCCACCACTCTTTGCTCTACCCAAGCATGGCGCTGCTGGACCTCGATAAACGAACGCGAGCATCTCTTCTCAGGCAGTGCGCCCTTCCTTCTCTCCCCCTCAAACTGTCCGGAGTCGGATCTCGGCCAGCTGCTCAGCGATTGGGTTGGAGCTTCTGTGGGGGTGATCTTTCCCAGTGGGGGGGCAGTCACAGCGCTTCCTCCTCTCCCTGCTTGGCCCCCTAGGAGTAATCTGCAACAGCCCTGTCTGGAGTCACACCTCCTTTTATTTGGGACGTCTGTCCTCCACGGGGTTCCCCCAGCCAGCCCCAGGGCCGGAGCTGCCGAGCCAGAGCCCCAGCGCTCTCCCGGCCCCGCCCCGCTCCGGGCCGCGGGCTTTGTTCCCCTTGAGGCGCAGCTGCAGGCGGCGGCCACACGGGGGCGCGGCGGGGCTGGCGGCTGCTGGCTGCCGGCTGCCGGCGAGGACGGGCCTCCTCCCTCGTCCTAGCCCCTCCCCTTCCCCCGTCCCTCCCCTCACCGCCGTCCCCGCCGCGCCCAGCCCTGGCCCTGCCCCCGCCTACCCGGGCTCCGCGGCGGGGGCGCGTTGGGGGTTACTTCTCGTTCTGAACGTCCCGCCACTTTGACAGAGCAGCCTCCTCCCCAGGACCCCGCCTCGAGCCCAGCCCCCCGTGTCCCGCTCCCCGGCTCCTGCCTCCGCTCCCGGGTCGGGGACAGACTGGGGCGGCGCCGGCCCCCCATCACCGGCCGCACTGCGGCGACCCCCAGCGCCGCCACTCGGTGTCTCTGTGGCCAGCGCGGGCGCTTTTCTTCTCCTGGGGGAGACTTCTCCCAACTCTCACTCTACGCCGGCAAGAAATACCTCCGTTACTCATTCCTTTTGGTTACCTGTAAGTACAGACGCATAGTAGGCGCTCAATACACGTCTGTTGATAGACGAGTGTGAAGTATGTGAAGCACTGGTGCATTCGTGATCATACCTTGTGCTTTAAAACTAATAAACTTTATTTTTTAGAGCGGTTTTAGGTTCACAGCAAAATCGAGCGGAAAGTGCAGAGGGTTAGTACGTACCTCAAGGCCCCTACACCCGCTCAGCCTCCCCTCTATTGTCACCCCACGGCACAGTGGTTTACCTGTCACAGTGGATGAACCTACACTGACACGTCCTTGTCACCCAGAGTCCATAGTTTACACCAGGCATCACTCCGGGGGTTGTTTATTCTACAGGATTTGACAAGTACATAATGACATGTCTCCACAATTTTAGGATCGTACAGAGTAAACTACCCGAAAAATCCTCTGTGCTTGGCCTAATCTTCCCTCTCTTCCCCCCACCCCTGGGAACCACTCGTCTCTTTACTATCTCTAGTTTTCCCCAGTCATACTTAATTTTCACAAGAGGTAGGAACTCTTCCTGTTTCACCTTTGAAGAAGCTGAGGCTCAGAGATGTTACCAGAGCCTACTGGGCTTCCTGTCAGGAGGGCCACTAAATTCCCAGGCTCTCTTTGTCCCTGGTCTGGGATACACTCCTGAACAAGCAAGCCAGGGATGGCCTGACAGCAGAGCCTGAGGAAGCCCATCACCACAGCAAGCCTCACCCTGGCCAGGAAACAGGCTCCCTTCCAAGGGACCCCACTCAGGGGACCCCGCTGTCCTACCTGGATGTTTCTGTAGCGAAGTGGAGAAGAATTCAGGTGCAGACAGCACAGCTTTGTTGGGTGGCTGGCAGGCTTACCCCTAGCATTGGTGGGCTGACACAGAAGTACAAATGGAGGCCCGGGGCCTGTGGTCTGCCCCTTCTTTCCCCACCTACCCGTGAGGGACGTCCATGTGCGGACTCCCAGCCTGTGGTCCCAGATCCATTCCTAGCACAGAGCCAGCTGCCTCCAGGCCACTCCTCAGGCCTAGGAGTACACAGGCTGGGGGACCAGACAGGAAGGGGAACTTGCAGAGACCCTAGGAGTGGGTGCTGGGCCCTTTATTCAGGGCCGCAGGTACCCAGAGCATGCTCCAGGTGGGCACATCCCCTTGACCATGTGGTAGGGTTACCAGATTCATCAAATTAAAATATAGGATAACTAGTTAAATTTGAATTTCGGAAAAACAACGATAATTTTTTTACTATAGTATGTCCCCAACACACACTTAAACTGAAAAATTATTGTTTACCTGAAATTCAAATTTAATTGGGTGTACTGACCAATGGACATGGTGCTGACCCTGACCAATGGACTCCCGACTCATGGAGAGAGTTGCAGCAGGAGATAGGCCAGAGATAGATCCTCTGAAACATGGGGCCTTGGTCACCTAAGCTAAGGCTGTACTGGCTGCAGGGTCCCGGGTTCTGGGGATGCTGGAGACAAGATCCACCTCCGCCCAGTAGGAAGCCAGTGTGGCTTGACAATAAAATTTACCATTAAGGTCACCGGAATGCATGTGTGTTGGGCGGAGGGTAGGGAAGGGGCAGATGATGAGGGGAGGTGGGCTGGGGACAGAGAAATGAGCTTGCAGCCATGACCACCTCACTGTCCCTCCAAGAAGGGGGGAGAAGTTCCAAGGAGCATTAGGGAGGAGAGGAGAGGAAACTCACAGATCCCTGACCTGTGGCTGTGTGGCCTGCTTTCCAGCTGAAATGTCCCTTTCACCACAGTTAGCACCCTGGGCCAGGTTGTGACGTAAATCAGGCAGGACTCGAGAGAAACTGGGCAGACAGCCCGTGAGCAGGGCAGAGGGGAGCCTTCCTTGTGGCTTGGTGTCAGTGCCCATGGCCTGGGCCTGGGTCCACTCGCTGTGTGATCTCTCAGGGAGGTGAGAGGAGCAGTCATCAGAGGGAGAAGACACTGGGCATGGGAGAGAGGCCAAGGGAAAAGTTCCAGAACGATTCCTGGAGGGCTGACCGCAGCATTTGGGAAGCTAAGTTCTGGTCCCTAGTGGCTTGGAAAGGGGCTTCCTGGAAGAAAGAAGCCATTGTCCTCAGGGCAGCATCCTGGACAAGGCCTGAGAGGCAGGAGTTCTCTTAGCCCCCTCCCCAGGCGGCCGGGACCACGTCCTCAGTCTCTTTCACCTCAGCTTCCTCACCTGAGTGGGGATAACTTTGTGGGTTTATTGGGAACATCAAATGAAATCACACACAAAAGCAACTTGCAAACGAAGAAGTGCTTTGTAAGTACAAGATGGCATTCTTTACTAATTCAGTGTGTACGGAGCCCTTCTTTGGGGCCAGGCCCTGCGTCAATCTGAGAAGAAGTTGGAAGCTTCTCGAGGAGCCTAGGTCTGGCGGGGAAGGCATGGGACCAGGTAAAATAAGTGTGCTCAGGGTACCCCAAGGGGAGCTGAGGAGGGCGTGGTCCCTGTTCGCGGGAGGTCGGGAATGGCTTATGAAGGAGGTGGTGCTGGACTGAGTCCTCATGGTGGAGGCCTGTTGCCGGATGGAGCAGGGGAAAGAAGGGCATCACAGCCCGGTGGGCAGAAGGGGAGGCAGAGGCCCTGAGAAAGGCTGGGCAGGAGCTGCCAGAGGAGAGCAGACACCTCAGCACAGAGTCCCTAGACCCCACGGCTGACTTGCTACCTCTAGGTAGGGAGGAAGCAGGGAAGGTGACAGCATCCATGTACAGTTCAGAAAGATCCCTTGGGTTTCCCCTGAAGTCAGGGTTTAGAGGTGCACAGTGGGTAGGAGGCAGAGAGACTAGAGGGCAGCTGTTTTGTGATCCAGGTGAGCAAACAGAGGGCCTCAGTGGAAGCAACAGCAGTGGGCGTGGAGAGGAGGGGAAGCTTCTATCATGCTGGAGTTGGAATTGCCTTCTGACATCCTTCTGCCTCTGTGCCCTCCAGAGCCCCTTCCCGTCAGAGCTCATCTCTGACAGCCTATCCACAGAAGCCTTCCCTCCTCTGGATGCTGACAATTCCTGTTTCCCACACCACTGACCTCGGGGTCTACTGAAGTGCTTCTGTTTGCTTGTTTTTAATTGTTTTTGAGTCTCACTTGTTCTTTTATGCCTCCAGAAATATCGTATTTTCTAGGCCAGAGTATACCTCTGTTGTGTTCTTCTTCTTCTTCCCTTCTTCTTCTCCTTCTCTTTCTCCTTCTTCTTCTTCTCCTCCTTCTGTCTACCTCTGCTGTATTTACCACAATCTATCTATCCATTCTGCCATTGGGTTGCTTCCAGTTTCCGTCAACTATGAAGTGCTGTCTATGAATGTCCGTGTGTTTCCTGACCACGTGGGTGCGTTCTGCTGGGCATACAGCTAGGAGTGGAAGTGCTGGGTCACAAGGTTTGCATGCTTTTGATTTCAGTTGTTATTACCAGTTTTCTAAAGTGTTTGTGCCAGTTTACATTTGCACCAGCATTGTATGAGTGTAGTCGCTTCACACCCTCGTCAGCACTTGGGATTGTCAGTTTAAAAAAATTTAGCTATTCTGGTATTTATATAGTGGTATTTCATTGTGGTTTTAATTTGTGTTACTCTGATGGCTAAAGAGGTTGAGCACCTTTTCCTGTGTTTTGGGCCATTGTGATATTGTCTCTTGTGAGGTGCCTGTTTAAGTTTATTTTTCTGAGCTTTTTATATTCTGGATATAAGCCCTTTGTCTCTTATATGTGTAGCAAATAGCTTCTACTCTATGGCTTCTCTTCACTCTCTTAATAATGTCTTTGGATAACAGGAGTTCCTCATTTTAATATAGTCCAATTAATCTATCTTTTCCTATATGGTTAGTGCATTTAGTGGAATGTTTAACAAAATCTTTCTCTACTTCAAGGTCATAATGGTATTCTCCTATGTTTATCTTATAGAAACTTTGTTTTGTCTTTTACATGTAGATCTACAATTCACCTGGAAATAAGTTTTTAGGTTGGGTCAAGTTTCTTTTTTATTTTTTATGAATATCCAATTCAACCAACCCCCTACGTTAAAAAGACTATACTTTGCTCACTCCTCTGCAGTGCACGTTTGTTATCAATCACGTATGCATATATGGCTGTTTCTGGAATCTCTATTCTGTTCCATTGGTCTACTTGTCCATTTCTGCACCAATTTTGCACCACTGACAATTACTGAAGCTTTGTAAATCTTGATAGTTGCTAGAGCGAGTCTTCCTAAATTTGCCCACGCTGTACTTATCACACTTTAATGCAATCCCATGTTTACTGGTATGGAAGAGGACAGTCAAGATTCAAATGTGCAAAAATCTTAACTTTAAAATTTTTCTATAACTGACCTTATTTTAAAGCTCTCCATTTCTACTGTAAGTCTATTGCTGTTTTCTAATTCGTTATTTTTTGTTATTCCATTTTCTCCCCTAGTAGCTTGTTGTTATGTAATATTTTATGATTCTTACTGATTTCCTTAGAGATAAAAATATGCATCCACAAGTCTAACATAAATTGGCATTTTTTTCTATCTCCAAGCAAAGCAATGATCTTAGAACGCCTTAATTCCAATCATTTTCCTCTTGTTTTTTTGCATATTGTTGTATGTTTTATTTTATATTTAGGTTTACTTACAAATTTAACCTTTCTGGTCCTCCTATTTTTTCCTGCATTTCTGTGATTCCATCTGGGATCATTTTCTTCTCCTTGAATAATTCCCTTTGATTCCCCTTAGTGTGGTTCTGCAGAAGAAAAATTTTCTCTCACTTTAGGGTCTGAAAATGAATTTATCTCAGCTTCCTTTTTGGAGGATATCTTATTGAGTATAGAATTCAAAGTTGGTTGTTATGCTGAAGATACTAGTCTGCTGACTTCTGGCTACTTTGTTTCTGTTAAGAAGTCAACTGTCTGTCTTATTGTTACTTCTTTAAAGATATGTCTTTTTTTCCACCCCCTCTGGATGTTTTTAAGATTTATCTAAGATAGGCAACTGCTGTGCCTAGGTGTATATGTGTGTGTACTTACCCTTCTTACCCTTCTTGGGTTACCCCGAGCTCCTTGAATCTGTAGCTTAACTTCTTTAATCAGTTTGGGACAATTCTTAATAATTATCTCTTAAAATTTACTCTGACCTATTCTCTTTCTCCTCACATGCTGAGATGTTAGATATAAGTTGGATTTTTTTATACATCCCATTTGTCTCTTCTGCTCTTTTCTATATTTTCTATCCTTTTGATTCTGGCCTTCAACTGGACATTTTCTTCTATCTTCCTGTTCACTAATCTTCTTTTCAACCAAACGTAATATGCCATTAAACCTTTCCATCACACACATTCTTAATTTCATATATTATAGTTTCAATTACAGATTTAACAACTGAGTCTTTTTTTCTGGTTTTTACCAAAATTATCTATCTTGTTATTTAATTCTATGGGCATATTGACTATGCTTATTTTATAGTCTTTTTCTAGTCATTACCAAATCTGGATATTTTGTGAGTTTATTTTTATTGTCTGTTTCTCTCTCTCTCTCTCTCTCTCTCTCTTTTTATCAGATTTTGTCTTCTTCTGAGTCTTGTTTTTCCTGTTCAACATCTTATATGAAAAACAGCAGAAGTTAATTTGAGATTCTGAACAATGTCTTCCTTTGGAGAGAATTTGCTTTTACTTCTTTTAGACATTAGGCTAAGAGCAATTCATGCTAATCCATTCAGGGATTCAGTATGACTTTAGTCATTGTGAATGCTGGTCTATTTTTCATTTACTCAACCCCTAGGATGTAGCCCTTTGAGATTTCAGCCAAAGTCTGGGGCTTTTACCAAGACCCTTCCTCTTAAGTGGCTTCTAAACTCCCCCAACTTCTTGCTGCCTCTGTTGCTTTCTGAAACCTTCAAGAAGTTTTGCTTTTTTAAAAAATATTTTTCCAGGTCTTCTAAATGAGCTCAGTTGGAAATGATGGTCTAAGATATCCCAGTTAGCCATTAGTGAAAGTGGAATCTTTAGCCCTATTGTATATGAGTGATCCCAAATAGGTCAAAAGCTGGGGACATACAAAGGCAAAACTTCCATGAAATTCTGCATAAGGAAAGATCGCTGCTGAATTCTTGCTGGAAAGTAAGTCATGCATTTTTCTTTTCTGAGCTGTTGAAATGTACATACCAACTCAGCAAGCTGACTGGTTGTTTCTGTTCCCCTTCACTTGGGAGTGACTGAATTGGATTGCTACTCCTTATCTCTCTGTCCCTTGCCCCTGCCACCACATCCACACTTTTTGCTTGATCCTTCTCTTCTGGACTAACTCCAGGTAGTCTGGAAGGGCACGGGACTGCACCTGGGGGTGCAGTATCTTCACCTTCCAGCTGCTATGAGGGCTGGTCTGAGAGCGTCACAGAGAACCTCAGAAAACCATGGCTGGAGATTGATTTTTTTTTTTTTTTCCTATTTATTTTTGGCTGCGTTGGGTCTTTGTTGCTGCATGCGGGCTTTCTCTAGTTGTGGCGAGCAGGGGTTACTCTTCATTGTGGTGCACGGGCTTCTCATTGCGGTGGCTTCTCTTGTTGCAGAATGGGGGCTCTAGGCACATGGGCTTCAGTAGTTGTGGCGCACGGGCTCAGTGGTTGTGGCTCGTGGGCTCTAGAGCGCAGGCTCAGTAGTTGTAGCGCACAGGCTTAGTTGCTCCACAGCATGTGGGATCTTCCCGGACCAGGGCTCAAACCCGTGTCCCCTGCATTGGCAGGTGGATTCTTAACCACTGCACCACCAGGGAAGTCCAGGGATTGATTTTTTAAATGCTCATAACACAGACTTTCTGATCAGTAATGTGATGAAGACCTGTGTATTTTATAGAGAATCATATGTGTGGTTTGTGAGTATACTTTTCATTGCTAAGAATTCTGTTTATGGACCTGAGAGGAGACACATTCCTGCCTCCCTTGCCCCCTCACTGCCTTCTCAGCAGCAATGTCTCCACAGCGCCCTCAGGGCTTCTGGAAAGTTGGCCTCCCTTCATCAATCAAGACACAGCATCGACTCTGGTTACGGAAATTTAATTCATCTTTAGACAAAACTTGGAAGTAGATACATATGTCTACTCAGGCTCCCTCACATGTCACTTCAGAGGCACTTTTCATCACACTCCATCCTGCCCTGAGTTCCCCTTTCCCACCTCTCCACAGCATGGAGTCTGGGGGTAGCGACAGAGGATGGTCTCCCTAGAGAAAACCAATTGTCTGGGGTCTGGACATTCCTGGCCAGATCCTATTCTGTATACAGATGTCAACTGGCACATCTACAGACAGACAATCTAGCCAACATAGAGAATAAAAGTGAAAAATGGAGTGTGACCAGAAAGAAAGCCCAAGTACTTGTTCTGTGTCTTCTATCAAGGCAACACTCAGGAAAAAGAAAGCTTTTTACAGAGATAACCACATATGCAGCTCTAAGCCACAGTGATGATAACACAGGCACGTGTGTGTACGTGCCTGCACGTCTCCGTGCATGCATGTATGTCTGAGAAAAGACTAGTTAGCAAATTTTCCCATACAGCAGAGACAAGAATGGAAACAATTCTGTGTGTTGTTTGGTAATTTGACTTGAATGCCATCCCAAGTGGGTTATTTTGGTCTCAGAGTGGAGTCATTCTCAATAATATTTATTTCATACATCCTTGGATTATGCACACCCTGCATATTGGTCAACTTCAATCCTGGAAAGCGATGGGAATGCCCTTTGATTGGGAAATTAGGCCCTTTCCAAATGTTCCTTGGAACAGAAGCGTGGAATCTTGCAGTGAGAGTGGAAAGAAATCTTGGGGATCATTTCATCTACTCTCTCATTTTCATAAAATACAGATTTAGAGAGTAGAGGTAACCTTCTCAAGGTGGCACAGAGAATCAGTTGGCAGAAGAAGGCTTGGAAATCAGTCTCCTAATTTCTGGTAACCCCATCAGGCTATCCTTAACAGTGGTAAAATGGGATTGGAAATAATAAATGATTAAGGAAACGTTCAAAAATCCCCAAATCATACATAAGTGACTCTGAAACACAAAACTCTAAACCAATGGTTGGACCTGCTATTGAAATCAGAAGCCACAGTGATGTTTCTGTCTCATGTGAATGGATGAGAGTGGTGGAGTATGACTGTTGCTCTCAGGCCAAACACAGGGCACTCTCAGAGGACCTCTGACACTTGGGGATCCTGCATTCAGCCACTCTTCCAGTGGGGGAGACACCTCCACAAATGATTAGCAGAATGAGCAGAAGCTAAGAGGACCAGGAACTTCCCTTTTCCTGTGTCTTGGCAGACAAGCTTGTGAGACCTGTGTTGCAGCTTGGCTACAAGCTACTCCTGCCTGGGACTTTGCCTCTGGGGAGAGCGATGCCCAGATGGGGCAATGTTCATGGAGTGGCAGCTCCTCGGGCTAGTGGTGGTGGTGCTGCCGATGTCCTGCCTCTTTTGGATCTTCCCCATTTTCTGAGGCTGGCTCTCCCAACTTCCTGTCATTCCTCTGAGCCACAATATCCTTTAAACAAATCCCCCTTCTGCTTCACTGCTGGTCTCCCCGGGCTTGTTTGCAAGCACCCTGACCAACGCATCGGAAGGAGAATGAATAGCCTACACAAGTCCCTGCCAACAGAGTTGGCGCTCTGTTATGTATCTCACTATAAAAATTAGAGAGGCATGGTGTTCAAACAAAATAAAGTGGGAGGCTATAATTAAATTTCACCAGGGCCTTCATGGAAGGGAACGTTAAAGGTCAAAACGTCTCAATGTCCAGCTGGTCAACAAGTAGAGCCTGCAGAAACGTGTAGAAGCCTTCTCTTGTCTGCCCCATTCATCGAGTGACCAATGCTGGGACCCAGGACTACTTATACAATTAAAGAGACCCACCTTCAGGCAGAGGAATATTTAGTGCAGCTCCAAGTGGCATGTGAGAGGGGTGGAAGCCATCCTCTCCTCTAGAATTTCCATCTGGACTCAGCTGGTTTATGGGGTGCCATTAGGTGTTGTAGGAAATCAGCCAGAGGGGCCTCTTCTCCATCACTGGACAATGTAGGGTTGGAAGTCCCAGCTGGGGAGAGAACAAATCCCTCCTCCGAGGCCACTGTTCACCTGAAGTGCGACCTTGCCCTTCTCCTGCATCCCTCCCCTCTGCTGCCTCCCAGAGGAACCAGAAACAGTAGCCAGTGGGCATGAGAGGACATAGTGCAAAGAGCAGAATGACACTGTTAGGGACTAAATGCATGTGCTCCCCTCACCCCAACTCACACGTTGAAACCCTAGTCACATGTGATGGTATTAGGAGGTGGGGCCTTTGGGAGGTCCTAAAATACTAGTATTAGATGAGGTCATGAGGGTAGAACCTCTGTGCGTGGGATCAGTGGCCTTCGAAGAGTCATGAGTGAGCTTGCTTCCCCTCTCCGCTCGCTGGCACGTGAGGACACAGCAAGAAGACAGCCATCTGCAACCCAGAAGAGAGCCTTCGCCAGAACCCAACCGTCCTGGCATCCTGATCTCAGACTTCCAGCCTCCAGAACTGTGGGAAACACAATTCTTTTGTCTCTGAGCACCCCCAGTCTGTGGTATTTGGTTACAGCCACCCAAATGGACTAAGAGAGTCCCTGTCCAGTCCCCACTGCAGGAGCCTAAGCCTGCTTCAGGCCTGAGCTGTGTAAATGAGCGTAGGAGGAGGATGCAGTGATGGGAGATGGGAGAGACATGGACGTTTGATGTTGGGTTGGGCTGGACTGTTTAGCTAACTGAAAGTAAGACTTTTCTTATACCTGATTGTGACCAGAAAACATATGGGACCTTCTGGAGATGTGGAGTCAGAGAAGGGAGATTCAGCAGAGCTGGGGTGAAGGAAGTGGTGGGGAAATGAAGCCCACCTTGCTGGCACCCCACCATGTCCGGCTCCTTCAATAAAGTGCAGGCAACTTCATGTGAAGTCAAAACGCACAAGCAGTGCAGGACCCCTGCCTCCTGCCAGACTTCACACCCCAGGTCCTTCCTTTTCAGAACTTAAGGGACCACCACGGCTGGGGCCCCAACCTCAGTCTTTCCCTAACATTCACAGGGCCTGGGTAAGGGTACAAATAGAGGGCCACATGTCATGTGTCTAAATATTTAAACATAGAAGTCAAGATAACAAATTGTTAAATAAACTACGTTACATCCTTCTGCCCTGACAAGCATAACTTCATAAAGACCTGAGAAGCCAGGTTCCAGTTAGAGCCTCAGATTCCTCGGGGTTCTGGTGGGGCAGAGTCAGGCCTCTCTTCCCACCTCTGACTCCATCCTGCACCCTGAAAGGTCTTGCATATGAACCCCCAGTCCAGACATTTAAGCTCTGTCCATCCTTCCCAACAAACAGCTACCCCTGCTGTCCTCAGGGGAGCAGCCACCTGTCCCCAGAAAGAAAGACCTGGGGAGAGGTCCACAGAGGAGCTGGGAGCAGGCTTGAGGCTGTTGGGACAGGGAATTGAGGGGTCCTTTGTCCCCTGTGCATGAACTATCTAGAAGGGGCACAGGCTCCTGGAGAGCACATCCCCATCAGCTCCTTAGATTCTGTCCCCTAGGGAGAGCCCTTTAAAACATGGGGCCAGGGCAGCCGCCTGGCTTCTAGGCCAAAGGGTAGGACTGATGACGCTTCCTACCTTTCCAAACCTAACTCTTCAGCATCTGATTCTGAAATCACGACTCCTTTCCCGGCACGTGGCCCTGGCACAGTGGCCTCTGCTCTGCTCCCTGCCCCACACCAGAGTGTGTGTGTGTGTGTGTGTGTGTGTGTGTGTGTGTGTGTGTGTGATGAGAACACAGCTCTTCTGAGTTGCTGTCTAGGCATTTTACAGCATGACAACCTTGCTGAACCGAGTCTGGACATTTAGATACGGACCTCAGTTTAAGATTCCCACTCCAAGTTCCTGCTTTGCTTTTCCTGGGGTTAGAGTTAAGGTCGTGAGAATTTAGTGACCTCCACCCTAAGCACCTTATAAGCACTAGGTGCTTGCTCCCTTCTCTCCATCTCCCGCTCGCTCAGGACCTGGGATGGAGGACTGCCCTTCCCCCAGCTCATCTCCACCCCTGCCCCGCCCCATTTCCGGAATTTGTAAGTAATAAATCTTGTGACTTTACTTTCTTTGTGTGGGTGTTTTAAAACTGCACCTCCAGTCAAAATGATCCCAGGGAGCTCCCTGGCGCCCCCGTGTGGGTGGCTTTTGCCTCCTCATCCTGCAGGCCACAGTCTGCATACTCTTCGTTCAATATACCGGCTCCCGTCGGCCCCGCAATGCGGTGTGCCAGTCGCTGTCAGCCCCGGAGTGGTCCCTGCTTGTGCCCTGGGAGCTGAGGGAGGTTGGACTGTAATCGGGCAGCATCTGGAAGGAGGCCCAGCCACATGTAATCACGCTTCTGCAGTTGAGTGGTTCTCCCTGGGTGTCTTCAAACAGCTTTATGTGCTAGGCAAACCCTGAGAAATTACCAGCTCAATCATTCTGACTTAAAAAGAGGATGTCCTTGTCGCTTCCTCCTCCCAGCATCCCACACGAATCACTGGCAATTGATTTATCATTATCAGATTATCCACAACAACTCAGATAATCACTGGGATAAGTGATGTGGGCAGCTCTGCTTCTCCTTCCCTCCTTCCCTCCCTCTGCCCCTCCCCTCTTTCCTCCCTCCTTCCTTCCTTTTCTGTTGGAAGAATAAGCAACAGGAAAAAGGTAAGGAAACATAACTAAGCACAATTATTTAAAATGCTATTGACGGATCACAGAAGAAAGAAAATCAACATTGATTGAGCATCTATTAAGTGGCAGGTGGAGCTGGTGTTTCCCATGGCCCCTCCGGCCCCATCGGATTCCCCCAAGTAGATGTTATCTCCTCCTTTCTGTGAACCAAAAAATGAGGCTGAACAGGGTGCTCGGTAACAGGCCCCCTGCCCCCGTACCGGGCAGAGGGCCCGGCCTAAGCGCAGACCAGAAGGGAGCCATCTGAATCCTTCTGAATGCTCTCCAGGAGCTCCCTCTGGAGGAGGAAGTGAGGTAGTGAGCCCCTGTATCCCCCGGGGTGTCCATACTGGCACATTTTGCTATGTTCTTTCTTGCTGTGTCACTCTCTCTTCCCCCAACTGCTATACCACCCTCTCCCACAAAGGCCCACCCCTGTAAGACATCCCAGTCATCAGAAAATGAAAATGCACTTTTGCATTTCAGAGTGCAGCTCCTATAGGAGTGATGTAGAGATGGTAAAACAGAAGACCGTTTTCATTAAAACACACATTCAGGCTCTGCTGTGCCGATTAAATTAGGAAAACCATTTTGACGAGGGAGGCTCAGCGTGGAGCAGACTTCTCAGTAAATTAGCAGAGAAGTGTGGGTTAAAGTTCCGGGTCCCCGGATGTAACAAGAAAGCAGAGATGGCTGTATTCACTGCGAGTGAGAGGGGGGACAAACGAGCCGTGCTGCCGAAGCTTACTGGCTGGAAGGGCAGCTCCGAATGTTTCATAGGCTTGGGGAGGGTGAAACTGTGAATGATGATTACCAGAGCTGTAGAGGGCTGTGGTGCCTGGAGGGAACTGCCAGTAGGAGCTCTATCTAAAGAGACTTCCGCTCCCAGTGGCCTTTGCCTCATTCTGGGCCTCAGCTTCTAAGGGGACAGTGCAGGGCAGTTGGCCAGGAGTCAGCAGACCAGGCTTCCAGCCCTGCCTCTGCTAGAGCTCATCCTGTAGCCTTGTCCTCACGGTTTTGCCACTGAGCTTTGGGCCCTTCATCTGCCAGATACTGCATGGATACGTGACATGTTCTGAGGCCACCCAACATTACTGGAACTCTTCCTCTGTTTGGAGAATTTGCATCCTGAATCCTTTCTTCTCAAGGTAGAAGCCAGAAGCTTACTTGCCCAGTCGTCCTGCAGTTGGGCTGAGGTACGGGGCCTGAGCTCTTCCAATCAGGAAGGACTAGAGCAATGGGAACAAGTGCAAATGTGTAGAAGCCGTTTTCTGGGGAGCATGGTGGTAGAGAGTGGGCCACAGGGCAGAGTCCCAGGGTCCAGGGCCTGGTGTCAGTGGGGTGAGCTGTGAGGTCTGGGCCTGTCATCATCATCACCATCGTCATTATCACCACCAGCAGCAATCAAATCTCTGCTGGAGCAACTGGCCACAGCGTGGTTTGGGGGTGCTTCTGGGTTCCTGGCTTCCGGGCCATGGACTCTGTGCAAATTAGCCGAGGGCACCCCTTCCAGACATTTTACTGAATCTGCTGGGAAATTGCTATGATATGGAAATCTAGTACATGGTATAACAAATATACAAACCTGTCTAGGGTGTGAGTGGCGCCCCTTCAAATGCCATGTTGTGCGGTATGCAACCTGCGCAACTGAACTTGGTGGCCCTTCAAGCCTGACTCTTTGGGCTTTGTGGAGATTCTGTTAGGGACTTAATTTCCTTTAGTAATTGCTTCTTCTACTTAAGCTACCTGAGATGGGGTCTGGTGTTTGACTAAGAACCCGATTGGTACAAATAGGGATAATGACACGTGCCTCATACGTGCCAGCTGACCAATCGAGGTAAGAGTCTCCCAGGGGCATAAAGACTTCTGTTACTCTGCGGCTTTGTGCTTAATTTATTCATTTTTAGAGGAACATGGGAAACGGGATCTGATTCACCCTGTCTTCCTTCCTTATTCCAGAAACCTATTTGTTTATTCTTTTGTTCTAGTTGTCAGGGTCACAGTTCATGGTTAAATAGAGGAATCACAAGGATGGAAATGAGAGTGTGTGTTATAAATATTCCAGTGGGGAGACTTGTGGGAAAAATGGCTTTGCTGGGTCTTATTGGTGCACTGCTCGGTCTCCTATTATTACAAGGAGGGATGACATCAGCCTGTGTATCATTAGTCTGATGAGTGAGTGAGTGAGTGTGTGTATGTGTGTGTGTGTGTGTGTGTATGTCTGGTGCAGATAAAGTGATCAGTTTTGAGGTTTTCCGGAATTGTCCATATTTGAGATGTCTTGTCCTCATGTATTAGGCTATTTCTGGGCCCATGTTTTTGGGTTAGGCCCTGTGGGGCTGCCCTTTAAGGTCACAGCCGCCCCTGCGCAGGGTGTAACGAGGAGGGGAAAATGAGCAGGGCCTCCCCAGGGAATTCTCTCCCCATCAATAGTTGGAAATGTGCGTTTGACTCAATCCTCAGTACTTCAAACCTGAAAGGAGGAAAGAAGCTGTTGGCTTGTTTCCCACATCCCCTTCCCCTCTGGTGCCCGAAGCAGGGAGGGGAGAGGAGGGTGGACTGGGAGGTTGGGGCAGGCTGGCACCTGCCCACTGGTCTGATTTCGAGGCCCTCTGTCCAAATCAGCCACCCTTGTTTGGTGCCTGGGGCCTGACATCGTTTTGCTGGGGACTTTCTTTCCACCTCGAGCAAGGAGCAAGGGCTTCAGAGGCCAGAAGAGGGAGCCTGTGAGTCGTGTTCGCCCCTGGTGGCTCCTATCAGGGTTTGGACAGAGGGGAGGGCAGAGGGGAGAGAGGGCGTCCACATCCTGAAGGGCAGTGATGGGGGGAAGAGGCACCAGGAGAAGGGGAGGGGGAGCATTGGAGGGGTTGGGAGGGAGGGCACCTGCATACAGACATCCTGGATTCCAGAATCTGTCCCTGGTCTCTAAGGGGCCTCTGACCCTCTGCACGCAGGCTGCATTTCCCTCCCGCGGGAACTTCTGACTCCCTGCTCCTGTCTGAGTGACAGACTTTTCAGATGAGGGGAACTGGCCGAGGAGGCCTCCCTGTCTTGCTCTCACTTTCCCTTCAGAAGCCCTCACTCCACCCGGCTCTCAGAAGGGAAACCGCACACATAGGGGAAACCCAGTCGTGCCTGTTTCTGGAACTGCTCCGAGGAGCCTCAGGCAGGAAGGGCTGGGGAGGTTCCCAGGACAGGAGGATGGAGTCTGCGGAGCGCTGTGCCAGAACACAGGGCAGGGACCTCTGCGGGACTGCAAGTGGAGACCTTTGCACCCCTCGGGAAGTGCAGGCCCTGGGCTCAGGTGAAGAGGCCTGAGACAAGAGACAGTCTGACTTCCTGTCGGTTCATTAGTGATCTCCTGTCACATCTCCAGGGTTTCGAAATAAATCAGGGCCTTTTCTACACAGAGTCCTGTTTCTCTGGCCCCAAGTTGCTGTAGGTCATCGGGTGGGGGGCTGGGCGGGCAGCAGGCAGCTGTAAGCCACCAAGCTGGGTTTTGTGAAGGTGTCCCAACTCATCTGTTTCACTTGTCCCCCAGTCCCCTGGTACAGTCCTTCTTCCGTGGTCATATGAAGATATAGTCTTCTTTTCACAAATCAGATGGAAGTGACCCAAGGGACGGGTCATCTAGAAAGCCCTCCTTCCATGCAGGAATCTCCTCATTCTTGAAAGCTGATATTAAACCCTTCCAATGACGGAGAGCTCCCTCCCTCACGAGGCACCTCATTCCCCTTTAGGACAACTCCACTTGTTAGGAAATCATCTTCCTTCCTTTGGACATCCAGCTGTCTCCTGGAATCTCTCTCCTGTTGGTTTGAGTTGGCCAAACTTTTGGTAAGATCCTTCCTCTCTCTGACAGATCTTTAGAAGTTCCAAGGCCTGTTCTAATGTATCTTAAGCCTTCTCCTCCAGGGTAAGATGCACCTGCTTCTCTGGCCTGTCCTCAGTAACTTCATCCTCCTTCCTGTCCCTCCCCCTCTACCAAAGACCCCTTTGCTATCAGCACCCCAGTGCTGGGGTCTGAGGAGCAGACCGTGTCCTGCGTGACTCTGTGAAACACCTGCCTGGCCGGGACTAGAGGCGACTTGACTCCCATGAGAAACTCAGGAGCGCCCAGAGGTCAGGGCCCAGTGGGCCCACTTCCCTACCTCTTCCCCATGTTCACCTCTGGCCCTCAGTGGACACCGAGCCCCAGAATGAGGACCCAATGATGCTAGAATACGTGTGCTGAAGGGAACCCTGACAGGCAGCTTGTCTCGTATTCCTCGCACTGGGCCATCCCCTCATGCCCTGAGTCAACCGTGAGCTCGAGCCCCTCCAAGCTGTAGGGTAGCCAAGGGACACTGACTTTACTAGATCCTGCGGAAAAGGCAAGTAATGTTCAAGATGATATTTTTATGTTAAGACAAATGCATATCTATCATGTGATAGAACGTAGAAGCATGAATTTCAAAGCCACTACCTGAGATTTCAGAGGAGTATCACACTCCGGGAAGGCTGCTTCAGGCTATTTCTTTAGAATTCAGTTCCCAGTCCCCCAGAGGGCTGGCTCCCTTGGATGAGGGGTGTTTAAGTTGGGTAGAAAACTTGGAGAGGCTCTAAGTTCCTGAGTTTCTTGGAGAAACTCAGTCTCCTTTGCTGTTAGAATGAAGCAACGGAGGACCGAGGTAGGGAAGTGATTAGCCTGAGGACACATGGCTTGGAGTCCAGACTTGGAGCCCAGATCTGGTCTTTCGCCTGGACTGAGAAATGTTGCATTGGGTTTATAAGAATGCTTACCATGGCGAGAAAGGGGATCTGATCACAGAAAAGTGTCTTGGGCTTGACCCTTGGTGATACAGAAAACGCAGTGCAAAGACCAATTTTACTCAGAGAGTCTGTGCTCCAGGTTCTGAGTAGAGCTGACACCATTCAATGACAGCAGTATATTTTCTTACCTCCTTCAGGGCCTAGCATTCTGTTTGGGAAGGATCAGGTGAACAAGCAAGAGAAGTCCAACTCCAGTGCCAAGGAGTAAAGGGAAGAAGGCCGAGACGGTAGCAGGGCCAGCCAGAGGCTGTTCTGGAATCCAAGCCAGGGGACTGGTAGGACTGATGTGTTAAAACGGTCAGCAACCCTTCGACTCTCACTTGCTCACACACAATAGGCTGTACCTGCACGTGTAAACACACACACACACACACACACACACACACACACACACACCTCACACTTGGAGTCATAGATACCCAAAAGCTTATGATCAAGCAGTGCCTCACACAATGCAGGGGACCACTGATGATCTGACCTCGCCACCACACAACCACCCACTGTCACCTGCAGTGACAATGCAAAAGGGAATCAACCTGAACCAGGGAAGTCAGTAAGTGTGGCTTTCTTTGACTTAAAATGCTGTCCCTCACGTTATTAAGTAAGGGTCAAAGATTTGTGTTTTTTATAAAGGCATCTTCAACATTTTTATAAGTTTGTGACACCCAATTGTCAACCTCTTAAGCCACGGATGTCTACAGATAGTCTTGTGGCTGTCACCTCTCACAGAAGTGCAACTCTCAATATCATTTAATCAAGTCAATTAATACTGTTTAATAAATAGGCCAGAAAATTAGCTGAGAGTTTTTCTCGGCGGGATGCAGCGTGCGACCAAAGTTATGGAAGATTGTCCCTTGAATCACTAAGGCAAACCTTGTTGAGTGTCATTTTACATAAAGCAATCACATAAAAAAAAAGTTATAAATAGAAAAAAATTCCAAAGTTCTCCCACAGACAGGGAAACTGAAATGTCCCCCCCCCCAAAAAAAAAGGGAAACAAAACCAAACACCACCATCCCTACCTCCACGACCCATTTGCTTCAAGCTCTTGATCATACAGTACTCGACATCTTTGGATATGTTACAATGTACAACTCCAGACCACAGCCAAGAGAAAACAAAAAGAACTAACCAGTCGTCTGCAAAATTGAGTTTATGAGAAGTCATTACTTTTACAAAATAAAAACAAAAGCCCCAACACCACTGGTTTCTAATTTGTTCGTTTTTCCTCGTTTTCTCTTAAAGTTTGGGTCAGCCCCACTCCCTTGGCTGAGGGGGGAACACAGGCATGTTGGCTGGTGGGTCCCAGAAGCGAGGGTCAGAAATGGAGACAGGAGTGTGAGAGGCACCTGCCCAGCAGATGACGTCTGAGGACGAGAGGGTGTCAGCAACAGTTCCCTCTGGCTGAAAGGGCAGCTGGTGGTGTGTGGAGTCATGGGTCTCTTCGCGGGGGAGCTGGGAGAGTGACAGAGTCTGTGTTCTTCTCTGGCCTTTTTGTTTTTTTGCGTTTGCTCAGGAAGAAGCCAAGGCAATAGGAAGAGCCGAAGTCTCTGTGCCCACAGCTCCTGGATTGGGGACACCAGCCCTGGACCATCTGCAGAGGAGAACTCTCCTCCCTTCTCTGGGCTACTGAGAAACAAAAGCAAACTCAGCAAGAAAAGGGAGGGAAGGACAGGAAAGGGGAGAGAAGATCTGGAAGGCACTGGGCCAGCAGAGCTGTCTTCTTTCTCAGGACCGGCTACAAACCAGAGAGCCAGGGAGAATGCGTGGACAGCCCTCACTCACAGAGCCCTCCAAGCCCATATTGGAGCCAAGCCTCTGACTTCCCACACTGGACAGCTGGCTTCCTCCCTGGGGGACCACGGAGGGGTTGAGGGTGTTCAAACACTGCGATGCCAAAGTCCTGAGAAGCCCCCAACTGAAAAGCAAACATACATCTGGGTAACTGGGCATTTTTTCTGTTTCCGGGAATCAGGTGGAGAGGGGCAGCTGCCAGGTGTTAAGAGGAGGACCCCATTCCTTCCGTGTTGGCCCTCGGAGTCCTGAAAGACTCCTTATGGCATTGGAGGGACCACGCAGAGGTGGGGACAATGCGAGATGGTAGCCCCCGGATGCGCACAGTGGCCTGCCCAGAGGGGAGGGTAGGATTTAGAGTTCCCGAAAGCTGCCTGGGGGCTGTGGACAAGCCCACCCCAGCCCTCTTCCTCTGTTAGCCTGTCTAGTTTGGCCACATTTCCCACCTGTGCCAACGTAGAGGTGGACGTGATAAAACTAAGTCCAGTGAAACAGTGTCACCAGGGACGTTAAGACTGCAAAGCCCCTGCTCTCTCAAGGCTTCTCTCTGGAGGGATGGGCATGTTCGAGTGTGTCGGTGGGTGGATGGGAGGGGGGAAACAAAATTTCCAGCCCCCTTTCACAGCAGGGTGAAACTGGGGTACAGATGGCTGACCTGTCCGCGGTCACAGGACAGGGAGGGAAAAATGGGCCCGGACCCCAGGACACCCTCTCCCTGCCTATAGGTCACTTCCCCTAAGGATCCCAGGGCCACTGGAGATGGGAAAAATGACCCATCGGAACAGTGTCAGCAGGGACTCTGCCTTAGAGTGGCGGGGCTCAGGATGTGTATCTCAGGACCCTACCTTCAGCCCTGCTCCATCCGGTCTGCCTCAAGACACCTCCCTCCGTCTAGCCCCACACAGCTCCAAAGTGCTTCTGGACACCTGGCCTGGGGCCTCCTCTTTGGCATGGGCCCCTGTGAGTTTCTGTGTGAGAGCAGAGAGACAGCCAGAGAGAGGCCAGGCCTTTTGGGAGGAGATGCCCATCTCAGACCCCAGCAAAGGGGAGGCAGCTGCCTCAGGAGGCCCAGAAAATACCACTGCGACTGCTATTTTTTTTCCTTTTTTCTTTTGAAATAAAAAGTTCAGACCCATTGGATGGGGCAGGTGGGCCTGGGAGGGGGCAGGGAAGCAGGACTGGGGGTGATGAGGCTCAGCCTAGTTGTTGGCTTCAGACATGGAGGCCACGTGGTTGAGGCCGGCGAGCCCGGGGAGGCCGGCCAGGCCCGCGGCCCACGGGTCGGGCAGCGGGAAGTAGGGACGCGCGGCGGCCACGTTCTCGGCCAGCGCGAAGGCCAAGAGGCCCCCCGCGTTCCGCTCGGCCTCGAGCTCCGCGCGCCCGAACAGCTTCATCTGCGTCTCCTCGAACTGCCGCTCCAGCTCTTGCAGGCTCAGCGCGCCCTTGGGCGCCGCCAGGAAGTGCTTGGCGGGGCTGGGGCCCGGGAGGCACACGGCGGCCCCGCCCAGGTGGCCGCCCACGTCTCCCAGCGCGGGGGGCATCACGAAGGCCGCCTTCTCCGGGGCCGGGCCGCCGGGCCCAAAGAGCAGGCTGGCGGCCCTCCAGGCGGCGGGCTTGCGGCCGCGCCGGGGCCGGGCCATGCGGCAGCTCTGGCGCTTGATGTGGCGGTGCAGGTGGTCGGAGCGCGTGAAGCTCTTGTAGCAGAACTCGCACTGGTAGGGCCGCACGCCCGTGTGGATGCGCATGTGGTTCTTGAGGTCGTAGTTGTGCACGAACTTGGCGTTGCAGTGGATGCACAGGTAGGGCCGCTCCCCCGTGTGCTTCCTCATGTGGATCTTCAGCTTGTCCTGCCTGCAAGGCAGAGCCAGAGTCAGTCCCTGCCCAGAACCCCAGGAGCCACTCCTCACTCTCTGCTCCCCTTCCTCCAGAACCCGCTAAGGCTCCCGACTGCTGTGGTGTCAACCCTCAGGAATGGGACCCCTGCTAGAATTTACCTTCAACTACTGCGCCACCCCAAACAGGTGTGGCTCCTCCCCTGGATTAGAGAGTGGATCAGCAGCTGGGCCCAGAGAGGCTGCTGTCATTCCAGAACACCTGGTACGCATAAGCTCAGGAGAATGAAGTGCCCGCTCTGTCAGGGCCTGTCTCATAGACTGCAAAATAGACTTGCTGGGGACAGAGGCCCCGAAAGTCAGCAATCTTTCATTAGTCCTCCAGTGGGGCAGCCACTTCTCATACTGGATTGCACCTTCAGCTCCACTCTCTCCAGGCAACAGGGTCTTTCCTCGAGGTTCACCCTGATCCCATCCCAGCCCCTGGGCTGTTGAGACCTGTCAGTCCTCAGCACTAATCTGGGAGGCTACAGGGATCAGGCACACCTTGTTCAAGTCACTCCTGCACTGTGGTTTCTTAGCCCCAGCCCTTGGCTCTCCTCTTTGTCTGCAGACAATTCCAGGGTTTACAAAACAGCCAGGTGCAACAAGAATGCAGCCTAAGCTAGGGCAGAGCTTTTCAGGGTTTAAGCAGTATTATTCAGAGGTAAGATATGACGTGGGGCTGCGGCTCCCATCAGCAGGTGTGGGAGCCTCTGCTCCAGCTGCAGACCCACTGCTAATGTGATGGGTGACCTTAGGTGAGTTACTTAACCTCTCTGCACTGAGCCGAACCTAGCACGAGATGTCAATTCCCGTTGTCCAGAGCTGATGGGAGAGAAATTCGGGTTGTGTTGAGCTAGATTCAACACACCTCCTGGCGGTCTTGAAAGGAAAACAGACGTCTCAAGCCTGTTTTTGTAAAGACTGAATGCTGCATAAACCAGCTAAAGGAGCCTTTCAGCCACGCAGAAGTGGAGGCAGGTGAGCTTCGAGAACTCTCAGGATCCCTCTGCAGCCTTCCTTGACCAGGCCGGGCAGGCCAGGGAGCTGTGTCCAGCCTTCCACCTCCTCCCTGCAGGTGTGGCTTGGGTGGAGCATCTGCCTGTAATTTTTGGCTTGGTTTTGAGGTTGGAGCAGATGTGGAGCCCAGGCATCCGCCCTAAAATGGCCAGATTTAAACCACACTCAACATAACCCCAGCACAGCAGGAGCGGGTCCTGGTCTCCTGGTGTCCCCTGGCCGCTAGAGGTCTCACTGGCTCTCATTTTCCGGCTAGTTCCCCAGGGGTGGGGCAGGAGAGAAAAGGACATTCATGAGTACACTGGCAGGGACCAGGGGAGAAGGACCAAAAGGACAGATCCGTTTCCCCCACCTGTACTCCCTGGAAGGCTGGAGGGCACGTGGGGGGTGGGGGTGGAGAGTGGGGTAGGCAGGGCAGAGGAAGGGAGAGTTGGTATCCTTCACACACCAGACACCGCCATCCCCGTCCCTGCCCTTCCCACAGCCCACCAGCTGCCCCCAGGCTGCACAGTAAGTACCCCGCTGTGACATCTCATGTGCCCTTCTGCCGCCAGCATGTTGCTCTTATGGTCTTTGTAACCCACATTTCATCCAGGTGATTGGATTTTTGAGCATCCTGGCTAGTGGATCTCAAACTTGATGAGCCATTATCAGGGTCTGATGAAACACCGAGTGCTGGGCCTCCCTCCCAGACTGCCTGAGTCAGTAGGTCTGCGGGGGAGAGAGCAGAGAGTTTGCATTTTGAATATGTTGCCGGGTGTTGCTGCTGCTGGTGGTCTGAGAACCACTGGCCTAGGTTAATCCTTCAGTTGGCTGGTGGGCAAACTGAGGCCCAGGGAGGGTTAGGGTTAGGACCAGGGAGGTGAAGTCCCTAAGGTCACCGCAAGGGTAATGGCAGAGCTGGGACTAGAACAGCCTAGGCCTCTTTCCTCAGCACTGCACTGTGACCTGTGTAAAGACGTAGGGGTGGGGTGCAGAGCGCTATTTGTAGCCCTAGAGTGACGCTGTACAGTCCTGGGGAATACGTCTCGGGACTCCACACGTTTGCTCAGGCTCTGATGAAACACTGATGCTAGGTGGTTGGCTATGCTAGGTGGTTGGCTAGGCTCACTCACTGGCTGAGGGACTCATCCTCACCAGGGCCTAGTGGAGGGTCAGCTGAGAGTCACCAGTGGGGCTTTAAATACATCATCTCATTCAATCCTCACTACAACCTTATAAGGGAGATTTTTAAAAAATTACTATTACATATATTTAAAATAATGGACAATGCAAATGGTAAATCTTCAAATGTCAAGGGCCTCTTTAAATATGCACTGCTTCTCCTGAGCTTTTTGTTAGGGCACCTAAAGTAAATCACACTTCAGAGGCGACTGGCCCAAGTGTGGGAGACGTGCTGAGAAGGTGACTACAATTTCCTCTCGTTGAGCACCTGCTGTGAGCAGGCAAGTACACCATTTCATGACCCTGGAAAGTCATTATTCACAGGCAAGGTACAGTGCAGGAAAGGGACCCCCAGTAGGGGTGTGGGAGCCCCTGCTCCAGCTTCAGACCCTCCACTAACTTGCTGGGTGACCTTTAGGCAAGTTATTTAACCTCTCCATGCAGAGTTGAACCTAGGGCTAGACATCAGTTCCTATTGACGAGGAATCTCCGTTTGCATGAGCTCGATTCAACACACCTGGATTAATTTCCTCACTTGGACTGAGGAATCGCTGGGGGCTCAGCGAAGTCAAACAGCTTTCCCAAAGGTACCAGCCGGTGAGGGGCAGAGGGGCATGGAGGGCTATCTGGGCATGGTTTGTTTGCAAGCTCTTCTGAGGATTTTCATACTGAGTGTTCCCAGCCTGAAGCCTGTAGGGGCTGCCTCAGAAAGTACAGCCCAAACAATCATACCAGGACATCTGCAGCCAGCCTTCCGTCTCTGGGGTCAGAAGACTGGGCCAAGCTCTGGGAGCAGCTCAGCCTGGGCAGGAGCCACTGTCCCCAGTGGAGACTTTTCATGGGAGCAGCGGGGGAGGGGGGTGGACAAACCTCATAAGTTAGTCCTGGAAAAAATTTAGAGAGCATTTAGTTTACTGAGAACATGTCTGAATCAGTGGGCCCAGTAACCTGCATCCCTAGCGGTATGCTTCCCAGGACCTTGAAAATACTGATCTAACCCAGCCCATTCCCAGGGAGGGAATGGCTTTCTTAAGGTCACACAGACTCCTTATTTCTGTAATGACCTTTCCATGTAGATGTAACGCGCGTGTGCATTGGCAGAGCGGGGCCCGGGCTCGGCACACTCTAAGAACCGGACCAGGTCCTTTGCTGCCCTGGGCCTCAGTTTCCTGACCTCTAAAATGGGAGGCTGTGCCTTTGGTGTTCTGAGAGTGTTTGCATCTGGGTAATGGGCTCATACTGAATCTCTTTCTGGCTGGCTGGCTTCACGTATTACCGCTCTTCTACCCTTGCTCCTTTACGCATCTGATCTGCTGGCAGAGGCATCGTGAGTGAGTTGGAATGTTCCAGTCTGACTCTCAGCAGCTGAGCTCTTGGCCATTTTCCTTCAGGACTGGGGGTCCGGTGCCCCCTTAAAATCTTCCAAGCCCCCTAACCCTGTCCGAAGGCCTCTGTGCTAACTCACCCCTTAGCATGGCTTTGAAGTCTCCTTACAAGCTCACGCCTTCCAATTATAAAGGGATAAGATCTGGGGGCCCTTGGTGACTATAGTGAACGATACTGTATTATATAGTTGAAAGTTACTAAGAGAGTAGATCTTAGATGTTCTCACCACACACACAAAAAAGGTAACTAAGTGACGTGATGGGTGTGTTAACTAATGTGATTGTGGTAATCGTTTCACAATATATGTGCATATCAAATCATCACTGTTGTACACCTTAAAGTTATACAGTGTTATATGTCAACTATATCTCAATAAAGCTGGAAAGAAATAATCACCCCATATCCTTTGCCAGCCCCCGCCCCTCCCCACAGTACTGCACCCACACACCACATGGACACATTGTTCCCCTAGCAGGCCATGCATGCTCTGGTCAGCTTTGCATCTTTGAATCTCCGTTGGCATGAGCTGGACCACCAGCCCCCCTGGCTCAGAGCCTGCCATATTATGGGATGGATGCTGGTAAGCCCTGGCTCCTTCCCCTTCTGTGCGTATCCCGTGTTTGGACACCACGCTCCATCCCTTAGTGTCCCACCAGATGTCCAAGCGTAGATGCCGGCATGTGTGCTCTTTCCTTCCCAGCCGTGAGCCCTCCTCTTCCCTGCACCCACATCCTTCCTCTCTGAGTTTACCCTTGCAAACTGCCCTGCCTGAAATGTCTACCACTCCCAATCCCCCTGATTCTTCAGTGGTCAAACTCACGTGCGGTCTTTCATAAACCCTTCTCTGTCTACCCAGGTCTTATCCTTTGCCCTGACCTTCCAGAGCACTTGAACGCTGCAGCCCGAGGCAGGTCACTTGAGGGGCAGGGAGGGAGCAACAGAGGACGATGTGTCAGCCTCATTCTCTTCTGTCCCCTAAAGGCCCCACACGTATCAGCATTGCCCTCCCAGCAAGTCCCGAGCTCTGGGGGCCCAGTCTCCCTGTCTGCGCTTTGTGGCCCCAATTCAACCACACAGGTGCTCCTGGCAGATGGGAACACCTGTTCAGGGGCTGTCTTTGCTGCCTTTATTTCCCATGCATGCTATTCCCAGGGCAGGGCCATCACGTGTGCTGTTTCCCTTAGCTGCCCCTCATGCCTGCAGAGCCACCGCCCTGTCCCTGGCTCCTGGGGCCCTGTCTTGTTAGGCGCCTGGACAGCAAGATGATGCAGGAAGCAGCAAATTCATGGACAGCGAGCTGCAAAAAAGGAGCCCAGGCTCAGGGACGTTCCCGTCAGTACTAATCGTGAGCGCGGGTCAGGACCTAACTGCGCAGGTGGTTGGTTATAAGGGCTTCAGTAAAGCCCGTGAAATTGGCCCTTCCGTCATCCTCGTGAGGAAGAGGAGGCAAAGAGAAGTGCTGTCATGTGTCCAGAGCTTTCCTGATCTTGGGCAATATATGGGGTCATAAATCTGGGCGTGAACTTAGGGAGCACCTGCTCCAACCCCCTCGTGTTACACATGGGGAAACCGAGGCCCAGAGAGGGGAGGTGACTCGGCCAAAGTCACACAGCTAGTTAGAGGCAGATGCAAGCCCTCAAGCTGGGGTTCCTGATCACCACGGCAGTGCCCTTTCCAAGGGGCTGCAGTCCCCGGGAGACACTGCCCTCTGTGTCACCACGTGCCGGCCCTGCTCCCTCTGCACTCGTTCAGCATGTGGCCCGGATGGTACCGGAACCTGCTCGGATAAGAACCCAGCAGATGCTTTGGAGTTCTGCCCGGTGCTCCTCACTGTACAGTGGGTGGTCATGGCCGCGGCCCGCTGGTGCGGGGCCACTTCTCAGAACTGCCCAGTCCAAACCTGACGTGCTCCTCCCTCGCCCTGTCCCCTTGTCTGCCGTCTCATCCCTTTACTCTGAACCTGGGACCCAGGCCAGGTCACATGCATGCAAGCCTTGACTGGTATTCCCCCTTCCAGCTCGGAGAGCTCATCGTCAAGAAAGATGAGCCAGTCCTGGTGATATCATTCCCCTGAGTGAAAGGAAAGGGCCCCGGGTCCTGGGCCTCGGTGGAGGCTCCCAAGTGAGGATAACGCTTTCCCAACACCATCCACTCAGACTTCTTGGTAACCTGATGGTCTGAGACAAATTATCTTCCTGCTGCCGCTGCTAATGATATTACATTATCTTAATAAGGTCCCCAGAGCTGCCAGGAGTGGGGGAGCGAAGAAAAAAATACAGGGGGGAAGAAAAAGCATCAGCTGCAAGGCTCCTGGCCTTGTCTGGAGAGAGAACTGTGGGACGCCAAGGAGCAATCAGCATTTGGCTTGCTCTGGGGGCCGGGGGCCGGGGGCTAAAAGTTGCAGCCTTCACGGGATGTCGGTAGGGGATTCAGTGGAGACTGGGGAAATCGTGGCCCCTCAGAGATTGATTTCTCGGGGTACAGAGCTTGGGTTGCCCATCCTTCTCCTCCACGGTACCACTGTTGTCTCAGGAGCTGGTCTCTTCTCACGTGTGGCAGCTTCTTGACTTCACCACGTGTCCGTCAGACCTGACTGGAGGGCCTGTGAGAGCCAGGCTGCGGATGGGATGCAGGGGCTCCAGGAGGGAAGACTGCCCAAGCATGCGCTCTAGGGGCTCCCCCGACAGGCGGCCTGTACTCAAGGACCCAAGTGGCAGGACAGGAGCAATTAAGAGTCTTCTGAGGCCTTCATAGGCCCAGGCCAGGCCTATTTGGTGGTGATGACAGGGGTTGGGGCAGCGAGGAGGGGGAGGGCCCTGCGAGGTGGGTGGGCAGGGAGAAGCCCCACCAAGGGCAGCAGCGTCCCTCTACACACAGAGAGGATGAATACCTTCTTGTCCTCCCTGGCCCACGTGCTCCCCGTTCTTCAAGGCCCAGCCTAGGGGCCACCTCTGGCCCACTAACCCTGTAGTCCTGACCTTTAGCCCAGGCTTCCAGACTTTCTGGGAATAGAAGTAAAGGACTCCTGACGAGGAGGGTCTGGGGGAATCTTGGTCCAGGCTACCTATGCCCTAAGTCCTGGAACTGTTTCTCTCTCCCAAGTCAGAGCCACAGGTCCAGTTTCATCACGAGCTGTCTCTGCAGCCAGCACAGACCGCAGCCGTCCTCAGGAAGAAAATGGTGACCTTGGACCAGGCTAGGGGAGTGGACACATAGACTCAGGCACAGACAGAGGAACTTGGAGTCCAGGTGATCACGGGATGGCCAGAGCTAGGAGGGGACAGCATGGGGCCAGAGATACACAGTCTGGTTGAAGCCTTTGAGGCCTTTCCTGGGGCTCCAGGGGTGTCTCATAGCTGGAAAGATCAGTGGTGGGACAACTGTGGGACTGGCTGAAATCTGGAGCTGGCTCGGAGGTGAGATGCCCGACACCAAGGAACAGACACATGATGGCGGGGCTGCAGTCCCTTCTTGGACACCCACAGAACGAGAGCAGTAAGTGGGGCCTCAGGGGCTCTGTTGGAAGGACGCCCAAGGCCCCCCCGCCGTGTTGTGCTGCTGGAGCCACGGAGAATGATGTGCCCGCGGGGCGTGGACATGCTGGGAGCTGGCATCAGAGGCCGTAACTCAGAGCCGGGGCCACCTTGCAGGGGGAGGGTGGCTCACTCCAACGTCCCCCAGGAGGGAGGGGAAGTGACGTCAACATCAAGAAGAGAGGAAAGGAGGCCTGACCGGAGAGCAGAAGCTCAGCTATAATTAAGCAAAGACTCGGGCTCCAGAAAGGAAAACAGTGTCCACGAGGAGGACGTGAGGGCAGCAGGTCAGGGGTCCCTCAGCCTCGCGGGCGGTCCAGTCCCAGGTAGTGGCTTTGCATTGCAAGGGAGTCTGGGGATTCCGAGTCAAAGAGGCAGCAGCTGCTGCTCTAAGTGGCTGCTGAAGATGCCTCCAGCTGAGGAGGGCAGTGTTACGGATGGTGGCGGCAGGAAGTCAGCCACAAAGCGGGGGTGGGGGGGGGGTCCCCGTGGAAAGGCTGCGAGAGGACTTGGCTGTATAGAGTGTTACAGGCCACCCGGACCTGGACAGGCCAGGGTTGAGGCTCTAGGAAGGCTGAAAAGAATCCTGCAGGCAGCTCCGGGGAGGCGACAGGAGGGCAGCAAGGAACCAGTGATTCCGAAGAGGTGATGGGGAGGGGTGTCCATCACGGGCAGCCACAGCCCACAGTGAGAAATAAAGTCCCTAGGGGAGGAGGCCAAGAAACTCTCCTCCACCCTCTCCCCACTCCGGGTATCTCTGCTCCTGGGAGGGGGACCCCAGAGCTTTTCTGATCTGTCTCAGGGGGACCAGTGCCCAGTGGGCACCAAGTGAGGGGAGATGTGGATGGAGGCGGGAACGAAGCTGCGTCAGCTGGAGACAGGCCTGGGGGCCCAGGTGGCTGTCGTTCTGCTGAACAGGACTAGACCGCAGGGAGGGCAGGGCCGGGGGCTGGATGGCTGGAAGCCGCCCCACAGCTGATCTGGCCTGGAGGGGTGGTGAGCCGGCAGGCACAGAGGCCACCCTGAGTGATCAGCAGGAATGTGCTGGGAGGGAGGGTTCTGGAATGCGACCCTCCTATACAACACAGCATTGAGGCCCAAACCAGGAGGCCCACGCACAGGATGTGCTGGTGTCAAGAGGGTGAGAAGTCTGTCTCGACTGACCGAGTTTAAAGCTTTCCCTAGGGAAGGCAGGGACACAGACCGCCATGGCCCTCGCAGCGGAGTGTGGGAAAGGCCCGGAGGGAAGTGGGGAACGGAAGGGAGATGGGGACTTGGTGGGGGGGCAGGGCAGGCTCGCTCTGAGGTACCCTGAGATGCAGCACATCCCCTTGAAGCCACAGACCAGGGTCTCCCCTGGAGGGAGGGGTGTCCCCAAGTGTCAGCCATCTGCGCAGGGGACAAGCAAAGGAGGTGGAGCCCAGATGGCAGGACTCAGGGGCTGGCTTTTCTGGATCAGGCCTGTGAAGGGTGTCCACGTCTTGAAGTCATTCCCAGGGGGCTGCGGAGAGGCACTGGCTCCAGATGCATGAACTGTGCTTGAATTTGGACTGGGCTCTGTTTTATCTTCCGTTATCCCTGTGCTTTTGTCAAGCCTTTACAGGGGTTCTGTGGATCTAAGGTGAATTCAGAAGAAGAGGAGGGTGGGAGGTGGAGGTGACATAAGAGCGGCAGGGCCATTAGTGGGGGGCACCCGAGAGGGGGTGAATCTCGGTGACTTTGGGGCCAGCTTCTCTGCAGCGATAAGAGAAGCAAGTACCTGAGGTCAGCGTTGCTGGGTGGAAGGGGACACACCCGGGGTATGGGGGGCCCTGCCCCTCTGCACCCGGAAATTCTCCCTTCACTGTCAGCTCAGAGCAGCTGGGAGATTCTGCTGGGGTTTCCTTCACAGAAGCAGCTGTGAGGGGACCCAAGGCCACCTTGGAAACAATCCGCGTTGTCTTTCGAAGCGGTCACCGGAAGACCCTGCAGAGCTGTTTTCACAACTGTCAGCTGAACGTATTCCTGTGCCCTCTCTGGCAACCTCAAATCGAGTTTCCAAGCCGCCAAAGAGAGTGCGTCTCGTTACTTAGCAGAACTCATCTTGTTTTTCCCCCAAAAGCACTGCCCCTGATTTGATAATCAACCTGATGCCAAACATTGCACTCTCCTCAAAAACCCAAGCTTTGGGCCCACGGGGGCAAATCAAAAGAATGAGCCCCCAGCAAGTCCCAAAGATGAACTGCTAGGGGGCTACGGGGTGACAGCAGCACCACTGGAATAAGTGTGGGTTTCTCAAGGCGGGTTCTCTGATGGGGACGGCGGCAATGTGGGGAAAGGACCTGGTCTAGGAAGTCACAGTTCCAGGGCAGGTAAACCACATCCGACACACCGGAATGGCCAAGCCCTGAAGCAGGGCACTCACCAGAACCTTCCGCAGTGTGGACACGGCTGGGAAGGTCAGCCTCACATCAGTGACCACAATCGGCACCAATAGACCTGATCTCCCCCAAATGAGGCCCAGCAAAACCTAGCACTGGACAAATCGGACCCCACATCATCCCACCAGTTTGACCACAAGAGTTGCTGTGCAGAGAAGGTACACAACACACGTGTGCTGAACGGGATGGAGTCCGGGCAAGACGAAAGGCTTATCGTGTATTGATTTCAAAGTTCAACTTTTATAACGGCATAGAGCTAACCCTCTTCCCAACATGGACAGTCAAGGGGGAGAACGTAAAAGGAGGCCCAGCCTTTGGGTCTGACCCAAAATAGGACTGAAAGGGCCTACAGGGGTCTCACTGGGGTTCAAGTCCCAGCTCTGCCATTTCCCAGCTGGGCTTATGAGTGGCTGACTAGCCACTGGGAGACAGATCACCTATCTGTGGACAAAGCCCATGGCCCTCCCTGACTTCCAGACATGGCGGGGGCGGTAGTATATGTAATCCATTCAAGACAGGCCCTGGCATGCTGTCTGAGCTCCAAATAAAATAAAGGAGGGGCTGCACTCCATTGGGGAGCTTCAAACCGGCTTTCCTGGATCTGCAGCGGGTGCTGAGATCCCCCCTCCCCACTTCTGCCTTAACCAGAACAGCTCCGCTCTGATCTCTTTGGCATCTTGGCCTTCTACCTAATAGCACAAATAGGAAAATATCCGAAAATCACTGCACCAGCTAATGCCTCGCACCTGTTCTGGCGATGAGCTTGCTGTGCATCTAGGATCCAGCTGGACCTCCCCTGACCTGGGTCTCTCTCCATCCCCGAGGCCCCCGGCCCTCCCCGCCCTGCCCCTCACACCCACAGGCCTCCGTTCGCACCTGGTGAAGCGGACCTCGCAGATGTTGCACATGTATGGCTTCTCCCCGGTGTGGGTCCTCATGTGCCGTGGTAGCTTCCCGGCCCCCATGATGACTTTGTGGCAGATGGGGCACTGCTGAGAGGCCTTGGGCTTCAGCTTGCGCTCCTCCACCAGCGGCCAGGGCGGGAAGAGCCCCCCTAGGTGGGTGGCGCTCAGGAAGTTGAGATAGGCACCGTAGTCATTCTCTGCCTTGATGGGGCCCAGCGGCCCCCCGGGAAGGTCCGGGAACATGGCCTTGAAGAAGTCGCTGGGGAAGGGCGGTGGCGGAGGTGGGGGCAGCTCCCCCCTCTCCTCCTCCTTGATCTTGCGGTTCTTGATGACCAGGTCTAGGGGCCCGCTGTCCATGGGCTGCTCGGGCAGCTGGGCAAAGGCACCGAAGTCCCCCGACCAGAGGTGTGGAAAGAAGTCCGGGGCGAACGGAGATAAGGAGGGTCTCCTGTCGGGGATGTTGGCTTTGGGGTACAGGTTCTCCCTCAGCAGAGATTCAATGGAGAAGTCCCGGATCACGCCCAGGTGGCCAGGGCTGCCGGCCCGGAAGGAATCGGGGAAGTCCCTGGGAGCGTCTGAACAGGCCTCCGAGAGGTGGTCCATCCTGGAAGGGCTTTGGTGGCAGCTGATGTCCTGGGGGTCAGGCAAGTTGTCTTGATCAGCAAAGTCCTCCGTGTCGTCGTCCTCCTCCTCCTCTTCCTCCTCCTCCTCCTCTTCATCCTCCTCATCGTCGTCATCTTCGTCATCGTCGTCGTCCTCTTTGTCATCCTCCTCCTCCCCGTCCCCCCCGGGCTCCATGATCTCGAGGCACACGTTCACGATGCACTGGATCTCCAGCATCCTGGCGGCGTTGAGGATGTGCTTGACGTTGGAGGCCGTGATGGTGAGCGTGGAGGTGTAGGCGAACTCTAGGATGGCGGCCAACGCCTCGGGCTGGACGAAGTCGATCTCGTAGACGTAGGGCTGGCTGGCTAAGGTGCCGGCTGTGAAGAGCTTCTTGAAGTACTTGCTGCAGGCGGCCAGGACGGAGCGGTGGGTGCGGTACTCCTGCTCTTGCACCACCAGGAGCACGTCGCAGAGCAGCCCGTCATGCCGCTGCTCGTTCAGGCTGCACAGGACCTCGCTGCTGTGGTTGGGGAAGGGAATGCCGATCAGCTCGTCAATGCCATTGGCCATGTTCTCAGCCAGAGCCCTGTGGGGACACACGCAAGGAGAGACCGGGTTAGAGGACGTGGCCCCAGGAGGGGATGCCAGCTCCGGGACCCTGGCCCAGGGAGGCCAGGCCGGTGGGCGTGCTTGCCCACCCCACCCCTGCCTTTGCTTGGGGCTCCCCTCCCTCCCCCTCTACTAGAAACCCGGCCCCTCTTCCTCAGCTTTTCCCAATCTCACCTGGAATTCAGAGCCCCGCTCAAAAGCTGGGGCTTCTCGGTAAACCACTGGGCTCTTCCCGGGACCCAAAGGCCCTTGGAGTTGGGCTTGTCATTGGGCAGCTGGCGTCTGCCTTTTAGCAAAGGCTGTGGAATCTTCTCGCAGGCCCGATTTCCCTGAATTCCACTTTGGGAATGTGCAATTCCTGAACGCGGGGACGGACAGCCATGTGAAACTCCATTGCTCTGTATGCTACGGGAATGGTGGCTGCTACGGACTCACACAACGTCTGTGGGTCAAGCGCCAAAGGAGGAATTTTCTCTCATGACTCAGGGCTCCCTCTGGGAGAATGCTTTGGTTTACTTCACAAATCCTCTGACTCCTCTAACAGATTCAGATTTTGCTACTTTTGGATATTGATGCGGGCTGTACTAATGGAGAGGGCTTCTAACGGTAGCTGAGTTGTTCCCCAGCCCAACTTCACATGTGGCAGTCTTAACCCCCCAGTATGTCAGTGTTCCTGTATTTCGACGTAGGCTCTTTAAAAGGGGAATTAAGGTTTAAACGGAGTCCTATGAGAGGGCTCTCGTCCAGTATGACCAGTACCCTTACAAGAGGAGAGCAGGGCACAGACACACAGACGGAAGACCACGTGAGGACACAGGGTGGAAGACAGCCACCTACAAGTCGAAGAGAGAGGCCTCAGAGGAAACCGACCCTGCCAACACCCTGATCTTGGACTTCCAGCCTCTAGAACTGTGAGAAAATAAATCTCTGCTGTTTAAGCTCCAGTCTGTGGTACTTTGTTATCGCAGCCCTAGCAAACAGATAACAGCTTCTAGGAATCTTCAAACCGATCTCGTGGCCCATTTTCAGCAAGGGAATGGGAGCCTTTTGGCAGGTGTTCTGCTTTCTGACCTATTTCTGGCTTCATCTTAGCTGGTGAGGTTTCCCTTCATTTGCAATTCTTGATTTTTTAGACAATACTGTCCTCCTATATGTGTATATCTGTGAGCCATTTGACCTATAAATATTTATATTCAATATTAAATTCGAGCTCATTGTTAGCTAATTCATCATGTCTGTATTCTGTTACTCTTCGGGAAACATATCCCTACGGGGAGAAGCCTCTTCTAAGACACCTCAGCATTATCTAGACATAAGACACGAAGTGTGGCCGGTCATAGCCGCCAGCGGTCGGGGAGGGGGGCGCAGAGGACAGCAGGCACTCCCTCCCTTCAGGGAGCAGAATTCACAACCCAAGTCAACAGATTCAACCTGGACCACAAGCCACCTCAATTTTTATTGCAGGGCAGTGACGGCCCTGCTACTCGGGGCAAAGCTTGGCTGTGGCCCATGGATAAATCCTAGCAAAGGCCTGGCCCTTCCCCGGCTGCAATTACAGTGGGGAGAAAAGAAAAACAAAGTCTGGAAGACCCACGGCCCAGTGGCAAGAGCTTTGGGGATCCCCACATACTTATCCTTGGGATGTTTCTGCCCTGAGAAGTCAGAGGCTGTGGAAGGGGAGAAGGGAGAAGTGCCAGGCCCACAATATGTGCCCCAAGTGGCCTGGAGGCACCAGGGACCCGGTGGGGTGTCAGGGTGCTGGGTGCTCTGCCCGCCTCATCCCTGCTCCTCTGTGGGTGGTGGAGGGCCTTAGCCTTCCCCCAGAAATCTCGCCCGGGGAAGGTATTCAAGAGGTTTCCCAGAGCAAAGGCCTTGCTGCTTTCCTGCCTGCTTAAAAAGGGCCAGAGACCCCACAGGCCGTGCATTCATTCTCTAAATAGACTTTGGGTTTCTTCCTGTGCCCTGCCCTGCACAGAAGGCAAACCAAGCAGGCCCTTGCTCTAACAGAGCTCACAGGGACATAACAGCTGCGATAAAGATGCAGCAATACCCACCCAAGAGGAATAAGATATCACCACACACCTATCGGAATGGCTAAAGTAACAAAAAGTGACAACACATCGCTGTGTCCGCCCGGCTCTCTCTGGGTTCACTCACTCTGGGGGAAGCCAGCTGCCATGTCATCAGGACAGTTCTTTGGCGAGGTCCACGTGGCAAGGGACCGAGCAGGTCCAAGTTACCAGCTGTGTGAGTGAGCCACCAGGAGAGTGGGTCATTCAGTCCCAGTCAGGCATTCAGAGGACAGCACCCCTGCTGACAGCCTGAGTGCAGCTTCATGAAAGACACTGAATCAGAACCACTTAGCAAAGCTGCTTCGGAATTCCTGACTCATAGACACCGGGAGATAGTAAACGTTTATTCTTGTTTTAAGTTACTCAGTTTCAGAGTAATTTGTTATACAGCAATAGATAACATAATAGATTACACAGGAAGATAACAGATAATACAACAGGCAACACAGAGGCAATATTCACTTCATAGACATTATGGGTTTGGGATAGCTATCATTTCTGGCAGATGGCATTAAATGCTGTCTTCTGACAAAATCAGTATATTACGACACTGGTTTGATAGATGGAAGTAGATGTATCGAGGAAATGACACCTTTTTCTAATTCCCACGAAGCTACCCTAATGGTAGCAGGGTTCTGACACTCAGAGGAACCTTCTCACCTGAAAAGACTGTTCGTGAATGAAATGCCCCATCAACGATTAAAAGCCCAAATCATTAAAACCTCAGGAAATTAGTTCTTTCACGCAAGTTTTCTTGCTTGCCAAGGGCTTATTCTTATAAAGACAAAAATGTTTTTCAGGAAAAATTCCCACAATTCCTTAGACTTATCCCTACCTTCTTAAATAGAGGAGCTGGAACCCGTTGGATGGGGTGTAGGTGATCCTTGTCTCACCCGAGCCCTCTGAGGGGTGGACAGCGCCAACCCTGTGCTAAATGTCCTGCTTCCCATGCTTTTGGAGCTGGTCTGCTTGGGCCTGGGGGTCAGAAACCACAGCTGTGTGACTCCGGGAGGCCCCACCAGCTCTCTGGGCTTCTCTTTCCTCATCTTGTCATTGGATGGACAGGGGAAATCTTATAACCAGCGTCATGACCATGAGAAAGCACAAAGTGGATCTGGCAGTGGGGAGGGGGTGACAGGCCTGGGTGACCCTGGACTTGAAGGCTGGTCTGTCCAGCAGCGACTTCTCACCATGGCATGGTTTGGAGTCTTTGTACCATTCCTGGAGGAACAGATGTAACCACAGAGCTCGGGGCTGTTTTTCCTGGCAGGAGGTAGCAGGGGAAGCGGGGCTGTGGTTTGCTGTTTTTATTAACTCTTTGGGAAGAAGTGCCCCCATCATGCCTACACTCTGGAAGCTTCCCTGGTGACCCTAAGATCCCCATGCCTGGTGGGCCCGCAGACAGCAGTGTTCCAGAGGGGATGCCATGTCCAGCCCCCACCTTTGCACCCAGGCCCTCCATCCCCTCCCTTCCATCCCTCCCATCGCCCAAGCCAGGGCACTCCTTCTCCAAGAATAACACGCTCAGGAAAGAAAATTACACACACACACACACACACACACACACACACAAACACAAAACCAAACCGCTCGACAGCTAGGAGAGGCTTGACGCAAAATATGAACCTCTGGTATGAAGGTGATAGAAAAAATATAGAGCCAAGAACTAGTGGCGGAGGAGGAAAAGGGGGAAAGAGGAGCTTGCAAATGGAAGAAGGAGGTTAAAGAGCCAGAATGCAGGGCAAGTGAAACCTTTTCAGGTGTGGTCCCCATTCTAGAGGACATGAGGCTCACCACAGCCTCCCCTGGGCCTGTGCCCTCTGTGGAAGTTTCTAGAGCCCAGGTACGTCCAAGTAGCCTTCTGGCAAAGGCAGCACTTCTCATCTCCAGCCTAGGTTAATTCAACTGTAACATGAGAACGTCACTAGCCTCAGGTACTCTACCTGCCTCCCGGCTCTCACTATAGGGAGATGGGTCATGCCCTTTAGCTCACCAGCTAAAGAGGAGGAGGGGGTGTTTCTATGAGAGGATCAGAGAAGAGGTGGGGCTGGAGCCTTTGGAAGGAGAGAGGGGGCCTTGGACTTAGAGAATTGCACTGTAGAAACCTGGCTCTAGAAGTCCTCCAAACTAATTTCTTGAGTGTGACTTGAATTTTTGTTTTTATTTGTGTCCTGTTCTAATAACCAAATCAATCAAGCAGGCAAGCCAGCGTTTATAATAACAATCAAAACCAGCTACCATTTATCAAGTGCCTGTAACGTGTCGGTCATTGCACCTCTAAGCCTTCTTCAATCAACACGACCGTGAAAGGTACATATTTTTATCATCACCTCCAATCTAGAGATAAAGAAAGAGTATGGAGAGGGTAAGTGACTTGCCCAATGCCACACACAAATGTCCGAACCAGGGTCTGAACCCGGCAGCATTTGGTGCCAAAGCTCACGTTCATTCCCCTTATAACACTGCCCCTTACAAAGTCTGACTTGTGGGTAGGGGGATTTGGACCCTAGCCCCTAAAGGTTTAGAGATTTAATCAGAGTCAGTGCTGAGGGTTGTACACTAGGGACCTAAGACCCAAGCAGGCCAGGGGGGCTCAGGACTGAGCACCAGTGAGAGAGGTACGGACAGGGAGGCAACAGACCCCTGCGGGCTAGGGGATCGGAGCAGGCTTCCAGGAGGAGGCGCCCTGTCTGATCTGTGAAGGATAAAGAAGATCTCACTGGGCAGAGGGGCAGGAAGGACCTGCCCCGTATCATTTGGATCTGGAAAGCTTTGGGTTTCTAGAGTCCCGCCTGAAGATGTGTTTGACCTGGATCCTGAGCAAGATCACACAAGAAGCTGTTCTCAGCCAGCGTGTGCCTGAAGTTGGCTGACAGCCATCTGACAACAGGGGGATTATGCTGGGAGGTGGAGAGTGAGGGCCCTGCTTTAAGACCTCCCGGGTCCACATCCTGGCCTCGGGGACTAGGTTTCACCCTCCTGAGCTCAGTTTCTTCATCTGTTCAGTGCGGATGGTAAGCGTTGCTGGGCGGATCAAATGAGGGAAGGCACAGGAAGTGCTCCTGGGACAGAGGAGGTACTCAAACACTGCTGGCAATTAGGGAGTCCGGGAGGGACAAAGACACCTAACAGGGGTCTTGACAGAGGGAGGTGACATCGTACCAGGAACTAATTTCCCTTCTGTATAGTTTTGCAGAGACCATACTCTTTAATCACCTCTCCCAAAGACATTCCCAGGGCCACCCCAGCATGTAGAGGACATTGTAGTCTTCCAAGGTCCTTTCATACCTCCTGTCTCATGTACTCCTAACCCAAAGAGGCAGGCAAGGCTGGGAGAAACTTTATGCCTATCTTACAAATGAGGAAAATAAGGCACAGTGAGTAGCTCATGCCCAAGGTCACACAGCGCATTAGAACTAGAACCAGGTATTCTGATGCCTAAGCCTGTGCCCCCAACCGGGTGTGGGGTTGTCTGGCTAGTAGGCACCCCATGTCCTAGGACTGGTTTTACTAGGAATGTGAAGTGCAGGGATTGGCAAATTATGTGTACCCTCCTGCTGCCCTCAGTCTGCTTATGTGGGAAACGGGGAAGTAACTGCATGGATCTCACTTGCTCCAGGGAAGGATTTGTCTCTTATATGTCTGTATCATTCCCAGGATGCCATTAGGCAGGAACATGGGAGACGCTGAATGACTGAGGTCTGTTCAAATACACGGTGGAGAGAGCCTTGAAGTCACAAAAGGCAGTGGGTGGCCCCAGCCCTCTGCACTGGGGACATCTGTCATTTGAACAGAGCCCTACCATTCGCAAAGTGCTTATATCTATTCATTTCATCCTATTATGATTCTCATTTGATGGGGATCAGAGAGGCTAAGTCCTTCGCCCCAAGTCACATGGCTAGAAAACAGCAGGTCAGGGATTTGATTTCTGCTCCAGTCCCATCCCTTTCCTGTCCTCCATGGCGACCTCAGTGATGTGACTTTCAGGACAATTCTATTGCCTTGATCCACAAGTCCAGTGCCTCCTTGATTCATACTCAGGTCAGCAAATCTGGGGCCCAGGATGACACTTCCATCTGCCAAATCCCCACGGCAGACTGGCCCCAGCTGGCAGGCTCCCACTGCCCTGGGAGTGGTCCCACCCACCTCTCCAGCCTCCAGTTCCTCCCCTGCCTGGGCCTGGAGCTTCAAAGACGCCTGGCAGAATTAGTGAGGGCGAGGGTGGAGTTGCACAGGGGCAGAGAAGGGATGTGGATTCTTTTCCAGATTTGGGAATGAGGCTAGGTAGCACCTACCTGCCTCCTTCGAGCAGGTCCTTAGTCTCTGTAGGCAGGGAAACCTGCAAGGGGCTGGTGGACCAGGGCAGGAGAGAGCGCAAGGAGGCCTGGCCCAAGCAGCTGTCCAGCCCCGTGGATCTCTGCTGGGCGCGCCCCACCCTGCCCTCAGCTCTTCCCCTAAGCAGGGCAGCCACACCCCTCGGCCCCCGGAATGCCCCAGAGGCTGGGACCAGACATGTGGGCTGGAAGGCTGGGCAGGGCCTCCTCAACTTCCAACCTTTGCTCCACCTGCCAGAGCTCCCTAGGCAGAGCCCTCCCAGCTGCATGAAGCCTGCCCCACCTGCTCTGCCACCCTGCCAAGACATGCCTGGAGGCCACAGTCCCCAGCTCAGCCTTGGGCCCAGGGCTTGGAGCCGGTTGGTTTCTGTGAAATGAGCTCTGAGCCTTCCTCTGCAAACGGTGATGGATGTTCCAGATGGTCCCTGACAGCTGGAATACAGGCCCTCTCAGCAGCACGTGGCCATGCTTCCCCATTCTCCCCGCCCCCCCCTCCCCCAAGGCCTGTTCCCTCCACCCACAGCATAAGGCTTGACGGGGCAGAGGCCGGGCCCCGCAGGAGTGCCAGTGTTCCTACCCCACACAGAGGGATTCTCCCCACATCCCTACACCTGGGGGCCTGAGCTCCTTCTCTTGACACCAGGCGCTCACATCCCTGCCTCACTGTCCTCTGAAGCCCCCTGACTTAACTGTGCTGTGTTTGTTGAGCACACCCACTTTCCTCTATACATTTTCTGAGGATCCCTGGGTACAGAAGGAATTATTTGGCCCACTTTGCCGGCGAGAAACCGAAGCTCATGCTGGGTGAACTGTCTCGCCCAAAGTCACAGAACAAAGTAAGTGACAGAGACCCCGGACCTCCTGACTTGTCACCCAGACCCTGTCCACTGTATCACGCTGTATCTATTTCTTGTCACCTCCACCCTCATCACCATCACCACCTCCACACTCCACATTGGTTTGGTTTTATCAGAACAAGGTCTAGAACCCCCACTGGGAGTTTTGACGGGGGGACAAAACCCAGGGTGTGCTTCTCGCCCCCTACATTCTTACCGGGATGAAACACACACTCGGGACAGGCTTGAGGGGTACCTCAGAGGGCAGCTTGAGGGATGGGTGAGGAAGATTGAGGGGCAGCTCTGTACCTGGGCTTTGGTCCTGGGGTGGGGTGGGGGTATCTGAGCGTCGGAGCTGTTTAATCTCCCCCGGGAGGAGCCTCTTCTTCACACCATCTGGGTGAACCCCAAGTGGGCGTGCCGGGGGTCCTGCCCCCATCCCCTCACCCAGGGGGTGGCTTGGAACCTGTCACTCTTCAAAGCACTTTCACTTGCGTGGCAGCAGGCAAGGCCAGTATTATACCCATTTTACAGATAAAGAAACAAAAGTGAAGTGAGGTTAAGGTCACAACATCCATCAGTAACGCTGGAAATCTCACATATTCCCTGAGGCCATAATTTGGGGGCCGCACTGTGCAGTAACCTTGCAGGGAAGATGGGAAGGGTGGGTCGTCTAGGGGCTGCATGGCCTGGAGGGGCTGAGGCCCCTAGCACGCTGGTGGGGAGGGTCCCACCTCAGACGGCTAGAGCACTGGCTGGGCTGGCCCTGGGAGTCTGAGCCAGACACATAAGTGGTATCCCTTCAAACTGTGGTTCTTTAATTATGTATTCATCCTTTATTTATTAGAGGGCAAGGCGGGGGAGGGGGGAAGACTTGTTTCCTTTTAAGAGAAATTGCACACCTCTTTATGTTCCAAATAAAGGATTTACTACTTGTGTTTATTACAGGCGATTTCCCGAGCCAGAAGACTCCTTGGGAGGCTTATTAAACCTTATTAAACCACCGAAAATTTAGATAATAAAATAAATCACTTGTTTCCCATAAAGAGCACTAGGCCCCGGGTTACTGAGTTTCAGAATCCCAGCTGCCTCTGGCTGCCTTTGCAGGAGGTGTCCCGGCTGGTGGGCTGGTGGGCTACGCTCCCCACGGCCATGAGCTCGCAGGAGGGTGGGGAGGTGGGGACCACGCAGGAGCCCCCGGGAGCACTATTCTTTTAGCATTTCTGCCCAAAGTAGCCGTCTCCTGCAGAGGGGTGGGAATGGTTTAGATTTTGTGAGTTATTTGAGGAGTTGTGTTCGGAGTGGGTTAAGAGGCACCACTTGTTTCAACCCTTCCTGGGGATGTAGTTTAGTGTTTCTTCTAGAAGGCACCAAGGCGCTTACACAGCTGGCCAGCCTGAGCGCGCTCTGCCGTCCAGCCACCTTGACCTGTGAGCCCAGGGATCCCTGTGCAACTCCTATTGCCGCCGGGCCAGGGGGCTTGATGGTGGGAGAAGGGAAAGCACTGCCAGGTGAGAGGGCCAGAGCTGGAGCGGAAAAAGGCCGAGGCCTGTTTTGGGAAAGGGCATGAAGAGGGGGGCTGAGAAATGCCCAGGTGTGCAGTAGGCAGAGGGGGCTACGACGCTTTTGGGGAGGAGGTACAATTAAAGTCTGCGCTGACAATTCATCTGTGCTCTGCAGCTGAGTTACTGGTGACCTTGGACTGGCCACGTTCCCTCTCTAAGCTTCGGTTTCTTCTTTTATGTGAGACCAGGAGGCTGTGAACGTCCCTTGCTGCCCACACACTCGATGGTGCTATGGTGTCCTCTAGCTGACCCACTTAAATATTCTGGTTCCAGGGTGGATCTTTGGATTCTGAGGTCACGAGCAGCTCAACCTCTGCTGTCTTGGGGCTGCTGTGCCCGACTGTGGACTTCCTGATTCTGTCCTCTACCCCCAACCCAGGTGTCTCAGGGATGCTGCCAGGTTACACAGGGAAATAAGTGTGAACACACATTGGGGTCTGGAAATTGCTTCTCCAGAATGTGCCCTAATTCATTACAAACAATCCTACAGGCCCTGTGTGGGGAGCATGAGGAAGAGACAGGCACCCAGCTTGACAGAGATACAACATATGTTGTATTCCTCCAGCTGATATAGACAGAATGAAACTATCCCCTGAGATGTACTGAGTGCTCGGTGTGAGTGGCTGACCTAAATATTTTCTGTAGATTCTCTCACTTAATCCTCTCCAAAACCCATTTTTCAAGTGGAGAAACTGAGGCAGAGTTGGGACTTGAACCCAAGCTGTCGGGCTCCAGGTTTCCTAAGCGGAGTTTACCCATCTGCGGCTGGAGAAACAGGGATGAAAGGGATGGAATTCCTTAAGGACTCACAGAAAAATGGGAGATAAAGACAGCAGTGCTAAGAGCTAGGCCAGAGGTGAGGACAGGGTCCCTTGGGGGCAGGCCGAGGGGCAGGGACTCCGTTGGGGTGGGGTTGGGGAACTCCACTGGGGAAGCGCTGGCAGTGAGAGGAGGCCTCAGATGCACTCGGACTGTGTAAGAGGCCATGGGAAGGAAGTCAGGGAAGCTTCTGGATGGGAGAGGAATCTGCTTGGAGCTGCATTTGAGGAGGTGTCGGCAACAGCCTGTCCTGGAAACCAGCTAGGATAGTGTACCCTCTGACCCGTTACTCAAAGCCACACCCCTGCTCCGGACCCCTGGGGTCAGAAGGGGTAGGGAAAAGCTGGGGGGGTGGGGTGGGGGCGGAAGGGCCCGAGGGAGGAAGGAGGGCAGGATCACACTCCCAGGTCTCATCCAGGTATAAGATGTCCTAGTTATGCCTCAGCTCTTGAAAAACACTTTGGCCTCCCTGCTGCTGTCCACTTCGATTTGGAGATAAGGCCTGGATCAGCGGCCCAGCCGGATGGCCTCAAGGATCCCACCCCGGCCTGTGTTTTCCAAAGGAAGTGAAACCTCAGATTTGCCTCAAAACTTGCACTTTTCTTCTACACAGACGCCATCCACCATGAGAACCGCCTGGCATTTGGCTGGAAGGACAAACTGGAAGCCTGCAATTTTCGGGATTAACTACACAGTTAGTTCCATATAATATTATTATACAGAACTTTTATTGCATCGAGAAAGTCCAAGCATTTCCTTTTCTTATTTACACTTGAGCCCTGTCCCTCCTCGGCTATAATTTTCTCTCTTGCCCGCTGCAGAACTGATGGCTGTTTGGTTCCAGGAGCCCTCTCCAAAGAAAGGACAATTAGGATGTGAGTGGAAACTCATTTGTCACGAGCGGTTTACTCACGGAATATAGTCAATTCGCAAACGTTATTGATCACTTGCCACGTCTTGACTGGGGCTTCGTGCTGTGTGGGGCTCTAAACAAGACCCTGCACCTGCTTTTGAGGAGCTTCTGACTTTCCTGAGCAGTAAAACTAACCCACAGCAAAATATCAGGGAGAAATAGGAACCCAGAGGGAATCCCATGTGAGCTGGGTCCTGCAATCAGGGATGTGGGAGCCAGTAGGTGGGTGTCTGGGCTACACAGCTGTCTGGGCAGGACCCCAGAGCTAGGCAGCTGTGATGGAGAGACTGCTTGAGGGTGTACAGCGAACACCCCCTTTGGAGCACAGCCCAGAGTCCAGCCTCCCCTGTATGTTTGGTTTCTCCAGTGCACATCTCAGGGGATGGGAGCTTTCCTTCCCTCTGCCACACTTGCCCCCAGCCTCAGCAGGCAGCACCAAGGACAGGACGCTTTCACAGCCTCTGAGGAGGGTGCCTTACCAGTCAGCACCTTCCAAGTAACTATCCCCACCCCCTCCGCCCCGCCCACCACCATTCATCATTCATCTGCGCTGAGAGTTTTGGTCTCCAGACTATCAAAAGTTACAGTGAAAATATTCTCAAGGGACAAGCATCCCCCACCCCATCTGTACTCCTCAGCCCCCAGCCCATAAAAGCCTGGCTGATGTACTGATGAGCCAGAATGGGTTCAGCAGTTGCCTTGTACCTAGGAAGTCTGGTCCCCCTTTGAAGTCTCAAGATCAAAAATATTGAAGAAATACAAGGTTAAAGAGTTAGAAATGAGTTGGTGAAAAAACATCATTATTTGCAGAGGATATGACTGGATACTTTCCTACACGCACAGTGGACAAGTTCAAAAATATATTAGAGGATCCCATTTACTTGGCAACGAAAATAGATATAACACCTAGGAATACGCTCATAAGAAATGTGCATGATCCATACAAAGAAAGTTTTAAATCATGACTGAAGCACTCTTTAAAAAGACTTAAATGAGGGCTTCCCTGGTGGCGCAGTGGTTGAGAGCCCGCCTGCCGATCCAGGGGACACGGGCTCGTGCCCCGGTCCGGGAAGATCCCACAGGCTGGGGAGCGGCTGGGCCCGTGAGCCATGGCCGCTGAGCCTGCACGTCCGGAGCCTGTGCTCCACAACGGGAGAGGCCACAACAGTGAGAGGCCCACGTACCACACACACACAAAAAAGAATAGCCAAGAGATTTCTGAAGCAGGTGACTAATGGGAGTAAGGGGACCAGCCTTACCAGATATGAAAACATAAAGTCATAAAAATAAAATATTTTGTAATGGATCATGAACAGAGAAACAGATCAATCAAATGTCACTGGCAGTCCATAAACAAACTCACATAAATTCATATGCATATGAATTTAGCAAATAGTAAAGGTGAGATTTCAATTTTTATTTTCAGATGGATTTTTCAGTAAATGGGATTGGGAAAACTGGCCAATCATGTAGGAAACAAAACAAAACAAAATTTGGACCCCTTCCCCACTCCTTACACCAAAGTAAATGGTGGGTACAGTAAAAGTTTAAAAGGTTAAAAAAAAAAAGAATTACGAAAAAAATTGGAGAATTGTTTTATAATCTCAAAGGGAAATGTTCTTCTAAGTAAGAAACAAATAAGCTGGGAAAAATATTTGCAAAACATATGATGAAGGGCTAATCTCCTTTATAGAGAGAGCTTACATTAAATCAGGAAAAGATCTATAGCTAGCTAGAAAATTGCAAAAACTGTTTTAGCTTAAAAAAAAACATGAACAAGAAGATCACAGAAAAAGAAATATAAAAAACTTTTAAATATGTGAAAAATGCCCAGCATCACTCAGGATTAAAGACATAAAGATTCAATACAAAGAGATTTCAATTCTGATGACCTAGAAATTTCCCTTATGGATATTATATTCATTATCAAATGTATCCAACGTAGGTACAAAGCTCATCCCTGCCGCATTGTTTCTATAACCAAAGACTGGAAGCAAACAGTATGTTCATCAATGGAGGGCTAGCTGGGTACACCATGGAGTACTATGCAACCATTAAAAAGAATGAGGCATATCTGTATACGGATATATGGAGAATAGCTCTAAGATTCAACTCCAAAGCACGCTACATAGAGACTGGTTTGTTACCACGTTTGGAAAGAAAAAGATGACCACATGCACATATTTTTTGGTAGATGCAAAGGCTAACTTAGGAAAGATACACTAAAAACTGGGTACTGGTTCTTTCCGAGTTGGTGTTAGAGAGCTGCCAGTGAGGGGTAGAAGGTAGTTTATTTTTCTATATGCACTCTTTGGTGATATTTGAATTTTAAAGCCATTACCATTTAAAATGTTGAGTGATTCGAATTCTCTCCCTTCTTTCACAAAACTCCCAAACTCTTTGGGATTTACTGTAATGTCTGATCACTGCTGATTTGTTCTGGGCCCTTTCAGCAACTCTATCTCAGTTTTTCTGTCTGTAAAATGGAGTTAACAACACTGGGCTGTCTATCTCCTAGGTGGTTGTGAGGATCAGATGAGAACTGGATGAGAACCGTCAAGTCCTGCAGGATACAACTGTAGGGTATTAGGGGTGGCCCATGGTCTGACCAGAACCTGCCTAGGATGTAGTAATATTCCTGTGGCTAGAAAGGCAGGCTATGCATGGGAGCTGGAGTCTCCAACAGTGGAAGAACCCATGATTTCAGCCTCAGGAGGCCACTGGTTAGTCCAACATTTATCATATAGCAACAGAGAACACAGGGAAGAGAGGAAGCCAGAAGGTTGTTTTGGTGCCATCTGAACTTCAAGAACCCTGGGAGGGTCTGGCTGCAAATGATGATCTTCCTGGTAATCAAAACCTTACTGCTTTCTAGTCAACACCTATTTCACATGCATTAACTCATTTGTTATGCCCATTTTACAGATGTGGCTACTGAGCCCTAAAGGATTAAAGCGACTCATTCAAGGCACCCAGATAGTAAGAGGCTGAGCCTCCCCACCTGGATCTAGTCATTTCTTTACTACAGAATTTTGATGACTCCCTTTAGGGGATCCCACCATTACAGTCTGCCCATCACAGTCCTCCATAGTCTGGTCTTGACCTTACTTCCCAGTGCTCTCCAACCAGGAATCTCTCTTTAAACTCTCTTTAAAGCTGGCTTGTGCACTGCCCTCCAAACACACCATGCTCGTTTCAGCCTTGTGCCTGTTGCTTTAAGCGGTCACACTTCCAGGCCACCTCTCTCTCTCTCTCTCTCTCTCTCTCTCTATCTCGAAGAGACCGAAGAGAAAGAGACTGAGCTCCAGTCTCACTTCTTCCCTAACGCCCTCCCCCTCTAACCCAAGGTGATGTTTCATCAGTGTCAGCCAGGTTCCAGGATGGCCCCCAATGATCTTCACTTCCTGGTATTCACACTTTGTGAATTCCTTCCCACGTTGTATCAGGGTTGGTCTGTGTGGCCAGGGAAGTGATGGTGTGAGACTGCCAAAGCTAGGTGATAAGAGACATTGCCACTTTTGCCTTGCTTTCTCTGGGTACCCATGCTGTGGGAGAAACCTCTTATCATGTTGGGAGATATGGAAGCAGCCTACGGAGAGGTCCAAATGGGCAGGAACTGAGACCTCACCAACAACCAGCACCAAGTTGCTAGTTACTGAGTGAGCCATCTTGGAAGCATGTCTTTTAGTCCTAATCAAGCTTAAGACGACCCCAGTCAGTCAACATCTTGACTATAAACTCATGGGAAATCCTGAGCCAGAACTGCCCAGCTAAGCTGCTCCTGAATTTCTGGGTATAAAAATCATGAGGATAATAAATGTTTAGTGTCGTTTTAAGCAGCTAAAGTTTGGGGGCATTTTTGTTATACAGCAATAGCTGACTAACACACCCTTTCACCCCCTTTCAGGAGTTAGGATATTATCCCTTGGCCCTTGCCCATTTACCGTCTTGCCTAGCTTTTCACATGTATAATCTTGTTTCCCCAGTGAAACAAGAATCACGTGTGGTTTATAATTCCCCTATATCTCCCATCATGCCTAATGGGGGGCTGGGAACAGAGGGTGAGATCCACAATCATTTTCTGGCCTCTTGTTTGTGAAGAGAAGGTGAGTGTGTAACTGAAAGGCTACAGCACATGAATGCACGATGCTTCCTCTTGACTAGTAGCCTTACAAGCATGCAAACAACTCACACAGAATACCTGCAAACCCACCACCTAAGACCGACAGCTCCGCCCTCACACCGGAGCACTCCCTTGTGAGCATTCCCAAGTGTTCTACGGTGAGTCACAGTCGTGATTCACCCCCAGGGGCCTCCCAGAGGGATGGATGGGAAGGAAGCCCTGGAAAGGGCCCTTACTTCTTACTAATGACACTGAACGCTGGCTCGTTTCCAAAAATGTTTCTTTCAAAGCCGGAGTGACAGCCCCTACCTTTTGATGCTCAATTCTAAATAGATTGTACGCTTAAGCCCAAAGAACAGTGTAGAAGTTTAAGGATCATAAAGAGAAATCCTGCCGAGGGAGCTGTTGTTGCTCCTGAGACAGCTCCACCCCACCCCCAGCCTCTCCAGAGCTGCCTGCCCATCCCCAGAGACACATCTCCAAACCCACCCAGGCTATTCTCCCTACCGGCAGCGGGTGGGAGGACACGACCCTTCCTCCGCTCCCTCCCTCCTCCCATCTCTTTCCCAAGCCAACAAGCTGAGTCTTCAAGACTAATCCAAAAAAGCTAAAGGGCGGAGGGGAGCCCTTCTGTAAAACGGTGTCTAAACAGAGGCAGCTCCACCAGGTTTTTTGGCCGGGTGGGTGGAGGTGACCAAAGATACAATTATAACGTAGCCCATCCTCTCCCACAAGACCGCTTTAACCAGCGTGTAATAAAGCCCCGGCTCATCCACCCTCTGATGTGGATCAGATGAGATGAATTTTTAGCTTTTCTGGGGAGTCTGTGCCAGCCGGGGAAGCAGAAGGGGGAAGAAACAAACAAATAAGCTACAGTCATTGGAAGAAGGAAAAGTCGGAGCCTACTGAGCAGGGACCCGGGAGTCCATCCTCTGCTCCTGCCACGGCTAACTGTCCTGGTCCCAGCCTCGGCTGGGACTGCACCTCCCCCTCTCTCGCTCTTCTGCTCCAGACGTCAACGTGTTGTCCCTGCACCATCTTGGCTACCTGTGCCTTCCCCTCCATTCCTGCTGACGCTCGTTCAGAAGTGAATCTGTTCCCACCACCGACTCCCAGCACGCATGCCGGGCTCCACCACATGGGTCCTGCCTACCTTATCCACCTGCCTGACTCCAACGATTGGAGGGTGTTACCAGCATGCCCAGCTCCCACCACCTCGGCCTTTCTCTTCTGTCCCCTCTGCTGAAGGCTGCCTGCCTGCCAGCGTCCTCATCCTAGCCCACACTTAGCTGGCTAACTCTTGCTCATCCTTTAAGACTTGACCCAGGCATCACCTCCTCCAGGAAGCTTTCCTGAATTAGGTGCCTGCCCTCCATGTTCGTTTCCTTCCCTCTCTCCCAGCCCTCACCACATAGAGATGTAACTGGAAAGTGGGTGTGACTGTGATCAACCTGTGGGAGAGGAGGGAGAAGTGACTCTGGGATGTGAGGTGCCAAGGGTGGGGGCCAGGACGGGGTAGACAGACCACAGTGGGTGCTGCAGGATGAGCACTGGAGTGTCAGGAATCCCCATAACCCATGGGGTGAGAGGGGCTGCCAGGGGTGGACAGAAGCGTGTTCCAGTCCAATCCCAGGTGCCTGAAAGGTGGTGACAGAGCAGCCGTGGTGTTAGGAGCTGGGGCGGGATGGGACAGAGGTAGGGCCAGGAGTGTGACCCTGCTCTGATCTCTACAGACCAAGGGACTGTCCATTCAGGGAGGAGGGCAGGACACCTTGGAAATGGCTATAGGCAATTTACAAAGCTTCAGTTACTAAAATTGTAAAAGGACGATGTGTATCCCAATGCAAAGCTCATCGGAAAGATGGGTAGTGATTAAGACTTCCTAAAACAGACAACAGTAGGATTAGACAAAAGTTAGATTATTTATATCCCCCAGGAAGTGTCATTCCTTCCTTTTTTCTTTGCCCCAACATTCACCATGGTCTGCAACTGAGGGCCACAGCTCATGCCTTCCCACCTGGGAGCTTGTGGCCTCCTCCTTTCCTTTGTCAGGGACGCTCTCGCCTGCTCCAGTAGTCTGAGCCTCCAATAGTCCTGAACACTCATTAAGCTCCTCAGGCTATTGGAGATGAGGGCAGAGGGTCTTCAGACACATAAGAACCCCCAACTCCATTAGTATGCTGAGCAAACAATTTCTCACACATACACATATGGCTAGTTTTCAAATGTGAGCAGATGGGATTGTGACAGATTCAACACAAAGGCACATAAAAACACTACTGAATCATATGAGCCAGGTATAGCCAGGCAGAGGTCCATGAAATGTTTTGAGCTTCAAAAAGGATCCTCGTCTTCAAGAGGATCAGGCCCCTGGGCTGGAACGTAAGCTTCGTGACAGTAACTTGTAAGTTTCTTTCTTCCGTACCCAACATAGGATGGAGCACGGAGCTTCACACCAGCAGGCATGTGACATGTTTGTTGAGTGACTCATTGAGCACGCGTGGGCCTGGTTATCTTGAAGTGGTCAGTATCACCTTGATTTTCCTGAGGAGGAAATGACCTGGGAGCACAAGTGATAGAGAATAACAAAGCCCTCAGTAAGCAGCAAATGCTGGTTATGCTCTGCCCTTCTGGCAATGCTGCGCCGGCCACACGCTGTGCACCTGTGCTTATATGAAGCCCAGGAGAGCAAAATGCTAAACCAGAAAATGTGCAAGAGTTAAGTCTCCCAAAGGAAAAAATAGGAGAGGCTTATTTCTTCTGATGAAACAATTGATGAATTGGGATAAAAAGCATTTCCCCTAAGAGCCTTCAGCCCAATAGTCCTTCACAATTGCTATAACCTCAAAACATAATGAACACAGCCACTGTGAGAGACCCATTTTTCTTCCTGAGTATTCACAGTTTGAGAGGTGAAGGGAGTGTCTGGTCAGTGCTTTTGAAGAGGTTCGATCCCTGAGAGAGGAGAGGAGAGCAGTTCCCTCCCCTCCTCTCCCAGGAGGAGCTGGGGGAGCTGGGAGCATCCGTCACAGTGGGTTCTACTCTGGTCCACGATGTCTCAATATCACACCTCACCTCACTCACAGATCCACTGAGCCCTGAGCGAGTCAGACACATTGGAGCAGTTTTAATTTCATGCACTACTTCCTGAGCACCTACTAGTTTCCAGGTCATGCATGAGTGGGCTCTTATATGTGTATTACCTTGTTTAATCCTGACAATAACCCTGTGAGCCCCATTTTCCTATAAGGAGACTGAGTCAGCAGTGGTAAAGTCACATGTCCCAGGACGTGCAGTGAGTCAGTGGTCTGCTCCATTCTAGGGGCTCCGTTTGAGAGCATCCAACAGCCGACAACTGGGATATTGGTGGAAGGAGCTGGGAATTTGGTCTGCATACATCTGAAGAAGGCTCCTAGGATGTCGGGGCCGGATGGGATCTTTTATACCTGAGGATGCTGAAGCCCACAGAGGGAAAAAGATTTGTCTGCCTAGGTAGAAAATGCACTCTTAGTGACGCCAGGGTGCTCATTCAGGCACGGGGAACTACAGTGGCCAAAGGGCACCGTCGTTTTGCCTCCCCTGCTGAGCTCTCCACTGTGGTGACTGTTCCAGCACCCTGTAAAGGATTATAATATACCATTCTCACCCAAAGTTTACCCTCCCTTCTTCCCATCACCCAAGCCCAAGGTGAGACCAGCTCATCTTGGTTTTCCCAGGACTTTCCTGGTTTAAGCATTGAAAAGTCCCACATTCTGGGAATGCCCTGGGCCTGGGCAGAGTGGGATGGCTGGCCATCTAGACTCTCTCTGCCTTCCTGTATTAACCTCCCGCCTCCGCTGCCTTCCGTGATTATGTGACCCAGCTTCACCAGACACACAGTGCAGGGCTTATGGCCCCAGCCCACACCCTTGAGGTGCTGCCCTGCCCGTCAGTGCGGAGAAAGAATTCCTGTCGTCCCTGTGGATTGCTCAACCCTGGCACCTTTCTGCTTTATGTGTGAGGGAACAGCCCTCTGCCTCTGGGCTCTGAAAGGGCAGGGAGGGGCAGAGGTGCAGGAGACAGACATGATGGAGACGGGAAGAAGGGAGGGAGGCAAGTTAATGAAATTGAGACAGGGAGAAAAGGCGGCCAAGGGATGCAGGGATAAGGGAAGTGTGGAGAAAGGAGAGAAAGAGGGAGAGGCTGCAACATGGGTCATATAAATAAGGAAATGGCCGACTGCTGTGGCCAGCTGTGGTCCAGGTTTCAATGAATACCCACCAGGCAGAGATGGATTTAGAGTTACATGGGGCTGTGGAGTCTAGCTGGTTTAACGCCTTCTTTTTGCAGATTTTGAGAAAACTATAGCCTATAGGACTGGAAGGTAAGAACCTCCAGAGTACAATCATGTCAAACTATTTTTCCTACCCAACCCAGAACTTTCATGGTATCTTGTGAGTGGCAGGTTCTTAAATGTTCACTAATAAGGACGGTGACAATAGTGATATTTATCTCTGGCAATCCAGTCCCCTTCAGCAGGTCTTTCCGAGTCACCGTCAACACAAGGTTGGACGATTATCTTGGAAATTTGAGCAACATGGCCATGAAGGATGAGAAGGTAGCTCCAGTCCACTGGGAAGCAGGAGCAGGGCTGGCCCCCCACGTGGGCGGCTGCTGGATGGGGTAATTGGAGGGCACCTCCCTAAGCTCTCAACACCCCAACGCACCTCTCTTCTCCCAGACTGGGATGATGCTACCCAGCTTGCCATTCCCTCCACTGGGAATTCCCACCAGGGGAGGTTTTTTGTTTGTTTGTTTTTTGTTTTTTGCGATACGCGGGCCTCTCACTGTTGTGGCCTCTCCCGTTGCAGAGCACAGGCTCCGGACGCGCAGGCTCAGCGGCCATGGCTCACGGGCCCAGCCGCTCCGCGGCATGCGGGATCTTCCCGGACCGGGGCACGAACCCGTGTCCCCTGCACCGGCAGGCGAACTCTCAACCACTGCGCCACCAGGGAAGCCCTCCAGGGGAGGTTTTAGTGAGGAACTCTGTGGGTGGGAACAACCAAAGCCATTTTTATCCTGCACCAAAGTCTTCAAGGATTTCTGGATTAGCCTGAGAGAAGTACATGTGAGCTCCTGAGGGCAACTGCTTGCCCCCTTGGAAGATCCAGGGCACCTGCCCCTTGGGCCTTGGGCCTACTGTCTACACCACTGGCCATGCGAGGTGTGGGAAGGGGAAGGACAGTGATAGAAACTGGGAGAGGAAGGGGGACTGAAGGGGGGTGCTCTCCGGGAGGGGGGAATGAACAGAAGCAGGAGCTCGAGAGGGAAAGGGCAGGGACGGCTTACTTTAGAGAGCAGCACAGCCCACAGTGGGTTCCTCATACTCCTGGCTCCTCCATCCAAGAAGAGGACTCCCTGTTCAAAGATGTCAGCTGCCAAGATCTGACATGTCTTTTTGGTCTGGGAGAGGCCCCCATTGTGAAAGCCTTGGGGGGAAGCAGGATCTGACATCCCGTTGGGGAAGAGGGGGCTCCCTTTACTCCCACCCCTGGCAACAGGCTAATGGGCACTTAACCCAGGCCCGGCCTGGACACTGCTGCCGGGACTTTGAATCTTAAGTGAGTGACAGCTAGCAGCAGAGGTGGTTCGTGTCTCTTTTTGCAACTACGAACTTCAAAGATGACACAAATATGTTTGGGAACCTGAACACCAGAGCCCTGTTCCAGATTCACAATAGATGCTACACATACACACACACGCCCCTCTGAGAAAGCCCCTATGAACAAAACCTGTTTAACTTTGTTTAACTCTGCATCTCCCAAACCTGTTCAAACTTTCTGCTCTGCTAAACATCTTTAATATCCTGCAGAACTGGTATGACCCCGGAAGGAACCCTGGAAGGGAATGCTGGTATGGAGCTGTGCTTTCCCAATTTTTCAGTCCTGGGATCCATAGAGAAATACTATTTTTATGGCACACAGGAGGATAAGGGCTCTTGAGAGGTTGCTGGCTGCTCAGCTGATGGGGGCTGAGGAGTCAGTATCTAGGCTACTGATTGGAAAGCTCTGGAACACAGGACAGAGCCCTCTGGAATAGGAGCCTGGAGGCCTGACCTCCTGCCCTGGCTCCAACTCGAGCTAGTCTCCCCGAGGTCACACAGGTAGCTGTGGCCTGGCCTATGTCCCTGGACCCCCAGCCTGGGGCCTCCTCCTATCACACCACACAGCTTCCTGCCCGGAGAAGTGTTCTTGTTTGAGGACACCTGAGTTCTGTCATCAGATGAGGAAGGCAGGGTGGGAGAGCCCACCTTCTAATGCACCCCTCACCCTTAGGGTTAGCTCAGCACCAGGACTTGCCAGCTCTGTCCCCTGTCCCCTCCCTTTCTCTGCAACCAGTGCCTGGATCTAGCCCCAGCATGGAAGCTTCCTGTGTGAGGCAGCCCTGCCTTTGGAGATCTCCTGTCTCCGGCAGGTGATGTCTGCTCTCTCCTGCATCTGCCAGCCAGGCCAGCTGAACCTTTGGCTTCAATGCCACACACCTTCTGAGGCCCCACAATTATTACAGGGTGTCCCTGGGGCCCGACCCAGTGCCAACCTTTGCTCTGCCAGCCCTGGTTTTCGGCCCTGTCTCTGGAGTCCTCCGTCTGCCCACAGCCTGCTTCATCCAGACTCCGTTTGGATCACAATCTCTGGCCAACATCACATGCATATTTCAGAGGGTCCGCACACCCCATTGTGCTCTGAAGCCCTTGGGGGGCAGGGGTGGGGGAGGTGTGCTACTAACAAGATCAGCCACTATAACTGGGCTTTGACTGAAAGCAAATTCTATCTCACAAGCCATATTTAATGCTGAACAAGAGGTGGGTGTGCGGAGACTGTCTCTTTGGATGATGGCATTAAGTGTGCAAACCCAAGCACACATGAAGCAGCCACAAAATTATAGAGACCAGCGGGGCCTGAGTATACATGCAGGGTGCTGGCAGCCACTGGGAGGCCTCCCATCCCTCCCCTATACTGAGAGGTGGTGTCAATGTACAGCATCCCCTGCCCTGTTTCCAAGATCTTGAAGAGTAAGTCTGCGGGCTGGGATCTGGGGAGAGAGGCAGGGCTTGTCCACATGAGCACAGAAACGTCCTTCTCTTTGAGATCTCACTACATTGCCATTAGGAGGAGAGGAAGGAGCAGCCCCTGGACATTAGAACCCTTGGGTTTAAGACCCGGCTCCTCTCTCTGCCAAAACGCGTGACCCGGAAAGGGGGGCAGCCCCCTTGACTCATAGCTTCCCCTGTAAGTGAACCAGTTGGACTAACTTTACGGTCTTTCATGATTTTACAATCTATGAGTGTATGACAAATAAACCAGGAAGAACCAGGTATGGGGTCCCGGATGAGTTATTCTATTTCTCTGGGTCTTAGTTCCCTTATGTGCAAAATGAGGCGTGTGATGGTTAAGTTGAGGTGTGTCAACTTGTCTAGGCTACAGTTTCCAGATATTTGTTCAAACGCCAATCTAGATGGATCTGCAAAGTGTTTTTTAGATGAGATTAACATCAGTAGATTCTGAATAAAGCGGCTCACCCTCCATAATATGTGTGGGACTCATCCAATCAGTCGAAGACCCTAAGACAAAAGAGACTGGGGTCCCCGAGGAGGAGGGAATCCTGCCTTCAGACCTGAACTGCAACATCAGCTCTATCCTGGGTCTCCAGCCTCCTGGCCTATCTGCAGATTTTGAACTTGCCAGCTCTCACCATGACATGAGCCAATTCCTTAAAATAAATCTCCCCCTCTTGCTCTCTGTATACACACACACACACACACACACACACACACACTCTATTGGTTCTGCTTCTCTGGAGAACCTTGACAAATGCAAGGTAGTTGGATGAGTTAGCGGTCCTCAAACGTGAGTCCTGTGGGTATTAACCCAGGGTGCACGTTACACCATTGCAGGAGCTCTTAAAACCACCCATGTCCAGACCCCAACCTCAGACCAGTTGAACCAGACTCTCCAAGGATGGGGCCTGGGCATCGGTGTTTTATAAACTCCCCAGGGCCTCCCCATGGCTGAGCACCACGGTAGAGTCACTTTGAAGCTTATTAAAAATGCATATTCCCCGGCTCCACCGAGGACACAGAGCCTCTCGGGTGGGCTCGTGGCATCTTTAGATTTAACTAGCTGCTCTCTAAAATTTGAGATCTCTGGGCATGGAGCGCCTCTCAGGGCCCTCTTCACTTTAGCAATCTACCCTGAGGTCTGAGTTTTGGGGCTGGAGTACCCAGCTCCCTCTCAGGTGGAGGCCAAGGACATCGCAGCGGGAGAGACCAGCAGGGCACTGTGTTTGAGGAGGGGACAAGCTCTGCATCCTGCCCTCCTCCCCCAAGGGCATGCAGCACCCACCTCGAGGTCACAACGTTCCCCGAGGCACTCACAGTGCCCCACCCGCCTTTGTATCCCCACCCCGTTCAGGGCCTGGCACAGACAAGGGCTCACACGTTGTTGTTGCTTCACTGATTGAACAAATGAACACACGGTCTCCTCACCACCGAGCTCACCTGTCCAAGTGTTTCCGTGGGCGGCATGCCCCTCCCCGTTCCTGTCCTCCCTGCTCCAACCTGAAAAGGTCCTTCCCTTCCTTGTCCTGTCAGCTCTGAGCCATTCTCCAGGGCCCAGCTTGTCCCCACTCCCCATGACAGGTCCTCCCTGACTCTTCTCCCCCATCCCCACCCCCGCCACTGAATCTGATGGGATGACAGGGAGCTGCCACAGCACCCTCAAGGTAGCTCGCCCATCTTGCCCCCGTGTCATCCCCAGACTGTGAAAACAGGCCACCCTCCAGGGTCTACTCAGGGCCGGCACACGGCAGGCAACTGGGAGAGCTCACGGCACATGCTGAAGAAATGCCCGCTTTGTGGTCAGTGGAAGCCCAAGAAAGCAGGTCGGGCTGCTCCAACCTCTCTCACACCCCGCCCCCCATCTCCTGGGAGCCTCTATTATCAGGAGCAAGGCTTTGAGCTGTACGTGGCTTATCTTGGACCCTAGTCCTTCCAATTCCAGGCCTGTGCTCTTAACCAAAAGGCCTCGCCACTGCCCTGTGAATGGAGCAAAAAAGGGGAGTCGACTGTCCCTGAGAAAGGCAAGAAGGAGGGGTGAGATTTGAGCCAAGGTGGGAGATTAGGAAAAAAATGTGATAAAAGGCTTAGGGAGTTAGTGGTTGGGAAAGTGCTTCAGGGGAGTCAGGTCTGGCCCCTGGGGGAGAAGAAGAGGGAAGTGATACGTCAGGCTCTGGATGAGGTTCCTAGAATCACTGTTCCATTTCACAGGAGAGGCAACTGAGGCTCTCAGAGATGAGTTCACTAACCCAAGGCACGTGGCAGAGCCAGGACCCACACCCAGGTCTGTGCGACTTCAAGGCAACGTCAAGAGGCAGACAGGGACTCATTCCTTCACCCACTCAACAAGTACATGTTAAACATGTACGATGTGCCAGGCATTAGGAGGCATACAGCAGGGAACCAAAGTCCACAATGAGTTTCCAGTCTAGTGAGTGAGGGACGGAACACTTTTAGGCCCTGGCATCCTGGAAGTTAACAAAGTTGGTCCTGCCTGCTTGGTACTAGAATTATCTCCACCAGGACCTGGTACGACAAACCCCTGACTGCAGACTGGTACCTGGCCTCCAGCTGTGAAAGTCATGAAGACACTGTCATTGGATGGCACCACCTGAGGAAAGAATTGGTGCTATCTTGCTGGTCAAGGTCCAGAGGCAGCAGGAGGAAGGCTGCAGATCCCAGGGGATGCCTGGCAGGAGCCCAAGCAAAGCTGGAAAGAACCGGCCCCATCCCAGCGTGGGGCCACACCTCTTCCCATGCAGTGTTCTCCTGGAGAAGGGAAATCCCCCCCTGAAACAGCACCAAGAGGTCAGAGATTCCCCCCCCGAGTCCTACTTTGCGTCCCTACATCCCATTGCTCCCTTAAAAGTCTGCACCAGACTAGAAGTCCAGAGCAGTTACAAAAGGGGACAGGCATGTGCACATGATGGAGGGAGGGATGCAAACATGCCATCGTGGAAGCTTCTGCATGAGAAGAGAGGTCTAGAGACCAGAAACCACACCCCACTCCCCGACCCTCATCTTTCCTGATGTTTCTGTGCTGATCCTTTCCTTTTCTTCCTTCTGAGCCTACGTTCTCCCCTTTCCCAGCTTGTCTCATAGCCCAGCCTCATGCACCAAAATTTTCCCATCAGATTATACTCCGAGATTTCTGGCTCAGAAAATGCGCACATGCCATTTCGTGTTGTAACTGCTTCTCCCCAGCAGGCTCTAGATCCTTAAGGGCAGGGATCACATCATATTCCTTTAATGTCTGCAGCACAGTACCTGGTACGTGGTAATGTACATGCACAATTAATGAATGAAAATTTCACAAGAACTATGGATTTTAAGATATTTCAAATGCAATAAAACACACTTTACACAAAAGCACCGCATGTACTGTTTAGCAGATCCAGAAAGCACTGCAGCTAACCCAGGTTTTCTTGTTACGAACATAAATGATGACTTTAGATTCTCTGAAAAATTCCTGATTATCTATAATTTTGAGGAACGATGCATGGATGACTCAACAGCAACCGAAAAAGAGAAAAAACAAAAAAACACATGCAAACAACCCAACCCCCCCCCAAAATGGGCAAAAGACTTGACTAGACATTTCTCCAAAGATATTCAAATGACCAATAAGCACATGAAAAGATGATCAATTACACTAATTATTAGGGAAATGCAAATCAAAACCACAATGAAATATTACCTCATACCCATTCGGCTGGCTACTATCAAAAAACAAGAAAGTGTTGGTGAGAATGTGGAGAAATTGGAATGCTTGCACATTGCTGGTTGGAATGTAAAATGCTGCAGCTGCTATGGAAAACAGTACGGCAGTTCCTCCAAAAATTAAACACAGAATTGTCATATGATCGGCAATCCCACTTCTGGGTATATACCCAAAAGAATTAAAAACAAGGACTCAGCTATTTTTACACCCATGTTCACAATAGCATTATTCACAATAGCCAAGAGGTGGAAACAATCCAAAACCCATCAACAGGTGACTGGATAAATAAAATGTAGTATATCCATGCAAACGCCTTGAAAAGGAAAGACGTTTTGAAACATGCCTCATCATGAATGAACCTTGAAAATATTATGCTAAGTGAAATAAGTCAGTCACAGAAGGACAAATATTATTACAATTTGACTTATGTGAGCTACTTGAAATAGACAAATTCATAGAGACAGAAAGCAGAAAGGTGGCTGCCAGGGGCTGAGGGGAGGAGAATGGGAGCTATTGTTTAATGGTTACGGAGTTGCAGTTTGGGGTGATAAAAAAGTTCTGGAGATGAAGAGTGGTAACAGCTGCACACAAATGAATGTACTTGGTGCCACTGAATAATACACTTAAATGGAATTTTATGTTACATATATTTTACAATGAATGAATGAAGCATGGATGCCCCTTAGAGGCAGGCTGGGGTATGAGGAAGGCATTTGATCTTTGGAATTAGACACTTATAATTTCTAGTCCCAGCTGTGTGAGCTCACATGACCCTTTGCTTCTCTGAATTTCAAGTCCCTCATCTGTAAAGTGGGTAAGAATACCCAAAACAAGGAAAAAAGTACTCGTGTTACAAAATGCATCCAAGGGTTAAGTGAGATGATATATGAAGCCTGCGGCACAGGGTCAGGAGAAGTTACCTCTCCCCTGACCTCCCCGTCCTTCCTCGTCCCCAGCCAGTCCCTGGACAATCACCCCAGTTGGCCAGGTTTGCCTTTGGCGCCCAACTCTGGCTCACCTCTCCTAGGGATGCGCAGCCTTCCCACGTCCCACTCCTGAAGGGCGGCCGCCAGCTTCCCACACTCAGTAGCTGGATGCAGGGGGCAAGCTGGCCAAGCCTTATTAATGCCTCCTCGGGGCGCTTGCAACAAGCAAACAAGCAAAGACTGAAATGGGAAAGGTAGAATTTCACTCTCCGTGGGAAGTTTGTGGCAGAGGTATTTTTAGGATGGGAGAGGGAGGGAGGTATTTTTAGAATGGGGTACTCTTCCCATTCCTCCTGAAATCCCACTTCACTGGTAACCACCTCGCCTGGGGGGAAGGGAGGAGAGGGGGCACCTAACAGCCTCATTTGGGGGGTGAGGCAGAGCACCCCTGCAGAGGAGGAAGTCACCCTATGCTTCGCCCCGGGGCTGGGACCCCAGGTGTTTGACCCTGGCCAGTGCCCTGCTGGCCTCCTCCCTTTGGGGAATGGAGCCTTGGGTTCCCTTCCGCCTGCCCGGCCACATCCCCACTCTCCCTTCAGGATGACCTGAAAGGGAAGTTTATAAGAGGAAAAGGAATGAAAAGGATACATTTAACAGCGCACACTGGGCGGGGGAACTTCCTGACAGGAAACGCTGTGGAAACCGGGCCCAGTCTGGCCATGGCAAACTGGTTTGGCTCAGAACTGGCCAGAGTGGACAGGAGACCTCGGGCAGTCGTACATCACAATTAAACTGGACCTGTCCGAGTTCATGTTCTTTCTTGTCCCCTCTAAGCAAGCAGACACTGTAATAACCCGCACGCCGCAGCGGGAGAAAGGTACCATTTCCACCCTAATTTAGGTCGCAGAGACATAAAGGGCTACTGGTCGGGAGCGCAAATCAGCAGCAGATGTAGGCAGCTGAGCAGGGCTGCTGCCACCGGGCCACCAGCCTGAGTCACCCGGGCGGGGAGGGCGGGCGGTGATGGCAAGGGGTGTTTATCTTTATTCTTGGGCTGGGGTGTGGGGTGCAGGCAACAATGGGAACAGAGGAGTCCTTGGGGCTGGGACAGGAGCAGTGTTGCAGGCAGGAACAGACAGGCTTCCAGCAGACCGCTCTTCCGGGCCAGAGAATTCAGACAGGCCCTGAATTTGAACAGGGAGAAGGCCTCTCCTCCCCTCTCCACCCCCGGCTCTCCTCCCCTCCCCACCCAACAAGACCTTGCAATTCCCTTTTTGCAGGGCTAAGTCTGGCTGTGGCTGGCCAGCTGGTCCCGCCCCGGCTTTCCCACCCACTTTCTTTAAGAGCCAGGCCCTCCTGCTGCTGGCGTAGGTGGTTCATCCCCTGCCTGGACTCCCTGTCTGCTTGGCACCCTGTCCCTGGATGGTGTTCCATCCCCTCTCCTAGGTTTTCCCTTTTCTCTCTTCACTTGAATTCATTTCCTGTAGTTCCCAATGGAAACATGAGCTCCTGGGATGAAGGCCCTGTCCCTGCCTCCTAGGGCCCCAGCTCAGCCTGCAGTGAGTAGCCTGGTGACACTGCCCCCTGGAATGCGAGCTCTCAGGAACCGGGACCTCCACTATCTTGGTGGCCCTCTAGCCCTCCAACATGGGCCTGGCTCAGGGGTGAGTGTCTGTCATTTGAAAGGATGAGTACCGCTGGGCATCCAGAGACTGCCCCCCCGCCACCCGCCCACCACCAGGACAGCACAGGGGCTTAGAACATCCCAGCACCCTGTGTGGATAAGCACCCACTGAGGTGACATCCTTGTATAAAGCGGAGGGTTTGCATGATATCCTGAACTCAAGTAAAGATAGAACTTGGTCTGGGACAGAGTGACCCGGTTTTCCCAGCCCCCCAAACCTCCCAGTGATAGAACGGAGAGAAGGTTGAGAGCCTGCCCTCAAAGATGCTCTCTATGGCCCAACATAGAAAAAAGAATCAAAGCATCTCTTAGCAGGAGGATCTCAGAGCGCTGCAGCCTGGGAAGTAGAGCCAGGAAGCGGCTCAGTCAAGGACACCTGCTCATCAAAGCAATTGAGACCTTGGTCTCCTGCTGTCCAAAGTCTTTCCCATTCAGTGATGTTTCTGTGATGACTCACATAGTTATTAACATACTGACACCATTTTTTTTTTAATTCTCAAATTTTCCTTGACCCTTTGACCCCTCTAGTTAATTAAACTCACATCTTTGCCCACATCAAAATAGGTCATCTCTCAGAGTGCACAGAGAAGAGGGAGAAGAGAAAAAAGGTGTTTTACAATGTTCCCAGCATACAGGCCTCTGTGCTTTTTCTCAAGCATTGTTTCTCCCACCCACAGTGCTACAGTTAAACAGCCCATTCAACAGAGTTTTGATTTCTACCTTTTCATTCTCTCCCCGCTCAAATGCCCACCTGGTTCTATGGGTGACAAGGGACATAAAAGGGACCCTTTTATGGTCGTAGCTGCAGTTCCTTGCATTCTTGTCTGGGGTGGGGTGGCAGTGTGGAAGGGCTTCTAGCCCAGTGCCTGGACAAGAAGACAGGAGCAAGATCGAAGTGGCCACAGCCAGCCCAGGAGAGGAGGTACGTACTGGAACCTCCAGGGACTTGTTTGGGGCCCAGGGTTCCAGGAAGCCCAATAGTGGCCCTTCTTCGCCTCCTGCGGGCTTGGCTGGGGTGGGTGAAGATCATGCAGTTCTGAGTTGATTTATTCTACCTCCCACCTCCCCACTCCCAGGATGGGATCTGAGGGCTTCACCTGTAGCTTCTGGGAGAGCAAGAATCACAGGCGGGCTTCCCCTTCTTCTCGGGGAGAGAGGCAGAGAAATCTCTCGGGCTTTTTCCCAGTGTCGGTTTTCTCCTCCCTGCATCTGAATGGGAGAGTGTTCAGGTTAAACAGAGGTGCCTGGAGTGACCCCACCTGCTTGGCTAATCCCCCAGCTCCTAAGCACGGGACCCCAGCCGTCCTCTGCAGACTAAACACATAACCCATCTACGTGTACCTAAGACGGTGCCTGACTCTAGCACTTGGTGCTAGGGGGATGTTTGCTCCCTCTCCCCTCCCTCCCCTCCTCCATCCTCCCCAGGGCAGGTTCAGGCAGATCCAGCAGATGCCCACTGAGCCCCTTCTATGCAACAGGGAGGCCCTGGGCTGGGCGCTGCGGGAATGGCAGGCAATCGTGTCGTGCTGCAGGAGGGCGGTGGGGGTCAGGACTCCACGGAATGAGCCGCTTCTGTGTCACAGGTACTTTGTGAGGTACTTTACTCCCATGACCCGATTTAACTTAATTTTCACAATTCTGCGATGTAACTATTAGTGTCCTATTTTCTTACGAGGAGACAGACTGAGGCTCCAAGAGTGAATGAAAGAACTGACAATCTAGTAGCTGCAATGGGTTCTTTAAAAAACAAAAGCAAAAACGAAAACAAAAACACGGTACAGTTCGATGTGGTAAAGACCCGGGAAAGAAAAGCAGACAGTGCTTGGACGCCCAGAGGAAGGCAGGTGCAGGTGGGGATTTACCGTGGGGGACGGGCCACTAGCAGTTTTTCTCTATCCAGGACACTAACGCCAAATGCTCCCTGCTTTACGAGCACCTCCGGCCGCTGAGAGCATTGTCGATGCTCAGAAAATACTGGTTGCCCGAGTGGCTGATTTCCCAAGCAGAGGAGACACAAGAACCCCAGGGGCAGGTGAGGGCTCTGGGCTTGGCAGGAGCCTAGTTCAAATTACTGATGGACTTGGGTCCTCACTGATCCACCGAGCCCTTGGGATGGGACTCCTACAATGTGATGGTTCCACGGGGAATGCCCTGAACTTGCAGGTCAGAGCCAGGAGTCCCATAATGCGCTGCTCCACTGAGAACCCACAGGAGCCCAGGGACACGCAGTGCCTACACCTCCTTTCCCCAGCTCCCAGCCCTGACCACGCTCACTTTTTCCGTTAATCTAATTAAATCAAGGAGGAAGCTTCAACTAAGTACTAACCTGGCTTAGTACCTCTCCTTAGCATCCTGTGTGTGTGTGTGTGTGTGTGTGTGTGTGTGTGTGTGTCTGAGAGCCTCTAATCAAGACAGTCCCTTCTAGCAAAGGCAATGGGAACAGAAAGGAAAGAAATTTGTAATATATTACATAGGGGGAAAAAAGTGAAAAACATTTCCTCCTCTTTTGTTTTTTTCTTATTATAAAGGCTCATTCCTAAAAATATTAGAAAATACAGAAGAAGCAAAGGAAGAAAATAAAGGTCACTGTCCGTCTGGCTATTCGGGGTCTCCCTCATTCACACCTTCTGATATCTGTATTTTTATGCATACTGGTGTTTTTTAAATGGGAATATACACTATAAACTGCCTTGTAATCTGCTGTTTTTCACTTAACAATATTCATACAGTTTTTTCCACACCGTCCCCATTGTCTTTGCTAGAAAGGAGTTTAGCTGGTCTCTTGGTTACAGGCTGTCATATACACCTTGGGTGTTAAAGCCAGGTTAGTACTTAGTTGAAGTCTCCCCTTTGATTTAATCTAATTGGAAAACTGTTGGAGAGAAAAAAGAGAGAGTGGGGAGGAAAAAAAGAGAGTCTATGGATGCACACTGGCAGCTATCTCGAAAAATTTTGTTCCAGAACAAATGTTTGAAGAATTCTCCCTCCATCCTCCGGGATTCTAGCACCCATCTCCTCTGAGTGGGGAGGAACTCCTGCACAGTGAGTAGGTGGATGCAGTCCTTGTCTCCCTAGGACTCCCTGAGATCTGTGTCCTGCTCACCAGGGACCCACTGCTGAAGTCTGTGTTCCCAAACCTTATAATTAAAGGAGAAACTGATAATTATCCAGTCAATTGAGACAAAGTAGATGGTCACACTTCAGGCCCACCTGGAGGTAAATGTTTTGGACCTGAACTATTTAGTGTGGCTGAATTAACCGGGTAACCGTCAGGCCCGCCCACCTGCAGAGCGTTAGCCTCCCCCAGCTGAGCACGGTACAAACAAAGCAAAAAGTCAAAGTCACAAAAGTTCCAAAAGTGCTTTGCAGCATCCCAGAGCCCTCTTGGGCATGTGCCCACGAGCATTTCAGTGCAGAAAATCTGTTCCCAGTTCCCTTCTCTCCATGGGGGTGGCAATTAGCAGAATGAGATGGGTGGTACTTGAAAACATCCTATTGGTGACTCTGATATGGCGTGCCCCTAATCCACTTCAAACCTCCTTCCTCTTATTGAGGGTCCCTGCAATAAACACACAAAACTGGGGAATGAGGAAGGGTGTGTGGGGCACACCCACAGACCCAGCAAACCCGAGCCTAGTAGAGGGCCTGGCATGGAGTATCTGCTTAAGATGAGTTGTTGAATGAAGGAACGAACGAGCAGAGAAAGTACGGTCAGGGCATATGTACAGGATACCAAAGAGTTCAGCTGCTTTCAGCAACAGAGGCATGTGTGAACGTGGTGGGAGATGAGCTGCTGAAGTTACAAGAGCTAACTGTGGCAGCAATGACCGCGTTTACTGAGCACCTATAAGCGTCCAGGCACTAGGTCACACCGTGTCCTCCATCCTCACCGACGGTCCCAGCAGGCAGGACCAGCACTCGGGCCCTGCCTGATGCCCCGCTGCCTCCCCGCGTGCTGAGGTAAGAGCTTGGGTAGGACCCATCATCAGGCTCTTTCCATCCCCTACCTTCGCCAGCTCACATGGCAGATCCAGCCTGAACTTCAGCTGCATCCACCCAGGATGAGAGCAGGCCAGGGCCCATGTGGGAGGGCCTGGGAGCAAGGCAGCCAAGCGTCTGTCATCTGAAGGAGGAAGCTGCCCACCAAATGTGACTCTCCCTAAGGCAGACGGAGCTGAAGGCCACAAGCTGGACCCTCACATGGTTCCCTCAGGCTTGGAGGTGATGGGAGATTTGCGTGCAGCTGGCTTTCGTTGCTAAGATGCCCTCTAGTGCATCTCCCAAGATTCCAATATCCCTTCTCACCTGTTCATTCATTCACTTAACAAATAGCTATTGAGTACCTACAATGTACCAGGTTCTGCACTAGGAAAGGAGGCCTAAAGGGAGAGTGCATTCTAAAGGGCCTGTGTCTCTGACATCTCTGAGCTGGGAACACAGGCCCCTGGGGGCCTATGCCACAGGTGCCAGCACAAAGGTGGGAAAGTGGGTCTTCCCGCCTCTGCAGAGAACATAGTGCGGGCCCCTAGTGGTGTTCCCTCAGGGTGGGCAGGGCCCCCTCGACCTTGGGTCTGTACCCTGGCCCACACTCCACAGGCGGCAGCAGGCCGGCCATGCAGGATCAGTGCGGCACGAGGACAGCAAGTTGGCAGGTGCAGAGAGGAGGAGTCATGAGACACCCTGGGGCACACGGAGGGTTGCGGTGAGTGCAGCCCCAGACCCGCTGAAAGCTCAGCTATAGGAAACCCAGAGTGGCAGAAGGAGCCAGAGAAATACTATTGTTTATCACTTCTACTGCGACCCTAGTTCATACCCAGGGAGTACGGCATGGGAGACGCGGGCTGTACTTATGCTATGGTTATTAGGAATTATAGAGGGTTTTTTTGCGAATTGAGTTTAAAGTCACATAACAGAAAACCAACCATTTTAAAGTAAACAATTCCGTGGCATGTGTACGTTCACGGCATTGTGCAGCCACCAGCTCTCTCTAGTTCTCAAACACATTCCTCCTCCCAAAAGGAGACCTCATAGCCATTTAGCAGTTATTCCCACCTGCCCCTCCCCCAGATCCCGGCAACAACCAATCCGCCTTCGGTCTCTATGTATTTACTCATTCTGGATATTTCATATCACTGGGATCATATAATATGTGACCTGCTGCGTCTGGCTTCTTTCACTTGGCATAACGTTCCCCTGGTTCGTCTGACTTGCAGCATGCCCCAGCGCTTCGTTCCTTTTGATGGCTGAATAATACTCTGTTGTATGGCTCTGCCACAGTTTGTTTATTCAGTTATCTGTGGATGGACTTTTGCATTGTCTCAGCCTTTTGGCGATTGTGAATAGTGCTATATGAACATGTGTGTTCGTTCAACGAGAATTTGAGTCTGTTTTCATTCTTTTGGGTCTTTTCCCAGGAGTGGAATTGCTAGGGGAATGAGAGTTTTTAGAGCTGGGATGAACTTAAAGGTCAGTTATTCCAATTTTACAGATCAGGAAACTGATATCTGAGGAGATTATCTGCCCTGCTGGGGGTCACATATGTGTCAGGATGCGGGGCATGGCCAGAAGCCAAGTCAAAGGCTCTTCTAAGTTCACCACACCTAAGTCAAGACTCATTGCCTGTTGTGTGGGTTCCGTGTTGTGGAGGTTCCGTGGTGTCCAGCACAGAGCCTCTCGCACGTGATAGGCACCAAGTATTTGTGGAGTGAACGAATGAAAACAAACATCTACACCCAGTTTTTTAAAGCATTACCCACCATGAAAAGGGAAGTGCCCATTATCCCATCTTGGAGGTTCAAAGCATCTTGGGGAACGATTCTACAAGGGTCAGAATAAATGTGCCCATGGAGGAGATAAACTCCACCGGAGTGGGACTGGGGGGTTGCCTGTCACTCCACTTCCTAACCTTTTCCTCCCTGACTGGTTCAACTTCTCCTCAGTACCTCCCAGAGTAGGGTGGGTGAAGCTGGCTGGGCCTTACTGAACCACAGTGGCCCAAGGAGAAGGCAGACAGCCCACCCCTTGGCAAGAAACTCTCAGGGCCCATACACATGATGGCATGCCCTCACTCTGGGAGAAGGCGATGGGCTCGAGCCTGTGTGATAGGCCAGCTGTACCATTGGGTTCTCATTGTACCAAATGGTTCTATTTTGTGGGCCATGATGCAGCCCCCAGGACTTCTGCTTGGGGTCTGTGGTTCTACTTCCAAGGAGACCGAACAAAGGCACCTCTGCTGGCAAGAAAGCCTGGTCTGCGGGCCAGTGGACGAATGCCCAGGGGTTATGGGGTCACGGGCAAGCTTCTTCCTCACCTTTCCACCTCCTCCACCATCTGCAGGACCATGGAAACTTCTGTCAGCCACACAACGAGGCTATCCTAATGACACAGCTGTTCCTCCAGAAACAGGGAGCTGTCACCACACAGGTGCAAAGCCCACTGATATTCTAATAGTTTCTCTGGAACCCACATGGTTTTGAGGCGTCTCAACGTCTCCACTGGCTGCGAGGTGATAGCCTCGGATCAGATCAGCCCTGCATGGAGTACAAGGGCTTCTGCGCCAGTGTGCTGTCAACCTGAACACTTCAGGCACCTCGGGGGACAGTGTCCTGAGTCCTGTGCCCGACAGCTCTAGTCCTGAACAGGCACAGATGTGTGACTCTCAGGTACCTGAGTGTCCATTAAAGTTATTGGTGCTGCCGGTAAATGACAGTGCAGCCGGGGATTTACCTTGTCCTTCCATGGAGGACACTTCTTTATAGTCCTCTGTAGACCCCAGTGACAGTCCATACACTTCAGGTATTGACGTGCATCAGTAAGTGAAGGGAGCCACAAACAGGACTTAACTTAATGCACAGGAGAGGAAGGAGCAAGGGCTTGAAATTCACGATTCCTAGGTATCGTTCCGCCCCCCATTCTATCCCTACCTGGCCTTGGCAAGTCATTTTACCTCTGCAGCACTCAGTTTCTGCATCTGTAAAGGAAGGAAAGGCCTCTGTACCATCCCTTCAAGCTCTGAAGTAATCTCTGTACACACGCACACGTGTACGTCACATTGGAGATGTGACACCAGGCTGTGGCTGACACGGCATCGTGGGACGTGGCTTGAGCTGTTCCGACGCACAAGCTGCTGTGGGCTCTGCCAGTCGCTATCTTGGCTACACACAGCTAGGTGTGTGGGAGCCATCAGAATCCACAGAGCCCGCGTTCCTCCCGCCATCCTCCTTTGCTTCAGCCACTCCAGGGAGCGTGGGCAAGCCCAAGGGCTCCTTCCTGCCTCTTCCCCCATTTGGAATTTGTGCATCCTTCTATGCACTCATCCTCTGTTTAGCCTCTCATCAAGCGTTATTGCAGTCTTCCTGGGAGCCAGACCCCGGGCGGATGTACAGCTGTCCCTGGAGGAGCCACAGCTGAGAAGGCCAGGCAGCCTCATGCGCAAATAAACACGCTCTCTCTCGGATAATATTTGAGGATAAAGATGTGTACCGGGAACAGTGGGACAGCAGAAACGAGGCGTCAAGCCTGCTGGCTGGGGCTGAAAGGAGGACTGAAACCACCTTGGAGGGAGTGGCCCTTGAACTAGCCCCTGGGGGGGACAGAGAGGACCAAAGCCCAGCGGCCCCGAGCAACTGGCTAGAGACCTGAACTGCAGGTAAGAAACTACAGGCCCCCTGCACCCGCACCTCCCAACCCAGTTCCAGGCAGCCTCCCATCTCCCTGGTGCACTGCGACCCTCCCCTTCCAGTCTCTACAGATCCACAGCCTGACCCCCACAGTCAGCATTTCATCACCTCTGATGCTGGTGGTTTGTCCTCTGAGACAAAACCCTACAAGACCCTGGGCCTCATCTCGTATTCCTGATTTCTCCAGTGCCTTCCAGAATCAGGGGTGGGCATGGGGCACGTTCCCCCAAATGATTCAGGGTTCATCTATTCATCACGGTGACACAGCTGCCAGGCAAACGGTGCCCCAGGCGGCTGTCCTTCCTACAGCAGGTGGTCCTTCCATACACGAGCACACAGTGTCAACAGGGGCAGCCGAATTCCAGTTTCCCCCAAGAACTAGCCCTCTCCAGAGATATCACAGGGTGTCTCATTTTACTTAGGGTAAATCCCTTGAAATGCATGAACCACAAAGACTAAAATTAACGTCCTTCTTGACGCAAATGTTCAAGATGGGGAGTAGAAACCTCTCTTGCGATGAAAATGAGACCTCAGGGGGCCAGCTCTCAACTCCAAGCCAACTAAACAGCCACACTTCTGGTGATGCCTGGCATGGCCCACCATCCTGCGACTGGTCCCACAAAGACACACAGCACAGGGGCATCCGTCTGCACTTCTAATGCAGGTTTTCTGACTGTCAGCACCTCTGGAACTGTCCACGTCATGACCAAAGAGTCTGACGTAGCCTCTGAAAGGGAGGCAGTTCTGTGGCAGTTTTAAAGGCTGTGTGTGATTTGGCTCATTCTAAGGGATTTCTTTCCAACACCACCATCAGGGTCCTTCTCCCTCTCAGTCCCTCTCCTCAGATCTCAGCGTACAGCCTGCAAATCGACAAGTGCCCACGATCAGGTTCAGCTCAGCAAAACGTTTTAACTCCTACTATGTGCAGAAGACTCTGCCTGAGCTTTCCAACACGGAAGCCTCCAGCCCAAGTGGCTACCGAGCACGTGAAATTCGGCTAGTCAGATGACGATGAACTGTGGGGGTAAGGTATACACCGGGTTTCGAAGACTTAGTACAAAACAAAGCTAGAGAATAAATTACAAATAATTTTTATACGAATTTACATGTTGAAGTGATAATATTTTGGATACATTGGGTTAAATAAAATATGTCACCGAGATTAATGTCGCCTATTTCTTCTTCTATTTTTCATGTGACGACTAGGAAAATTTTAAAGTGAATATGTGGCTTGTATGATATTTCTGTAGGACAGTGGTGGTCTGTATACTGAGAAGAGAAGCACCACGACGGTTTGGGGCTCTGAGGCGTTCTGAGTGAGTTGAAATGAAAACAGTCTCCGCAAGGCATTTGTTTTCTACATAATTATTTGCTATCCGCTTGTACCACCTGCTTGGAGAAGATTCCAACACACTGAGCCTTTTAGCGGGGCAACAGTATGAGATGTTTGGGGCAAGAGGTGGGATCTGACCCATCGTTATTCTCTGCAGGTGAGACTACAGGTAAAACTCTTTCACAGTGTCCTCCAGGTGTGATCAAATTGTTAGGCAGCTTGGAATTTTCTCAACCCACCTGCGTTGCTAGCAATCCTGTTTATGATCTGTAGGGACCCAAGATGGAAGGAGCTGTCACTCAGGCCCTCAGCGGAGGACCAGCGATCTCAAAGAAATGCTGGAATCTGGCTAAGAAAGGAGGAGACGTGTGCAAACAGTCTCAGCTCTTCACCTTCCTTCTGGGATGTTTGCTTGTGGAGAGGTATTAGTTAGGGGAGTTCCATGACCAGATATGTGGAAAGAAAGAAGCAGTATAGACAGGCAGCAACGTGTCCCTTCCATGGGCTGGGCGTGGGTTTTATGTAATCTCACTATCCTCACCACAGCCCTGCTGGGTGGGTATAGGCCCATTTTATAGATGAGAAAACTGACACTCAGAAGGTTGCCTCACCCAGGTACTAATGCAGGTTGCTTCTGACTGCCCCCCACAGAAATGATTTGATGCATAAAACTGCTGGGGGATTAGGCCTGGCCTAGAAATCAGGCCACATGTCCTGGATTCAAATTTCAGGAGTTGGGGGATCTTAGATAAGTGGCTTTCTCTCCCTGAACCTCAATTTTCTTGGAAAAAAAAAAAAAAGTAGGTACCAGTGGACAAAACCAGTGTTTCTTTAACTTTTTTCAACTATAACCCATGATAACATTTTTTTTCCATGTCCAGGATCTAAATCTATGTGTGTGTAAAACTGAAAGAAAAGTTTGATTGAACAATATTTACTTTATTCTGTAACAGCTTATGGAAAAACCTGAAAGAACTTTTTGGCCAGCCCAATACATAGGATGCATGTTAACATTTTCTAATCTATTCATATATATATATATATATATATATATATATATATATATATATATATATATATATATTTAAGCTGGTGGATTGCGACCCACTAGACTGATCATATGGCCCATGATAAGCTTCCACCTACAGTTTGAAAAACAGTGCTCCAAACGATTGATTTCCAAGCTTCTCTCCAAAACTAACATCCTGAGGGTCTGTTCCTGAGGTCAAAGGAAAAGTCTGTAAGCACCTCGGTCTCCGATCAGCTCTCCCCCTACCCCTCCTCACACAGATGAGGCCCAGAGAACTTAACGTGTTTCTCATTGGAATCAGAGAGGAGACGAGAGGAGCCTGTAAGAACACTGCCTCTGGACCCATCAAGAGGTCCCCATCCAGGCAGGCTGTTTGCTGGGACACGGAAAACTCTCTGTTATAACAGAATGCTTCTCTGTAATAGAATTTGTTATATGGGGCTTTACCATTCAATCTAGCAGCAAAATACATTTCAGAGCCCTGGAAAAGATGGACTTGAAGTCCCCCTGATTGTAAACAGTGCCAGCGTAAGGAAACCCCGTTGCCCCTTTTGATTACAAGGTTATAAAGAGCCTTATCTTGGCAATCCCTATCAGGAACTTATTTTCCCTCCTAGCTCGTCTCTGAAGAAATGACGGCCTCGTCCTAGGGTGAGGGGCCGGCTGTGCTCTAATCCTATGCAGTGAATGGGGGGAATCATGACATTCAGACACAGCAGAGATGTCTGCCAGGGTTGTTACAAAGAAAGCCTCACCCCTCCCCGACTTCCTGCTGGTGCCTGTGCAAGGTCTCTACACCAGAGTGTTCCTGAAGCTTCTGTGGGCACGAGGCCTCCTCTGCATCCAGGTTCCTTGTCTATGACCCCTGGGTGGATGTCCCCGTGTGCTCAAGTGTGGCACTGAGAAGGCAAGCAGGGGCCATGTGGCCCCGGCCCCAGAGCAGCTAAGGAGGTGAATGGTGCTGGGGGCAGGCCCAGCTTCCAGAAGGCAAAAGGAGGCCCTGGCAGCCGGGGGCAGAGGTCAGGGGCAAACAGGCATGAGGTGCTGCCGCAACGGGCCACTCCTCCCCACGCTGGGCCTTTTAGTGATGCTCCATGTTGCCTTGAGTGGGCATATGCCTGTGTTTCACTTCACAGTTTCTTTTATTTCACTTGTAATGTCAGGAGCTGTTCTATCTTCAGCGTTGGCTTAACTCCTAGGAGTGGTGGCAGGTGGCTCCTGGGGTCCCAGCCAGCCTTCCCTCAGTGTTCCTGCACCCCTCCGGGCTGACTCCGCTGGGGCCGACTCCTCCGGGGCCAGCACATCTGCACCCCCCGGAGGTAGTCAACTAACACCTGGAGACCACAGTGGGCCGTGAGCCACGCACAGGGGAGTTGCTCAGGCCCCATCAACACTACGCCCAGGCCCAGGCCTCACGGCTCGTGCTTACACAGTTTCAGAGCCAGCGTGGGCAAGACGGGCTTCCAGAACTCTCGGCCAGAGCTGAGCCCTCCCACACACTTCTCAGGCTCCTCAGGCCCTGCATCAGAACCTGGAAAGTCTGCAGTATTCAGCACCTGGAAGGACATGGGCAGAAGTTGAGGCTGCTTGTGTGGGTTCAGGAAGGGCCTCTGTCACCCTAACCCCTTTCCTACTGTCCCCCCAAGCCTCCTCGGCTGGCTGATGCCCATAATTCCACAACCAAATTCCTCTGGGGCAAGATAAACCTGGACTTTAGCCCATGTGAAAATGCCCATATCTGGGAGTGGCGTCTTTAAAATCTTACCAGCCACTTACATCTTAGAATGAATGAGTTCATTCAAATCAACTCAGCTGAACTAAAGGGCTTACCTGTGTCTGGGCCTTTGCTGGGCCTTATGGTGGAAGAAAAGGCCAGAAGACATAGTCCTGTTGTCAAGGGGCTGCGGTCTAGTTCAGGGCTCCTGACAGCAGGCTTTGAGGGAGAGCTGGGAGTGTGCTGCGGAAAGCAGACAGAGGAGCGGGGAGGGAAGGGACCCATTTTCCCACCAAGTATGTTTAGCCTTGTGGTGCCTGCCCGAGGGGGCTCACTACCTCCCCCTCCCCCAACAGAATTCTCCCCACCAAAGAAGTTCGTCACAGGCAAATGTTAGACACAGATTTGTACGTCCTGAACAAACATGAACTGACAAGGAGTAGAAGATGTAAAAACGCAGCCCCTAGACCAGGATTAGGATTCCTGCTCTGAGATCTAATAGCTGTGACTCTAAGTGACTTAACCTCTCTGCGCCTCAGTTTTCTCATCTGTCAAGTGGAGAGAATAATAATAATACCTACCTCCTAGGGTTATTGTGAGGATCAAAAGAGTTCATAAAGTGCCCGATAAACATTAGCTATTAATAGTACACAAGAGTAAATCTCTTCAGCGGAAACTGAATGTTGACGGATTAGAACTGGACTTTAGGCTCATCGTAAGGAGTGGGGGTCACGGCAGACCCTGGGACCCGTTATGAATGTCTGGGATCTTCAGAGACGCCTTCCTGCCCTGGCCAGTGGTCCTGCTTTGTCCAGTGGCAGGTGCAGTGACTCTGGCCCTGTTGGGAGGTATCTGAAGGGCTCCGGCTCCTTCGCCAGGTACTTCTCCGGATCCCCACTGCCGCCCTGACCATGCCTGGCTCATCTCAGCCAGCCATCATCCGAGGCCAGGGAACCCCTGGTTATCCCAGGGGCAGCGTGGGCAGCAGGGTCCCCTCTTTGCTCTCCCTGCGCTAGTCTACTCTGAACACTGCTGGCTGACTCGTTTAGGAGAACAACCTGGATCATGTCTTTCTCTTGCTCAATCATCTTCGATGGGTGATTAGTACTTAGTGCTAAGTACTTGGTACTTAGTACTTCGCCCTTGGTAAGGCAGACAATTCCTTAACCTGGCATTCACGTTGCCTCCACCTTCCTCGTGGGCTTTCCTTTTTCTCGCTGCTGTTCGTACATAATGATCACATGAGCACTTGTTGAGCTCTTAGTTTGTGCCTTAAACTGCTCCAAGGACTCCGTGTGTATGATCTCAGTTACTCATCACAAGAACCTCCCGAGGTAGATACTATTCTTAGCCTCATTTTATAATGGGACATTGAGGCACGCAGAGGTTAGGAAGTGGATGCCAATCACACAACTCTTGGCAGCAGAAGCCATTCCGGGAACCCTGAGGCACTAATATTGTAATCACGAGGCAGCCATCCAACCCAGCGGCCGTGTGCTTGTTTCTCCATGCTGGGTCCACACCTCCAGCCACAGATCCCCCGCTGAAATTACAGGAGTACCACCTCCACTTCCTACACTCTGCATCCCCTCTGCAAGCCTACTCAACCCCGTCCTCCACACTCTGAACACTGGAGGCTACTAGACCTCTCTCGGGTCAGCCTATCAGGGGAGCTGCATGCCTTACAAGGAGCGGCTGCGCTGTGCCCACACCTGTTTATGCCAGTTGTGTTTGTCACTGTTATTTCACAACTTAATTAAATATAACGTAAATTGACGAAATAGAAATTCAAAAAGAAAGTAAACTGGGGATTTCCCTCGTGGCTCAGTGGTTCAGAATCCGCCTGCCAATGCAGGGGACGTGGGTTCGATTCCCGGTCCAAGAAGATCCCACGTGCCGTGGAGCAACTAAGCCCGTGCGCCACAACTACTGAGCCCACGTGCCACAACTACTGAGCCTGCACTCTAGAGCCCGCGAGCCACAACTACTGAGCCCACGTGCTGCAACCAGTGAAGCCCGTGAGCCTAGCGCCCGTGCTCCGCAACAAGAGAAGCCACCGCAATGAGAGTCCCGCGTACCACAATGAAGAGTAGCCCCCGCTCGCCGCAGCTCAAGAAAGCCCGCACGCAGCAACGAAGACACGACGCAGCAAAAAAAAAGAAAAGAAAGTAAACAAATTTACATGCAGATGAAAGTGACAGACTCAAAGGTGAGTCATTAAAAAAATGCTGTTTAATTAGGTAGGTGTGACTGAGATAATAAAATATTGGAAAGCAAATCAGAAACCTAGAATAATTTTGTACTCAAATATGCTTTGCATGTGTCTTTAAGTTCTTCACTTTGATAAATCCATTCTAGAAACTGTAGAAGATGACCTATTTATGAGGATGTAAAGTTTATGCAAGAAGAACAGTGGGGAACGCCAACCACTAAACCTATATACAAATAAGAGGCCTTGACCAACCTCAAGAGATTAGTGAAGAAATGTCCACGTATATTCTAAGTCAAAATATTTAAGGTGTTCATATACCTCTGGTTTCCAAGGCCTGCTTTAACTGGCTTTTTGCGTTGTCTCATTAACTGTGGGTTCTAGGCAAAAGCTGATTAAGTCAAATTTTTGCCCTCTGGGGGAAGCCCGTGATATATAACTGATCTTCACTGAACACTGTTGTTGAAGGTGTGAGGGGGTCTTGCATTTTAATATGGGGATCTTGTATTGGTCAGGGACCAGTGAGGACCAGGTAACTCAACAGAGAATTTAGTGCCGGGGGCGCGTGTGAGATGAGAGAAGTCATGAGTAACAAGAGCAGGAAGCTGGTAGAATACCCGGAGAGGAGATAGTATTAACAGAGCACTGACTCAGAGCTTTCCTGCAGGTGCCAGAACCACAGTGAGGATACCTGGGGGAAGCTGGAGCTACAGACAGGACACAGGCATGGTAGAGATGCCACCAGATTTAAAGAAGGGTGGGGGAGAAAGGGAGACGCCTGGTTTTTCCCTTCCTCCTGCCCTCCTGCTCTGAGTTAGTGTCTCCCATTGGCCAAACCTAGCTAGAAACCCACTGGCAAGGGAGCCCAGGCAATGCAGATTTCAGGTCAGCCCTCAGCATGCAGAGCAGAGCAGGGAAGAAATGCATCTGAGGATATACAGGCCTAGGACTGGCCCAGATCTCCTGAAATCCAAAAAGGCCCCACTCGATGACTCAGAGTGGAATTTAAGATACTTTTAAGGCTGATCATAGAAAAGTGCATATTTGAGGCTGGAACAGGGAGAGGGTTGTCCTCCTGCTGTCCCACAATTGTGCTACATAAGTGACTGCTTATTCCGAGGCTGGCCTGAAGGGCAGCTCTGGGGAATAATCAGGGACAGGGATTCCTTCAGATGCAGACACAGGAGTGCACAGAAGAGGAGGTAACGAAGTGCCCTGGGAAGGCTGAAGTGTTCAGTAAGAGGCAATGCCGGGCTGCACCCCAGCCTTTTCATTTTTAGGACCTTTAAAGCATTTGTATAGGATTTTAAAGTTTAATAGGCTTCTTGTTGATTCTAACCAAATCTAAAAGACGGCTAATTTAAATGGCCATTGCACTCTGTTTTGGCCATTGTCCAACTGCTGTCTTGAAGTCAGATGCTCTGGACCCCATGCTATCGTCTGGCCGGGCCCCTATCTTTTTTTTCCCTCTTGTTTTCAGTTTATGTGCAGCCATTGTGGTGACTATAAAGATTAGGCAGCTGATGTTGAGGGTTGTGGTGGGTCCTCTTGCAGCATTTGACTCGCATTTAAGAGACCTGGCTGCTGGTAGCCACCAGCTATGTGGCTTGGGGGCAGGTCCCTTCATCTCCCTGGGTCTCAGGGTCCTTGTCTGTAAAATAAGGGAGTTGAACTGACGTTATACATTTCAGGGTCATCCCCCTGACATCACTTTCCATCATGAGGGCTTTTAAAGGGAGGTGAAGAAGGAAAGGGATTTTAGGAAGAAGGTAGTCTGAGTCTAGGCAGACCTTGGAAGAAGTTAAAAAAAAAAAAATTCCTGAGACGAGATTCCCCTCCTCCCCGCTTATCATATGCTTTTATTCCCCTAAAAGTAGAATTCTAAGGCATTGAGAGTTCTGGTTACTTGGCGTGCACTCAATCAAGGTTCTACTGCGTTTGCAATTGCAGTGAGTTACACAGTGGTTAGCATATGCAGTTACTTCCTAAGCGGCTTCTGTTCCGTGACCTCAGATCTGTTTCATTAAAATCGAACACTTTGAAACGAAAAAGGGAGCATGGAGCAGGATGGTTCCACCTGGATACAGCTCTGGGGAAACAGCAGTCAGGGTGATAAAAAAGCATCACCCAGCCATGCCCAGACATTAGCTGCCCTGCCTGAGAGGCAGTAATCGTATTTTCAACCACACTTCACAGCGCTTTCCAACCTGGTGAGGCTTTTCTAGGTTATTCTTCTCACTCTGGGGCAGGTAACTTTGGTGCAAAAATCTCTCCCAACTTCCTCTTAGTAGAGACTGTAACTGAACTCCGGCGCTAAGCGATGTAACAGATTATCTCAATACTCCCTAAATGCTGTGCGTCAGAACTCAGGCATTCTTGGGTCTGGACAAAAATAAGGAGTCCTTGAATTCCCATGGCCACTCTGAGGCAGTTTCGTGGCAAGTAGTCTTGTTGCCATGTCCTCTAGAGGTGGGGCAGAGGTCTGCGGAAGCAAAGCCATTTATAGCCTGCATCCTCATCCCAACCAGAGGTCTGGTGGTCAAAGCAAGAGACAGCAAAGTGAGCTGGGAGGAGAGTCCTGGGGTAGGGTTAACCAGTGGGGATCCCAGTAACTGATTACCGGGTGAAGGAATGAATGAATGACTGTGTCTCACCGAGGTGTCCTCCTGCAGCCCACAGCTGAGGGACAGATGGCTGTCTTCTACCAGACAGGGAAAAGCCCATGGCTCACAGCTGACAAACAGCTGGGAACCTATTATGCAGAATCAGCAACCGCAGAAGCCATATTTCAATCAGGCGGGTGGGCTGCAGTGAAGGCAATCACCCAATCTCCCCTCAAAGCTTCCCTTTCTCCTGGAAACTTCTGTCACTGTCCGATAGCACCTGCAGCTCTGCCTTTACTGGGGACTCAGGTCCCTGGTTCCACGAATGACCTCCTACCCCTTTACAGAAGTTCCTTTTAATTTAGCAGGTAAAAGTGCTTACATTCTTTTTGTAGGAAAGAGAAAAAGGAGAAAGTGCCCATTGTGAATATCTGATTAGAAAATCAAAAAATAGGAGGCATTTTGGATTCTTAAGAGAGCGTGTGAGAGCAAGCAAGGGAGGGAGAGAGAGAGAGAGAGAGAGAGATTGGAGACTGAACCACAGGCCTGATCTCTTAAAGACACTCACAAGCTGAGCTGCGACTTTCTATGAAAGCTCTGAAACGCCAAGTTCTCTGACTGAAAATTCAATTTCTGGGCAGGGCACTTAGACGGAAAGGAAATGGGGCTCCTGATGGCACCAGGGCGGCCACAGATTGCTTCCTGGGCTCTGGCATGACTTTGTCCTTATATTTTTCTTTTAAGATAATTATCAGGATGTGACGGTGTTTGACAGGGAGCTGGCAAAGAGGGAGGGCAGGGGGCTGGCTGGATATCAGGCTGTTTAGGGGCAAGGGCCCTGCTCCAGTTGTCAGGGACGGGGGTGAATGGAGAAGGGAAAGCTGCCGAGAGGCTCTCGCCTGAGGTGGAAAGGCTAAATCTCAACATGGTCACGAAGCTTGTGAATTAATGTTGCTCCCTCTTATGTGGCGTTTGAGAGGAATGCGTGAGGAGAGAGTGAGGAAGTATGGTGAACCAATTCAACTCAGTGACCCAGCCACCCAGGACCTGCTTTCTGGTAGTTACCAGAGTCTTTGTGGGATCTACGTCATTTTTCCCTGCTGGATTGCAAGTCCCTCAGGGAAGTCGAAGTTTTGTTTATTTCTGTGTCCCTGCTGCCACCACCACCATCGCTGCCATCACCATTCCCATTGTGGCCTCTACCGTCCCTACCAAGGCGTGGTCAGCAGATACAGAGAATAAATAGGAAGGAGCCTCCTCTGGGAGTGTCTGTCTGGCCCCTGATGACCCTCTTTTCCTAAAAACTGGCTCTTCTCTCACCTCATAGGGTTCCCTGGTTATTAAGGAACGCTACTCACTGACCAGAGTTGATTGGACCAAAGGTAGATAACTGACTTAATCTCGAGTAGCCCAGACTTTCCCTCCCTGTGGCCAGACCTGATGGCCATACAGATATGAATCTTGTATGCCCATCTATCATGTGCAAGGAAAATCAAAGAGAGCTGATCTGTAGAGAGGAAAGGATCAATGAGTTGTATAGAGAGAAGCCGAGAGAGAATATGACCCCAGAAAGATGGACAGTATTGAGGAAGAAGTTGGTTGCCGATGGCTTTCCTGGTTCCAGTCTCTCATGAGGTCTGGCTGTAGTGTTTTCCCTGCTTTTAAGACCCATGACATATCCCTTTATCTTTGTAATAAATGGTATTTTCGGCTTAAACTAGTTTGAATCGGTTTTCTTTACTTGCAACCGAAAGCGTCCTAACTTTCAGTTACCCCCCTGCCCCTCTCAGCAGCCATCACTAATAGATCACAGTGATCTTCCTGGTAAGCCTCCTCTGAATCCTTCATCTGACAATCATTACCAATTGAGCCAAGCTAGTAGATGAGATAAAAATCTACTGGCACAATCAAACCCCACAAGCTATTAGCGAACCCAAACTCTACGATGGGCTAGAGTACCAAAAAGAGTACAAGATGAGAACATGGGAGGGAGTGAAATATTTTGACAGGGACTTCTGAGCAAGGACTTGAACGTTCGCTGTGATCGCACAGTGTCAGAGATGGTCTGGGTGCACTTCAAGTGTGAGAGATGACAAGGGCAGCCTTTATGGGTCAGCCACTGTATGGTGTCTTCCTATTCACACCTCACCAGGCTATCTCTGGGTCTCAGGATACCTTTTTGGTTACTATCGTTGTTTAGGATGCTCTAGAAAGATCTGCTTAGAAAAGTGATACTAAGCAAAGCCAAAAGTTGGCCTCATCCACAGCCAGGATGCTTGTTCTTCTACTGCTTCCCAGCTCCCTGTGGGACTTGGAGAAGGACCAAAAGACTCGGATGGTCTTGGTGTCCAGGCCTGACTTTGTTACCAGCGCACCATCTCGAGTGAAATCCTGTGCTTTGGCTTCCCAGAGTCCATCCCCCTTTTCTAGCCACAGCTTCTGATTTTCTTTTGTGGATTACTGGCTCCCACTCTGGTCCATGTGGTGGAGGACAGATTCCATACCTGGTTCCTGGGAGGAGCATGTGACCAGGCATAAGCCAATCAATGAGTTCTATGCTCTGGCTACAGGGATTGGTTCAGGGATGGACATGTGACTTAAGACAGCCAATCAAGCTCAATCAGAGTGAATCCTAAGGCTTTGTCTTTAACAACCGGCAAGAGGTGTTTTCTTTTTTCTACTGGACTTGAGCTGGAGAGACCATGGGGCTGTCCCTACTGCTGCCATCTGGCAACCTTGCTGACCTGAGAATGAAGCCAAACCGTGAGGGAAGCAGAGCCAGGAGGCAAAGAAACCCGTGTCCTGAGTTTCTCGAGCCTAGGTGCAGGGGGTATCTGAATCTGACCCTACCCAGGGATTGTTGCCAATGCATATCCTGTTTCGCTTCAGCCAGTTTGAGTTGGGTTTTCTCTCATTTGCACCCAAAACGTCTTACCACACTCTGCCTCGGTTACCTCATCAATGAAATGGGAATAACAACAGCTATCCTTTGTATAGGATTGCTGCCAGGAATAACTGAGTGCCTATAAAATGCTTTATTAATTACCAGCCAGGTCCTAGAGGTAAATGAAAATACCACTCCACTCCAACAAGTGGTTTGGGGAAGGGGCGTTGAGTGTTCTCAAAAGAAAAATAAATGTGAAGAATGCTGTCTAATCTTTCATACAACTTATCCTAGCACGATGCCTGGCCCAGAATAGATGCTTCATAAATAACGGTCACGTGTTCAAAGCCTTTGAAAGAACACCCCTCCCATGTCTTACCACTAGCCCTCCGGGCTTTCCCCAGTCCCATCTTGTAGAGCATTTAAATGGACTCCACTCTCACTCTAGCTTTGGCTTAAACTTTGTGACTGCCCAGCAGCCCCTCTTCCCCTACACACACCTTCGAAAACCCCCAAGCCTACTTGTTCTACCAGGGGGCTGGGAGAGGTTGCAGGGCGACAGATCCAGCGGAGGGACTGGGCAAGTTTGGTGATTAAATGTGATTCCTAAAAATGAACTGGCAGAGTGCAGCCCTACCAACCCCTCCTGCTAGCTGGGGTGGAGGGTGGGAATCAAGGCGGCCCCTCTGATAAGGAGCCTGGTTATCTCTGGTGTCCAATCTCAGGCAGCGGGCAGCCTTTCCCATCCCGCCAGCACAGGTACAGTGGCTCCATTAATGGCCTCTTTCCCCAAATACCAGTCATCACCTAAGACAAGCCTAATAAAAGGCTAAAGGCGTCCACTCCGATACCAACTTCTAACGCAATTCACTTTAAAATTATTTGTGTCTCCTTTAAGCTGCTGGGCTGCAGCCCTTCTCAAGTTCCTCCTTCCAAGTCTGAGCCCCCAGGCACTCCCAGGAGGGGGCACCCACACTGCCATCTCTTTGGCAACAGTAAACGTTTCAGTGGTGCTTTCCTTCTCTCTTCTCCCATCAGCAGCCCCCCACGTCAGGGACATTTGGACGCCTTCTCCCAGGTTTTTCTCATCAAGCGTTCCCTTTTTTACGTTTCCTCGTTGTCAGCAGATTAGGATTGAAAATAATTTACATGGAAGTAGGTGATCCTACAGTCCAGCCTGCATGCTTTTGACAATTAACTAAATAAACTGCTTGGGGTCACTTGGAGTAACAATTCACAGACTTGCCTGTGACAGGCAAAAGTTAAACCCCTCTGTGTGCACGACCTCCCCACGGGGTGAGGGGGAGGCTAGTTCTGCAGGAGGGAAACTCAAGGCATCTTATTATTCACCCTCTCCCTTTCCAGTTCTGACCTTAAGAGTACTCTTAACCTTCCTCCTCCAGCTTGCTAATGGGGAAATAAATCTTGGGAGAGTATCTTAAATTCTTTTTTATCACAGACTGTATCACCAAGATAATAAGACCAGCCTTCAGAGTAACCATTAAGCCACAGAAGGTGTGGTCATCATTTATGATTTTTTTAGCCTTAATTGCTAGACAGACACTTTAAGTGGGAAGTCTGTCTAATGAGCCCAGTCATTAAAACATCAAAAACTGTTATCTGGAGTTTCTATTTGAGTTAGACATTACATTATTTTAATAAGGGGGCCGCATTTCTTGTCACAGGGTTTGGTAATGGAGGCTGAAGCAACCCCCTGGGGACTGGGGGAGGGGGAGGGGGAGGCAGGCTTGCCTTCGGAAAACAAGGTCGAAAATCAAGCCTGAGCCCTGGAAGGGGGAGAAGGGGGATGCAGATGAGCAAGTCTGGGAACCTGATCGGGAGGAGGGCCCTGCTGTCAGGGCAGTGGGGGTGGGGGGGCTGGAGCCACCACCCCGGCCCAGGATGGGAGAAAGCAGGTCATGGGGCGTCCTGGCCTCCATGCACATCATTTCAGAGCTTTCTAATCTGTCGCCACACCTTGGCGCACAGTGTCCTTGGCCTGGAAGGTCCTCTGCTCTTGGCCTCCTCCTTGCTGCATGGGGAAGGAGGAAGCCTGCAGGCCCACCCAGTCCCTGGCCTCCCCGAGCCGCCCCTCCTCAGGCCTCACAACAGGCATTCTCAGAGCTGCCTAGCGGCACCCAATTCAATTCCACACTGGGCATTCTCAGACTGAAGGCTCAAGGTTTGGACAGTCATCGTTGGCTACTTTTTACTGATCTGGACCAGCACAGTCCTATGTGAGCCACAGATGCAGGCGATGTAGGTAATTTAAAATTTCCTAGTAACCACATTTAAACAATAAAAATAAACAGGTCATTTTAAGGACATATTTAAATACCAACATATCCAAAATATTATCATTTCAACATGTGGTCAATATTTTTCAAATGGTTAAGGATCTCTTTTACATTCTTCTTTTCACACTAAGTCTTACACTTCCAGCTCATCTCAGTTTGGACCACATTTCAAGCGCTCCAGAGCCACCTGTGGTAGAGATGACCGTATTGGACAGAACAGGTTTAAGCTTTGGTTTTCCAAGTAGCTAACTGTTACCGAGCACTTACTCTGTGCCAGGCACTGTTGTAAGCAGTTTACACGTAATAATTCATTTAACACTCACAACAACCCCACTGAGTAGATGCTACTATTATGCCCATTTTACAGATGAGGAAATTGAGGCAGAGAGAGGTGAAGCAACTTGCTCCAAGTCAGAGCTTGTGAGTGCTAACACCCAAATGGGGCACATTGTAGGTATGGGCTCAGCATATATTTGAAGCCTGACTGTCGGGCCCCTTGCTCTTTCTAAATGGAACTGAGCCCTAGATGATCCAGTAAATGTGCTGACAGATTCCCCACCACTCCAAGCCATCTGGAAGCTGCCGGTTCCCTCCCTCTGTGTGACTGACACCCCTGGCCATGGAAGCCCCAGGTAACCATCAGCTGCTTGTCTGGGGGTTCGTGTCTAATACCAGGAGATCCTCCTCAAATAGGAAACTTGCCAACAGGTAGCTTCTATTTTGAAAAAAAAAAAAAAATCAAGAGGTGAGCTAAAAAGACAGCCTTTTAAAAAAAAGAAAGCTTTTGACACTGACAACTTCTGACGTTGAAGCACCGGAGAACATCCTAAAATCCACCATCAAACCATAGGATAGCAAAAGATGACAACAGGAAAACATTTCCGTGGTTATTATCACCTCCTCATCAAAAAGATATGTATGAACAGTGAAGGCACAGCATACTCCAGCCTAGTAGATGCTCAGTAAATACTGGCTGGAAAGGTTAGCTAACCTAGTCTTCTTGGAAAAGTAGATAGAGCTTGATAGAAAGAGTTATCATCCATGGTAACTATTTTACTCCAGACACAGCTGAGAATGGTTATCCAAACCAGGAAAATAGAATAGGATGACCTAAGCAGACAGAGGTTTGCATGCAAGGAGTGTGATGTCCTGGTGGAGGACGAAGACAGGCAGGGCCCAGGGCTGCACTGCAATGATCCCACACTGTCAGCCTTCCTCACTAGGCCAGCGCAAAACACATAAAAGTGGGCATGTGAAGGAGGGACGACAGCTTTTCAAAAGGGGGACATAATTCACAGCATGATTGTTTGGTTTTATATTAGAACCCAGGTCAACTGATTAAATTTATAAAGAGAGGCAGGAAAGGCAAATATAAGACATGGAAGACCCGGTTGTATGTATATACAGGAGAAGAAAATGCCGGGGTGCCAGTGGGTCACAGACCAGCCCAAGACTTCCAAAGGTCACAAAAGCACATTCCCACAAAGAAATGAGAGGTCTAGTCTGGCCCCTCCAGGGAGGCAAAGATTCATAGAAGAACAACAAAGACACCATCAACAACCAAGGCCTCTGGCAAAGAGGAAAGGATCACAGTTTACTGAGTTGAGAGAAGAGAAAGCTGGCGGGATGCAGGAGATGCTGACCCAGCAGCACGCAGATCTCTCGGCACAGGAGAGAGTCGCGCCACCTGGGTTGAATCCAGCCCAAACAACTCCCTTGCTCTGTGGTCTTGGGCAATTTCTTCACCTTTCAGAGCCTTGACTCCTTTATCTATAAAACAAGGATGATAATAGCTGCCTTGGCAAGTTGGGTAAATTGATAAAAAGGTATGTAAAGTTAACATATGACAAAGCGATTCCACTCCTAGGTATATACACAAGAGAAATGAAAACACTTGTCCACAGGTAAAAACCTGTACGTGGATGTTCATAAGAGCCCTGAAATGGAAACAAACCTAATGTCCATCAACTAATGACCGAATAACAAAACGTGGTAGATCCATACAAGGGAATATTATTTGGCAGTAAAAAGGATTGAAGCACAAACATCATGCTAAGTGAAAGAAGCCAGTCACAATGGACCACATATTGTACGATTCCATATTTGCAGAATACCCAGACTTGGCAAATCTACAGAGACAGAAAGTAGATCCATGGTTGCCAGGGGCTCTAGGGAAAAATGGGGAGTGGCCGCTAACAGGTATAAGGTTTCTTTTTAAGGTGATGAATATGTACTAAAAATGATCGTGGTGATGGTTGTACAATTCTGCAAATATAGTAAAAATTTTGAATTGTACACTTTTAATGGGTAAATTGCATGGTATGTGAAATATATATGTATAAAATCCAGCCAGTGCCTGGCATATAAAAGTCATATAGAAGGCCCCTGGTAAAGGAGATCCTTTCTTCTTCTTTGTTATTTGCTATAAGGATGCAAGAGAGGCAAGCCACACAGGGATCTAAGTGCCCTCGGGGGTCTGTCTTCCAACCGGAGGCAAGCTTCAGGTTTCACTGGGTGGCCCATTCCCCAGGCAGAAGTGAAGGGGTTGGCCCCGCAGCATGTGGGTGTGCTGTGCAATGCCGGGGGGCACCGCAGTGCCTCCCAGGCCCTGGGCAGGCAAAGCCCCGCAGCTCGGGGCAGCGGGGTGTGGAGGTTGTATAAGAAGAGCCCACACCCAGCTGTCCTGGGATAATTCAGCCTTGATTTCCGCTAACACCACCCTCCCGCAGTGCCTGCCGTGGCTGGCAACACATGGATAAATGTCTCTGTGGCTCTGCAGGAGATGTGTTCCAACTGGGTGGCTCACTCCCATGGGGCTAAACAGTGTCGAGAGTGTTTGCAAAGGCTGTATGCCCCCTTCCTCTTCACTTCTGGTCTTTCCTCAGAAGACAAGTCCTCCCTTCTGGCTCCCAATTCTGCTGACGTGGGAAGAGTCTGGAATGGGATTTAGGATATGCACAACCTTGGTTCCCGTGGCCACTGCAGACCTTCACATAGCCGAGTGATCTCAGGCCTACGGGAAGGCAGAGCTGAGAGCTGTTCATCTTCATCACCCCACGCGTGGCGCCTGATACACTCTGGTGGAACCTCCTTTACAAAGCCAGGAGCTGGCAAGGAATCTTAGTGCCTCTGCAGAGGCACTATTGCATCCCGATACAGCATTGGGGCATGTGGGATTGCGCCGGGCCTTGCAGGACACATAGGGTCCACGGCCCTGGCCCACTTAATACCATACTGCCCTCCAGCAAGTCAACCCCAAAGAAGCCCCCTGCACACACTTTCCAAATGCCCCCTGAGGATGTATTGCTCCAGGGCGTGGGGGGAGGAGGTATCGTCCCTGGGATCTCCAGGGTTTCTTCCAGCCCCATCAGTGGTGTGCTAGGAAAGCTTTGACAACCAGCTCTCCAGAACCAAGGAGGCATGTGGTGGGGGGGGCCCTGGTGTGTAGACTGTGCTGATTTCCATCGTGTAAATACTCCCACCACGGCCGATTTCAGTGACTGTGCTGAACCACTGGTTACAAAACTCCTAAAATTTAACCACTGGCTCCAGCATACCTGACATTGTGCGTCTTCCTGTACAGCTAATTTAGAAGGTGCCCTGAATTAAGAACTCAGTTGGAATACTCTTTCTAGGGTCTTATTTTAGAACCAAATAATAATACTAATAAAAATCCTGAGAGCATCTTGTGACCTGAACCAGGCTATGGAAAAATGAGAAATGTTTTACCGAATGGCAAGGCTGCTGCGTGTACATCAGGTGAGCACAGGGCCAGGCACGGGGTGGCAGGAAGCTGCTTGCTTCTCTGCCCATCGCCAGCTTTGGTGACAGTCCCTGCCCCACAGCCCCACAGCTTGAGGGGCTGAATGACTCTGGCTGGACTCCTCCCCCTTAGCCTTTCCCGCAGAATCCTCTCCTCTGCCCAGCATCTCACCTTCAGAAAGCACTTGACAAGCTCCTCTGTCCCCAGGTGGTACAGAGTTAATGTGCGCCTTCTCCCAGGGGACCTTGGTTTCCAAAAGTGGCAACAAAAGGAAGAGGGCAATACTTAAACCGAAGAATCCCAGACGTGGACACAGGCGGGCAAGGCAGCCCTGCGAGGCCAGCATGGCAGAGAGAGCAGCTGTAATAAGAAACAAGGGGTGGAAACCCTGTTATCATGGCGGGGCGGGGGGCGGGTTATGGGAATGGGATGGGAAGAAGACAGTACCAGCAAGAAGCTGAAACCCCTAAAGGAGGCATGTATTGAGAACTAGTCCCCAGATTGGGGGTGGGGAACCCGAGGAGGGCAGGAGGGAGGATTACCAAGGGGCTGGAGGTTCCTGGGAGCTAATGGCTTTGTTCGCTCTCCTGATTGTGGGGATGCTTTCCCCAGCAAAACCTATCAAACTGTACACTTTAAACATCCCCCAGGCAAGCTGTGGAGATGGGTATTTGACTCGACCCAGAGACCGACCATCTTGGAACAAACCATCGTGGCATTAGGAAGAACCAGGGAAAGGGGACCTGGAGCAGGGTCAGGGGCTGGGGTGGGGCGACAGGACCTCTCTGGCCGCCCACCTCCAGATTGCGCAGATTGCAGGGGTCCAGGGAGGGGCAAGGGAGGAAGGGGGGAAGTGGTTATATAAGTGGGCTCAGCAAACAGTCAGACTGCCCGGAATTGTCTGTTTGCAAGGATGAAGGTGATATAATTGGAATCAGAGCCTCAGCTGAACCAGGAAATGAGTGGAGATTTAAATACCAGGATGCAAAGTTTACCAAAGGGATAGGAGAGAGGGAGGGAGGAGGGAGGAAAGGTGGAGAATGTGGGGAGTGAGCTTTGGAGAGAAAGGTGGAGGAAGGGTCAGGAAACAGAGGAGGGGAGGGAGGGAGAAAGGCCAAGGAGGAGGGAAGGAGGGAGGGGAAGGGTTGGGGGGGGTGGGGGAAGGCCAAGGAGGAGGGGGAGGAGAGGAGAGGTGGGAAAAGGGTGGGGGAGGGGCAAAGAAGGAAGAGGGAGGCGGAGGGCTGAGAATCTGGGGAGAAAAGGCGCTGACACAGCAAGGCCAGGAGAGGTCTGCACAGTAGGCTCCCTGAAAAGATTCCTGGAGGTCGCCAACACCTTTCAGGCAGCTGGGAGGGAAAGAGGAGCCTGGAGATGTTTCTGGAGATAAGCGGAGCTTGGGCTGAGGCCAGAGGCAGGCCCAGAGGCTGGGCTGGGCAGAAGCCAGGGTGCTGGGCAGGGCCTGAGGGGCTCTGGCCATTCGGGTGCTCCCAGGAAGCAAGTCACACACTACACTGACACGGGAGTCCTCCTGGACAGCATCCCCTTTCCCCCTGGGGGGTTGTTTTCAAATTGGGATGGAGTCTAGGTTCATCCCTGGAGCTTAAGAATGAGCTTGGCTCAGGTGCTGAGGTGGAGACTCAGAAAACTCTACAGGCGCCCCCAGTAAAGAGCAAATTACCTAGAGAGTAGCTATAGGACTGGTAGAGCTGATTTCTTCGTCCTCGTTTGCTCTTGAAAGGAGTTCAGAGGTTCCTAGGGTTTGATTTTATGCCCCAATGTCACCTCTTCTTTCTCCCCTCATAAAGACAAAACCTTTCCCTCAAATATTTGTTAGACCACATGAAATTCCACCATTAGAAAGTCATTGCTTTGAGTATACCTGAGGCTAGGAGAGTGAAGTTACTTGCACATGGTCACAGGTGTCTGACTCCGGAGTCTATGCCCTTCCCACCTGAGGGGAGCAGTGAGGTGCCCTACAGGGTGAAGCACCCAGGAACAGTAGCGGCAGGCTAATATGGAGGGACTGCAAGACTCTAGGGTTTGGAATTATCTCATGCAGGGGAAACCTGCAGTAGGAAAGCAGGAAATAAGAAATGGTTGAGATTTCAGAAACTTGCAGTGCAGATTTCAGAAGTTTAAGTGCAAGGAGGTAGTCTGGCTTAGCAGGAACGTTAGGTCAAAGGGAGCAGGACATACATAAGGAAGGATGTTTTCCCAGACTGAGAACCCAGGAGAGGGGAGATCTGGGGAAAAGGCAGAGCTGCACAGACCTCAAGGTTCACCCAGCCTAACAAACCCATTTTATAGTTGAGGAAACTGAGGCACAGAGAGGGGAGGACCTGTCCACCGTGAGTCTGGAACCGATGGGCCAGACCATGGGTTCCCTGGCTCACTGCCCTGTGCATTTTCTTCTCAGTACCAGGGCCAGCTGCTCACAAGCACTGGCAAGTTAAAGGAAGTAAGAGCAGGAAGGCAAGCAGGCAGGCCGGCAGCAGCAAATGAGGAGGTGCTCCTGGAGAGTTTCCAGAATGAGCCCCCAGCCTGGCACGTTGGGAGACCGAGGCTCTGGGATTTGTGTGCTGTGTTCATTGAGGCCTGATGGTGTGATCCAGACGGTGGTGGCCTGGTTCAGGCCGAGCTCTGTGGGCAGGGCCTTCCACCCCTTTTGTCCTGCCCTGTGTCCTGTCCTGCTTTTTCTGTTCTTAGTGACTATGCATTTGCTCCTTGCCATGGGATCAGCAAACTATTGGAGTTGTTAAATGTCCCTGAAATTGTGTGTCAAAAAGTAGGGAGAGGGAAGCACTGCGGGGGAGGACAGTGAGCTGCAGCTAGACAAAGCCCTAAAAGCCCTAAAAGGTTCTGGAGTAGAGAGACTTCCTGGAGGAGAAGAGCTTGGAGAGGGAAGGCCACACAGTTCCGAGTGTGGGGCGTGATGAGGGGTAGCGTCCCGGAAATGGCCTTGGGGCACTGCTGGGAACCCAGGCCAGAGGTGGCTGTCACAGGCTGAACAGAGGCCCAGGGGAGAAAGCAAGGGGATGAGGGGACACCAGCCTCAGCCCCTGAGCAGAGGGACCCCAGCCAGCCAGCCCAGCCCTACCCTTAGTTTCCCAGTTTTGGACACCTGGACCTTGTGCCCCTTTAGGGAGGGCCCCTTCCCTTTCTAGAATTGGAAAGATCCAGAGGTGACTTGAAACTGCCCATCAAAATGAGTGAAAAAGCAGAAATGAAATTGTAAACAGTGTAGTCATCACTGTGTTGCAACAAATACACACATAAACAGAGCGTGCACAGGAAGAGAGTGGGGCCGCACAGCCAAAGATGCATAAATGAGGATGCCTGAGGCAGGGCCTGGGATGAGCCAGGACCGGGACTGTGGATGTATTTTTTCTAGACG